>NW_025334037.1:17322095-17752095 GCF_019186645.2 Phyllostomus hastatus | reverse complement strand
CTTATTTCAATTTTCTTTGATGTATCTTCTTATTAGCACTCCTCCCCTCCATCCCTGTCCTTTATTACCCATGTCATCACAATGTACTTTTTAAGCTCAAATTTTTTTTGGTTCCATACACATTCATCTCTAACGACAGAGATTTTATATAGTTACTGGAGTGGGTTAAAATTACTAGGTTAAAATTCTATTCTAGTGAGAAAGTCTATAAATCATTACTTTTGCCATTCCATTCCAACTAAAAACACCAGTTAGATTTTGAGTATTTTCTTTGATCAAGGACAAACAAATAAATGAACAACAAAGGAGCATCTTAACAGACTTTGAGTTGATAAAATATCCAAAAAAGTGGGTACCTAATCATAGGGTGGAGCATATAGTTTAATTCCCAAGGGGGCTAAAGGTTCATAAAATACTGAAAAAATAATTAAGCCACACTGTTCTCCACTCTGCGTGACGTGCAGCCGGTGGGAGCATCCTGAGCTTACCCGTTTGAAAACGGCAGTAAATTATTAGACCATGTCCACTTTGGACAGAAAAAGCATTACATCATATTCAGAAACATACCACATTCTAGTAGAAGGTTGGCTGGGCCCTTCCATTATGAGCATAATGTAATCAAGTTAAAAATTAAATCATAATGATTTGTGGTTAGCTGTCCTTTAGAGTCAGAATATCTCAGCAAGTGTCCTAAGTACAGGGGTTGACGGGTAGATAATTCCTGAAAAGCTGCATCTGAATTAAGTTGTTACGAAATGAGATACACTGTTGGATTTATACTTAAATGGATTCCATTATAAATCCTTTATAAGTCTTCCCTCCTCATGTTTTTATAAATCCACACTTAACAACGACCCGGCCTACTTACGGGACAGGACTTGCCAGAACACGAAAGACAGAGTGAGGGTGGCGAGTCATAACCCTGTCTATTGAGCGGAGCTCACAGAATTCCCAAGGGGGCTTGGGAAAGACCACAAAACTCAGAGGAAAAAAGGGTCTAGAATATCAATGCCACATGTAATGTGGCGACACGGGTGTTTTCTAGGTCGTACCATTTGGAAAAAAGCAGGTCAAAGATATCACTTAGCCCAAACTTCGGTTTTCCCAGTGTCCATGTAGATGGGGTGGGTTTCTATTTCACAAGCATTGGAGAAGCTAGTGTCTAATTTGCTAGAAGTTTAGGTGATAAATAGCTCATCCCAAGAAAAGTGGAAATATGGGCACATATCATTTAATTATGGCTGTCAGGCTCATCGATATTTCTGATGACTGAATATAGTCACCAAGGCTGATGAATACAAGCTACTCAAGTGGGTAATCAGCAAACACTTAAAAAAGCTATGACGGCACAGGAAAAACGATGTGACTGCTGTGTGGAAGTGAGCATTATAAACACAAAGCGACAGGCTGTGTTGTCCTTAGCAGGGGTTTCAAAGGAGATACCATTTACGTAGTAATAGAATTATACGTTTTTGAGAGCTTTGGAGAAGGAAAGTGAATTCTTATTTCAGCCACCTTTTATAATAAAACTTTAAAAAAATGAAAGGATAGTTTGAGTATCCATACATGATATGCTTTTCTTACCCCTATCAGGTAATGCTAATGTTAACACAAGTAGTCCAGTCTGTCATTCAGGATAGGATCAATTCCTTTTAAGCAGAGTCTTCTTGTGGAATTATGCATTAAACATTCACAGCACCTCAAAGCAAAAGAAAGACTAAACACATAAATTCTCTAAGTTCCCTTTCTAGTACAGGAAAAGATCAATGGGGAAGAATTTCTTGATTTGTAAATTACATGCTTGGAAGAAGGATTACGTCATTATGTGGGCACACTAGGTACAACCTCTTTTTGCCATTTGTTTATTATTTTACTTTTATTTTTATAGTATTTTTCCATCACTATTTATTCTCCCATACTCTCTAGAATATAATGTTAGTTTTTCAACATGTATAGTCATTTAAATAAAATTATATTAAACAATTCTGTTAATTTTCACTGAACAGAATGACAGGTAAGTAAGTCACTTGTCTAGCAACAGGAAGATGAGATAGGTTATATAATATTGACATGGGCTTGGAGATCTTTAAAGGTCATTTTTCTTAAAAGTTCCACCTTCCTTGTCAACATATCACTAACAACAGAATGAAAATCAAAGCTTAATCATTTCATCTAAAATGTTTTAGCGTGAGGTGAGGTCTTAACACAATCTCTCGTAACACACACTGCCTGATAAAACTTGTGCTGGATAAAAAAAATGCAAAAGCAGAGAACTTTCTATGCTGACAGCTTCCGTGGTCCAAAGAGTCGAGTCTAGTTGGAACACAGAGTGAGAGCAATTACCATCTACAAAACCTCAGATTTATAATCTTAAATTCCTAGAAGTCTACCCATTTGATCTCAACATCCATTAACCTCTTAGCTATGCCACTACATACCTCAAACAGACCCCATTGCTGGAATGAGAAAGAATGAACATGAAATCCACAAATTAAATTAGTGAACCTGGGATGTTATTTTATAATAACTTCTTGAGGAATTTACCTAGGGGTGGATTCAACCAGAGGATGGAACTGTGAATGCTCTCTGGGATTAGAGAGTTAGAATAACTTTAGGCTGTACTGGAAGACTTTTATAACTGCATTGAAAAATAACAGTATTAACCACAGTGTGACTTGGAATTAAACATAAAATGTACCAATGATGTTAAACACAAACTTGCTTAGGAGTTTCCTGAATTTTTGTAGAAAATTATAATGACTAGGAAGGGAAAACAGGTACTTCCAGACAAGAAACTAGGAACAACAATATGTCAAATAGACTTTGATTTCTTATCTGAAGCCAAAGAAGTGAGACTTTTTGTAGCATATATTTCTGTAATAAGAAATCCTATTACTTTTTTTGTTTTAAAATGATATGCCCAGCATACGCTTTTACAGAAATACAATAAGCTGTTAACCTCCACTTCCATGAGCCTTTCTTTCTTCCTGCACCACGGCATTTCCTTCTCTCAGACCGAAGTCTGAGCAAACAGTCAGGCCTGGCACCTCGTGTAATGAGTCCTATCAGGCCCAGGGTTCTTTTAATCACATTCAAGTGGCATTTGAAGTGCTTCACCTCTGACAAAGTTTAGTGTGCGTGTGTGCACATGCATGAGTGTTTTCAAGTTCAGGAAATGAGATTGAAGAGGGATATTGAATAACCCCAAGAGCTTATTAACCAGTACTCCTTGTCATCTCCTTAAAGAAACATGGAAAGCTAAAGAGCTTCTGTAAGGATGAGTGGAAATAAAGATGTGTAGCATATTGTGTGTAAGAGGAACAGTATGCTTATTAGTCAGCTTCCAAACGACAGGCTGCTTGCTCTGCTACTGTTACTAAAAATACCGGGCTTGGCTTGGTGGATGGGAAAAAATCTGCAGTCTGCTTTGGAAAGGATTCATTGAGGGAAAAATGTAACCAGGGCCTTCCCTCTTTCACTAGCCTTGGGCTTCCCCTATTTTCCCTTACAAATTTCTTCTTACTGCATCCTAAGCAGACCCAAAACCCCGGGGCTGTTTCGTTAACCCCTTCCAAGGCTTCCCACACTCTGGGTGTAGGCAAAAAAAATACCAATTAAACTTCTCAGTATATTATATAGAGGAAATTACATATCAGTAAATGGAAAGCATATTTTGATTTCTTTGTTTAAGATGGCACACATTTTTAAAACACTAGTGTTTGGTGCTACTTTCAGATTTCACTAGATTAGCAGATTCTCTGAAGGTTAAAAGGAGACAAGCATCTCACAGCCTCAATGTGGCTCGATACCATGTTTACCAGAAGAGTTTATGTCAAAGTGGACAGTTCTTTAATATTCCTCAGTTCATTGATATTAATGTTTTGCCTACATCAAAGAACAAGCAAAGAACTGGGTAAAATAAATCAATTATACACATGTGCCAAGAGCTTGAAGTCACAGAAATGCAGGAGCAAAGTTACGGAAGAGTTTATTTGCGTAATATTTACATAACTTAAAATCCTCCCTTTCTGCTTTCCTTTTTGCTGTCTCTCCCTTCCTTCTTCAACAAGCATTTATTAAGCACCTACTATCTACAAAGAAACAAGCTAGCTGGAGATACAAGTAGTCCTTGACCCAAAGAATATTCTGCAAAGGAGTCATATACAAGGTGCTGAAATCACTGTGTGTCACTGAGCAGATAAGGGAAAGGCTTTGAAGAGCAGGGACTGCTCCAGTTGAATGTATTCATTCATTCATTTCTTTTAAAATATTTTATTTATTTATTTTTAGAGAGAGGGGAAGAGAGGAAGAGAAACACGATATGCAGCTGCCTCTTGCACACCCCCAACAGGGGACCTGGCCCACAACCCAAGCCTGTGACCCTTTGGTTCACAGGACGATGCCCAACCCACCAAACCACACCAGTCAGGGCTCAGCTGAATTTAAAGGGCAAGTTAGAGTTAGGCAGTCAGACTGGTAAGAGAAGAAAACAAACAGCAAATGCAAAGTCAAAGAGGGGTGCGGCAAGCAGGCTGGCTTTTTTGGTGCGGTTGGAGGTCAGGGTCTGTGCAAGGGAACAGGCAACGATAAAGATGAGCATTAGTGGGGCCAGCACATGGAAGGCTTCCACTCCAGAGGCGATGGTGAGTCAGTGAAGGATTTTCATCATGAGAGGTGACATGCTCAGATTTGCCCCCTGAAATTACTGCTTAGGTAACACTGGTTTACAATATTACGTAAGTTTCAGGTGTACAACAGAAAAACTCCAACAAGAATTGGGCTACAGTTGCACTGAATTTCACATTTTTACATTGAGTTTATGAACATCTGATCTAAAAGGTATTAAAAGGGTCTTCAATACAGTTGTAAAACTTTTCTCCATTAAGGATCTTGCACATCTTTTATTAGTGTTCATCTCAAGTGCTTTATAGTTTGTTGCCATAGGAACAAAAGCACATTGCAGTTTACCTGCTGGGTAATTCCAGGATCCAAGTTACTTAGCCTCTCAGTTCCTCAGTTTTCTCAACAGTAAATTGGGAATAGTAATGGTACCTACTTAACAGGGTCTGTTGTGAGGATTACAGTGAAAAATCATTTCGATTAGTGCCTGGCACATAATGAGCCCTTAGCAGATTTTAAATTTTTTATCCAACAAACACTGAGTTCTCCGGTATATCAGGCACCCTTTCTAGCACTAAGCACACGGTTTGCCTCCCCTCATATAAATACCTTCTAGGCCTAGTACTTAATAAATAGTAGCCACTGTTATAGGGTGATAGGAGACCCAAAAGGAAGGAGCGGAGCAAGCCATGTGGATCCAGGACAAAGAGTGTCCCAGGCAGAGGCAACAGCAAAGCCAGGCCCCCAGTGGTGGAGTGCATGGCTCACTCCAGGGAGGGGGAGGAGGCCAACATATCTGAGATGAAGAGGGCGAGGAGGACAGTACGGAGTGCAGGGCAAGACCACGTGGGTCTTGGAGGCCACTGTGAGCAGTTTCACACTGACCGATTTGAAAAGCTGTTGTGGATTCTTTTTAATGAGCAGACTAACCTGAGCTGATGAATAATCATTAGCTATTCTTAATATTGTATTTTCTAATGAGGTATGCCTGGAATATGAGGGTTACTAAATATAGTATATTAATGGTGATAATAATAGTACCTAATATGTACACAATACTTTTAAGTTACCAGCCACTTTACATAGGTTAAGACAATTAATCTTTTCAGTAGGATTTTACAGGTGTGTAAGCTGCAGTATACAGACTAAGTAATTACGAAGGTTCTGTGGATGGCAAGTCACGGACTCAGATCTGTGTGTGGTGACACTGCTGCATTCTCTCAGAGTCTGTGGATCCTCCTCGATGTGAACAGCCACATTGTCTGACAATGAGGACAGCTGACCTTATTCTTGCCAACGCTAATCATCCTTATTTCTTGTCCATTTTTTGGCGGGGGATGTTACTCAAGTGGTCAGCATCTCTAGTAACAATGGTAGGTAGGTTTGTAGAGAGTGGGCATTCTTATTCCTAACTTTACTAGAAATGTCTGTACATTTTCACTATTAGAAAAAAAAGTTTCCTCTTTGTTCCTGATGGTCGCCCAATAGCAGGATAAGAAATTAACTTTACGTTGTTTCCTAGGAAAAAAATTGTTTTTAATTACCAAGAATGAGTGCTAAATTTTATCAAGCATTTTTCTCCATGGTGATGTTGAACCATTCCTGTTTTTATGACAGAAACCCTACTTAGTAATGGGGTGTGTGTGTGTGTGTGTGTGTGTGTGTGTAAGAGAGAAAGAAAGAATGAATTGACACATTCTATTTGACAATGGTTGATTTAGGATTTTTGTACCTAGGATCACAAGTGAAACTGATCTGTATTTTTCTTTTTCTGTAGTATCCCTGACTAGTTTAGATAATAAATGTTTTATAACATGAGCTCAATAGCTTTCCCTTTCTCTGTTCACAGCTTTTACAAGAGAGGGATTAACTGACATTGTGATAAAGTATCTACATTTTTTATCTTTTCTGAGGGAAGACATTCAGTTAGATTTGGGATGTAGTCAAGTTAAAGTTGATGGGACTTATGAAAGAACTGGAAGTAAGGTACCAATGAGACTGGGTGACTCCTAGGGTAGTGGTTTAGGTGGCTTTCAAATTTCTTTGAGATCCTCAAATGGACATATCCTTGAGGTTGCTGAGACTATGGTGAGACAGACAGAGCTTCGAGTCTGTGGTTCATTGAGTCATGTCATTTTACTCATTCAAAAAGTATTTATTGAGTTTATGTCCAATGTCAAACTCTGGATATGCAGTCTTCCTCTTATTCCTTCTAGTTCAGGCTTTCTGACAGGAGTTAGCCCTGCCCCCCACCCCTCCACACCCGGCATTAACATCAGCTCTGTTTCCTGTGCTTCTCTTCCCTAACACCAGAGCATCCGTTCCCTTTCCTTCTCTCAGGTTTTCCCAAATGTAGACCTGGGAGAGGACACATGATTGACGAGGGGTTGGCTGGAAAGGAGATTTTATGTGGCGTTTGGTATTAATTTTTAAGTTGGAAGGGTGTTGGACATAAGGTAGAAATTTAATGTGTGAAAGAAGCCCTTAAAAGAGCTTTGGGTTTTGTTCTTGGCTGTAGTTGGAGTCAGCTGTACAAATAGGTACCAGAGCCAATTTTCACCCGTGGATTTGTTAGAAAGTCATCATTTAAAATGCACATATTACCTTGACTTGAGGAGGATTTAGAATGTGAATAGTATATAGCTCTTTAAGATTTAACCTTCTCATACACAAAATAAAAAGTAAGGCCCTTGCTGGTGTGGCTCAGTGGATTGAGTGTTGGCCTGTGAACCAAAAGGTTGCCAGGCTGATTCCCAGTCAGGGCACGTGCCTGGATTGCAGGCGAGACCCCAGTGGGGGGCGTGCGAGAGGCAAATGATCAATGTTTCTCTCACACATCAATGTATCTTTCCTCTTTTTCCCTCCCTTCCCCTCTCTCTAAAAATAAATAAACAAAACCTTTAATAAAAGGAAAGAACTTGGTGATTTCCAACTGAACTTCCAACCAAGATGGAGGCATAGGTAGACATACTTTACCCCCTTGCACAACCAAAAGCACAACAAGAAATTTAAAAACAAAAAATAAGCAGAACTGCCAAAAAATCAAACTATATGGATATCCAGCAACCAAGCAGTTAAAGTAGAAACATTCATCCAGACTGGGAGGAGAAGAGGAGATGCACAGCCGGGGTGGAGAGGGTGAAGCAAGTTGGAGGCTGGAGGAGCAGGCGGGTGAGGTGGTGGCTGGCTGACTGGGTGGCCCCAAATTTGCGAGCAGATAAACCAGGAAGAACAACTGGGAAAAGAGACCATGCAACATAGGGTTCTCTCGTGGGGAAATACAGCCTCAAAACCTCTGGCTGTATAAACCTGTGGGGATTGCAACAGTGGGTAAAACTCCCAGCCCCACAGGGGAGTTCAATGGAGGGACTCACAGGATACTAGAATGTACACAAACCCACCCACCCAGAATCAGCACCAGAAGGGGCCAATTTGCTTGTGGGTACAGGAGGAAGTGACTGAAAGCCCACTGCCGAGCAAGCACCATTGTTCCCTCTCAGACCTTTCCCTGACATATTGTGCCACAACACAGTGACGTGGGTTGCCCCACCCTGGTGAATACATAAGGCTCCGCCCCTTATAATTTAAAGGTCTGCCAAGTCAAAGAGATATGGCCCAAATGAAAGAACAGATCAAAGCTCCAAAAATAGAACTAAGTGATGAAGAGATAGCCAACCTATCAGATGCACAGTTCAAAACACTGGTAACCAGGATGCTCACAGAATTGGTTGAATAAGGTCACAAACTATGCAAGGTGAAATAAAGAAAAATATACAGGGAACCAACAGTGAAGGGAAAGAAACTGGGACTCAAATCAATGCTTTAGACCAGAAGGAAAAAATAAACATTCGATCAGAACACAATGAAGAAACAAGAATTCAAAAATATGAGAAGAGGCTTAGGAACCTTCAGGACAACTTTAAACGTTCAATATACAAATCATAGGGGTGCCAGAAGGAGAAGAGGAAGAGCAAGAAATTGAAAACCTATTTGAAAAAATACTGGAGAACTTCCCCAATCTGGCATAGCAAATAGACGTCCAGGAAGTCCAGGAAGCTCACAGAGTCCCAAAGAAGTTGGACCCAAGGAAGCACACACCAAAGCACATCATAATTACATTATTCAAGATTAAAGATAAGGAGAGAATCTTAAAAGCAGCAAGAGATATGGAGACAGTTACCTGCAAAGGAGTTCCCATAAGACTATCAGCTGATTTCTTAAAAGAAACCGTTTGAGCCAGAAGGGGCTGGAAAGAAGCATTTGAAGTCATGAAAGGCAAGGACCTATATCCAAGATTACTGTATCCAGCAAAACTATCATTTAGAATGGAAGGGCAGATAAAGTGCTTCCCAGATAAGGTCAAGTTAAGGGAGTTCATCATTACAAAGCCTTTATTATATGAAATGTTAAAGGGACATTATCAAAGAGAAAGACGATGATCAAAAAATATGAACAGTAAAATAACAACAAACTCACAACTATCAACAACTAAACCTAAAAAAACCTCCAAAACAAAAACTAAGCAAACAACTAGAACAGGAACAGAACCAGAGAAATGGAGATCACATGAAGGGTTAACAGTGGGGAGGGGGGAGGGGGATGGGAGAAGAGGTACAGGGAATAAGAAGCATAAATGGTAGGTACAAAAATAGACAGGGGGAGGTTACGAATAGTATGAGAAATGGAGAAGCCAAAGAACTTATATGTACGACCCATGGACATGAACTAAGGCGGGAAATGCTGGTGTGCGTGTGGTGGGGGGTGCAGGGCAGCGGGGGATAAAGGGGAGAAAAAAAATGGGACACCTGTAATAGCATAATCAATAAAATGTATTTAAAAAAAGAACTTGGAGATTTCCTAGATTCTTTCAGCCTTTAAAATTTTATACAGTTTATATAAAATCATCAGTAGTGATACTGACAATGAGAGAGATACTGGAGGAGGAAGAATTGTTTCCATGGAGTTCTTTAAAGAAGGTGTGTTCTTTTTCTAGTATATTCCAGTTAAATTCAGGTCTGCCTAAAGGCTACAGAAAGGAAAGGTGAATCATGAATGCAGGGAATTTAACATGGACACAGAACTGCACAACCAGGCAAATCAAGGGAGTAAAGACAAAGAAGCCTGGATTTTTGCTGCAGAAGACACTGAAGGAACATGCTATGAGGGAGAGATTCTGACACCAAGGTCAAAAGGTATACATTTCTCACTCTCTGAGGACTCGCAGGTACTAGGCAGAAAATGTAAAAACAAAAAGCAAAACAAAAACCTCCAATACTTCTAGAAGAAAAGCTCTGGAGAAGCGACTGAGGAACAGGACCAGGGCAACAGGTCAGCTCCACGAGGGTCAGGGTGTACCTCCAGGCAAGACAATCAAGAACGCTGAGAAACCAATGCCTGCAGCCCAGTTAGCCTGGGGGAAAGACCACTGTGGGAGGCATGAGGTGCTTTTGAGTGAGAATGAATTAGCCATGCCCTAAGAAGAACGCTTTGCTGGAGGTGTCAGCGCTCTGAAAAACCTTAAGTTTCTCGGGGGTCCAGAAAAGACCTGATTTGCAACCCTCGAGAGCCTCTGCTATCCCCACTGAGGCTGAGCGCTGTCACCAGTCCGTCTCCCCTTCCTGGAAGTGCTGCTGTGCCAGTCCCACAGCTGGAAGAATATCTACCAAGCAAGTAACACGCTTCTTGGAGGTACTTCCGTCAATGTGGTTAAAATGATAGAGGTTCATGGAAGTTCACAGAAGGGAAGAAGTAGCCCTGATAATGTCCAATGAAAGCATCTATTTAGTTTTTTTTCCCCACAGTTACAGGAATTATTTACTATACAGTTGAATTTATCTATTTCTCCTTCCTTCTTCTCTCACCCACAATTCCTTTCCTCTTTTTACCTACGCTCCACAGAGACCTAGTTTAAATGCATGTAAAAGCCTCCAAACTCACGATAGACTAAACAAGAGACATTAAATAATGAATGTTTGAAAGATCACTTATTAGAATCAGAAAGCAAGGGTAGAGGAGGTAATTTGTAGTAATGGTTACGTGGACATGTACAAAAAATTCAGGTCCACATATAACAGGTGCGATTTTGTAACATTTTCTTCATTTTATAACTGATCTGTGTTGAAGCCTTGTTGACTGTTTATTGGAAGGAATTTAATGTGTCTCTTTCCTTCTTCATTTTACTACGGTTTTGACACTTTCATTATGTTACACTTAAATGCATCCCTGAATCTTACCTGCCTCTACCAATACATCCTCCATACTGCTACCACACTAACATTTATTAAATGTTGTTTTGAGCTTATTGCCAAGAACCTGCAATGGTTCTCCACATCCTCCATGGTTTCTGAGGCACTCTACAAATCATCCCCATCACAGTTAGTTTCCCCAGCACAACCAGACTTTCTTCAGTCAGGCCAGTTTCTAGACTTCCAAGTCTGCTATCAGCATTCAAATGTCCTTACAGCTCCAAACGCTTTCCTCTCTCAGGAAAACCTTCCTCTTTCAATGGTTTCCTAATTCTACCACATTTCCAGGTCTGGCCAAGTCCTAGCACCTTCCTTACTATAGACCTGGTTGACTTTCCGTATTGAAATACAGCCACCGCCCAGAGATTTTCAACCTTTTTCATCTCGTGGCGCACATGAACTAATTACTATAATTTTGCGCCACACCTAAAATATATTGTATTTTTTGATCTGACAAAAGTAGGTGTAATTTTGATTCATTCACACTGGATGGCTATTGTTGTGCTGACTGTTGTCATTTTTTGAATTTAACAATCTAAGGGAAAAGAGATCAGTACCCCTGACTAAGTAGTGAGGTATTGCATGTTTTAAAAATTCTTGCAGCATGCTGGTTAAAAATTGCTGCCACAGACCACTCTGTACAATTTCACACTTTATTATAAGTGAATAGTTCTTATCTACTAGTCTTTCTACCTACTATATTTATAAATTCACTGAGTCTGATGTGTGGGGGGAAAAAAGGACATCAACAACACACACAGTTTCGTGTTCATTACTGTAGATGCCAACCAGAAATCTATGCTGTAAGAGCTGGGTTTACTTTGCTGTAGAGGAATTTACTTGGATAAGAGGGAGAAATAATCATATTTACTACTACGGTGTGGGAATACAATGAAAGGACATGCTCGTCGCAGAAAAAAGAAAACATTTGGAGGATGTTCTAAAATTATCTCCAGTTACTTGTAGCTAAAAGAAATTATACAACTGTAAAATATTCTGTTTCGCATATTATAAAAAAAAGCTCTTGTTTTGGAAATAGTCCAAATGCAACTTTAAGTAATAATTCCTATGCTTTAACTCACTTCGTCATGTACAGAAGTTGTTTGGCAGTGCATATAAAGAAGGCTTTCATGACTTGACACTAACTGATCTTCCAACTTTCTTTTCCACTGCCTGGCTCCTTGGCTGCTTGCAAAACTCATTGATTGTTGTTAAATAAGCAAACCCCTGCTGCTACTCACTCTGGAACATACTACAAAGGGCTGCCTATGAGAGAAGCAGCCAAGTTTAGAGCATCTGTTTTTATGACTTTTTTTTCTGGGACTCATATTTAAAATTACTGCTGCTTTCCCCTATGCAGGGTGACTTAATTACCAATGGCATGCTCCCCAGAGTTGGGGGACATTATCTTCTCAATGCATCTCAGTTTCAGCTGATGGGAGGATGACTGCTTATCTCTTTGCAGCAACCCCAAATTACCCAAGAGAATTGTATGTAGGTTGTAAGATTAATAGATTATGATCATTTCAAATATATCCTATATATGCTGTACAATCCTATCTAGTCCTTTCCCCTTGATTGGGTAACAGAGAGAAAAGTGCCTTTGCAACAGAACCTCACCCTCTTCCTCTCCACCTTTCCCCCTCCACACTCCCTGGCCTCTGTGCTTATTTCTATTCCTCTGCTTCCCCTACCGTGGGGGTCATTCTTTTAAATCTATTTACATGAGGCTCCCAGGTCATCCTTTCTAACACATCTCTACCACCACCCAAATTCTCTTATTCTGTCATGCCATGCTGTCTTTTGGGTTTTATCTACATGAAAACACAAGCAGTGTTTACGTTGTTTTAGTGTTAGTACTCACGTTCTCGTGCTTCATGGCACCCCATGTGACTGTAAGCTCTTTAAAGACTTTCTTTTTCTTTCTATTTTATCTTTCTAACCCTGGCTTGCAACAGCATCACATATACATGCGTGTTTTACACACACACACAATAAGTGTTTGGTCCAGTTAAAAAATGAATAGTACACATATTTAAAAGTCTGAAAATAAAAGGAAATCTGTAATGTTTCCCCAACTCACTTCAATATCCAAATCTATTTTATTAAAATAAGTTCAGAGGCTCACTATCTACAATCATCAACCTCAAATTTACTTTCGTATCTCACATTTGTTGGCAACACAGAGGCTGCGGAAGAGGCGCTTTGAACTAATAGTCTTACCTTTTATTCGACTCCAGAATGGCTAACATTTCAATATTATTCGTATCTGCTTATGTGAGAGTCACGGACAACTTGCCTCTGTTATGGAGGCACCGTAAGGCATAACTGCATCTAAACGGTTCAGGATGGAACACACAACACACTGTTCCACCGAAGTCATCTCATGGAGTTGAACAGTCATTGTGTACTATTAGACAGTTGGCTCGTTTCGCATCTCTGGCATGTAAAAGCCAATTTGGGTTTAGACTTATGTTGTTTAAATGATGCCAATGTGTACTTCTCACCTTCTTAAATATATCAAACTTCCTCAGGATGCCAAACAAAATCTATCCTCTGGGAACAAAATGTGCCAATAGTTTAACGGTACATGGAAGCATTACTGGCAAAACTTGAGAGGGGTGAAAAATAGATCTTTTTTTTCACTAATAACTGACTAAGGTCTTATAACTAAAAAGAAATTATAGCTCTGGAAATTATCTGATGAGTTTTGGGCCGCAGAGCCAAATCAGATAATTCAGCACAAATTTTAGAATGATGTCTATATAATTCCTTCAATTCTATAGCCTCTGGATATAAAACTGGCTTTCCTAAAGCTTCTATTGGCAACTGTTTGCTGTTTTAAATCTGGAGAGGAAAGAATGTCTAAGAATTCGGAATTATTATTTAGGGTATAATAATTATCATACCCTAGAATTATTACCCTACCAACCACACTCAAGCAGGTGTTACTTCTGCTGGACCCTGTATTTTTTCAGAAATCATCATCAGTCTTAGAAAACTTTAATTATTCCACTATACTTTGGTCTTACCTTATTCAATGCAAATCTGCCTCATCCTAACACTCCCCATTTGTTATAAGAATGCTGGTGTAGAAGATCAGACTAACTAGGCTTTAAAAAAACTGTGGGAAAAAACACACACAACAGGAGATCTACCTTTGAAGCAGAATTCTGGTGCACAGTATGGTCAGCCATAGGCACAGTGTTGTCCTGCGGACTTTTACTTCAAGAGCTTCCTCATCTCACATAACTGGAACGTTGTGACCACTGAACAGCAGCTGCAGCCCACGCAGACTCCCATTCTGCTTTCTGCTGTGACGACGTTAGACAGCTATGAGTGGAATCATGCAGCGGCTGTCCTGTGACTGGGTTATTCCACTTAGCACGATATCCTATGGGTTCATTCATGTTGCAGCACATGACAGGCTTTCCCTTTTCACGGCTAAGTAATATTCCATTGTAGGTATTCACCACATTTTCTTTATCCATTCATCTGTCTATGGACACTTAGGTTGTTTTCACCCCTTGACAACTGTGAAGAATTCTGCAATGTGTATATATATATATGTGTATATATAGGCATTAAAATATCTTCTTAAGATCTTGATTTTAATACTTTTGATGAATATCCAGACATGGAATTGCTGAAGCATACGGTAGTAATTTTTCAAATTTTTGGAGAAACCTCTGCACTATTTTCCATAGGTGCTGCATGACTTTACATTCCCACCAGCAGTGTACACATGTTCCAATTTCTCCACAACCTCCCTTATGTTTTTTGGTAGAGTTCACCAGTGAAGCCACCAGACTCTGGGCTTTTCTTTGTTAAGAAGCTTCTGAAAATAACACTTGTTTGTTATTTTGTTTTTCTTTTTGATAACGTCCATCAAAACAAGTGTGAGGTAGTATCTCATTATGGTTCTGATTTGCATTTCTCTGATGGTTACTGATGTTGAGTATATTTTCATATAATAATGTCCATTTGTATATTTTCTTTAGAGAAATGTCTATTTACTTTGCCTACTTTTAATTTGAGCTATTACTATTATTTTTTTTTCTGTTGAATTGCAGAAGTTCCTTATGTATTTAGGATATTAACTCCTTGTCAGATATATGATTTGCAAATATTTCCCTCTATTCATAGGTAGCTCTTTCACTGCATTGTTTCTTTTACTGTGATGAAGCTTTTGAGTCTGGTATAGTACCACTTGTCCATTTTTGCTTTTGTTGCCTGAGCTTTTGGTGTCTATCCAAGAAATCACTACCTAGACCAATGTCATGGAGGAGACACAGAAACCAGTCCCTTGTGCAGCCCCTCGAAAAGCCAGAACACTGGATGCACATGCATTCTGTTCTTTCCCCCAAGGGAGGGCCCGCCCCGCTGCACTGGCCCTGCCTGCCTGCCTGCCACTGGTGTTCCAGAGCAGCAGCGGGACGCCCGGCCCCTTTCTGCTCTCCATGGCCCCAGGCAGCTAGAGTGTGCTTGGTCCCATCAGCAGGCAAGATAGAAGCCAATTTCTCAGGTAGTGCCTCCTTACCTCAATTTTTTAATATATATATATGTGTGTGCCTATTATATATATAAAATATATATATACAATATATATAAAAATATATATATGATGTAGGGCCCAGTCTTCTCTTTCTCTTCCCAGTGAGAAGGTGGCTCTGCGTTGTGTTGGGGGAGGGTCTGCAGCAAGAGGGTGCCATGAATTTTCCTGCTGGCTCCAGGATGGCTGATTTTGATCTCATCAGGAGTGCAGATGCCTCTTAACTGGTTTGTAGATTTCTCAGACAAAAAAACTTCCGTGAATTGTTGTGTTGGTGTCTCTCTGTGGGGGGTACCAAGGTCTGGGGCTTCCGATTGTGCCATCTTGCTGATGACCCTAACAGAATTTTCTTAAACTGGCCTTTGTAATAAGATAACCTCACCAATTAACAGCTGAATGATACGTGGACAAAGTAGAAGAAAACAGTTTTTGGTAAGAGCCTTCATTCAGGCTGTCACACACTCACACTCACAACCAACTGGAGAATTTCTATTAGGCTGACTGTTTGACAGAATAACTGTGTGTAAAGATGGGAGTCAGGTTGGGAACTGTATGAGTAAATGGGTCGATTCGTCATATATCTGAAGCAGTTCCGCATATACAAAGCTCCAAAACTTTCCCAGTGATATAAATTACCATAATAATCAACAAAAGAGTACAAGATTATAATAAAAATATTTTTTGAGATCTCCAGTCTAATCTCCAGTAAGCCAGTATTGATGTATACTATCATTTTTATTAGACAATTTTTTTCATGGCTGACATTTTCCATTTCGCTCTTGAAGTGATTATCTACTATTTCATCTTACTTCTGCAACAGTTTTGGCAGGTAGAGCCCGAGGAAATGGACCTGTATGTATTTTTATTGCTAACTTAGTACATAGATACTAATTGCGGAAACAATCTGCTCAGAGACGGTGGAGCCTCTGTACCGACTGTTAACGTGGGGTAGCAGGGCCATTACGACTGACAGTGGCTGTCCTATCTTACAGAACATTTGGGATGGACTGCATTTATGACTTTCTTAGCCCTCGTAAATAAATAAGCACATTCTAAATGAGCTGTAATCAGAACATTATTTTATTGGTTAAAACATTCCTTTTGGATTTGATTTGCCTTTGAATTTTGGTAGAGAATGAGAGACAAGAAAAACTTCGGATTTTCTCCTCTAGACGATAAGACCATTCTGTACTTCACTATAAATGAATGATCCTATAGCTTCCATTTGTTAAGAAACCACTCAAATAGCAAACCTAACGTACCTCCTTAAGGTTCACGGTGCCATTTATCACGAGGCAAGGAAATCACATTGTACTCTTTCAATATAACTTTAATTTTGGTTTCCAAACAATATATATCTCTTTCAAGGTTAAAAGCACTGAAAGCACACATGAATGCTAAGGAAAATCTTAAAATTTCCTGACATGCATTAGCCATCCTATTTATATAACAAATATCTTGTTTGTTTATGGTGGCCTACATCATTAATCTAGATAAATAAATGTAGAAGTGAAGGGAGCTGGGTTTGCTGTTTCATCCATTGCCCAGCAACCGAGGCTCACACCTGTTCCGCAGCAGGGCATGGCGGTGCAGGCTTCGAGCTGTCGCAGCATCTGCCCCTTTCTGCACCAGCACGGGCTTGGGCAGGAAAGCCCGACACCTCGCATTTACTCCGGGGCAACAGGGCCAGTTTTCCTTCCCTAAAATGTTAATGTTTGTCACAGTTTGGTGATGGAGACACAGCCTTTTTATAGTATGAGTATGTTTGAATTCTTTTTGACAAAAGTGTACATGCCCATCAAGTAAATGATATGCCTTCATTCTTTAAAACCAATCCTTATGAGCTTTGAAAAACATTAGAACAGTTAAAATAGGCTTATGATAAATATACATACTCTAAAAGAGAACATAAAACATACGGAGACAAAAAACTGAAAGTACCCCTTCCAGTTGTGCACCTAAAACCTGTGTAATTTGTTAACCAGTGCCACTCCAATAAATTCAATAAAAAGGGGAAGGAAAAAAAGTGTCCCTCCCTACTTAGAGTGGTGTGGTTTCATTCTCTGAGGTAATCATCCTTTCTTTCAGTGGATTCTTCTGTATTGTTACAAATACTTTATTGGATACAGTGAAAAACGAAAGGCAAGACAGACATGTTTGCTGCACGCATCAACATTAACTGTGTGGAAGGACGGGACCTCTCTCTCTAAGAACAAATGTGAGCACAGTAGCTTCTGTGGCTAGGCCTCCCGGGAGTTTGGAATGATTTACGAAGGGAAAGTCCTTTCGACATTTGACAAAAGTAGTTATTTTATCTTTTATTCTTTAAGGAGGAGGCTTTAAAGGTTTTATTTATTTATTTTTAGAGAGAGGGGAAGGGAGGGAGAAAGAGAGGGAGAGAAACATTGATGGTTGCCGCTTGTACGCACGCACCCCAACTGGGGACCCAGGCATGTGCCCTGACTGGGAATCAAGGTGGCGACCTTTTGCTTTGCTCATGATTACATTCAACCAACTGAGCCATGCAGGTCAGGGCATAAGGAGGAGTGCTTTATCAGAAAGAACATGAGACCTGGTTCTCTCAAGTCCTGGTCCTATCATACACCAGCTACCCTGAGCCAATAAATTCTCATCTTTAGTCCCATATTTCTTTGTGTGTAAGCTATAATTAATACCTGCCTTATTTTCATATTCAAACAAACTTTTAGTTAGCAGTCATGATGTGTAATAATACAGGAATGCGACAGTGCTCCTCATGTTAGTCTCTGGAACAAAGCCCTTACTTTGTATGTGCTCGCTTGAAAGTAAAGAGGTTAAGCTCTTTTTCTTTTGGGCATGAGGCTGATGACACAGATACTGATGTATGTGTTCTTAAGGCCACAAAAGTCCATCCCAGAAATTATTATAAAATTATAAAATTGGAGCTACTTGTGCTTGATCTTCTGCTACAAAAAAAATACTTCATTTGGAATGAGACAAAGGCCAAGTTTCAAAAGCTAGCTCAAGCTTAGCGAGTCTAAGAAGAACGATTTTCTTCTCAGAAATAGAGTTCTTCATAAATTATATTTTGTTTTTAATGCTTGGCAAAGAAATATACAATGTCAGTCTACAAATCAACACTTCAGTGTATTCGTAGAGACGACGTGGTGCAGTGGTTCTCCAAGTGTGTGATTCAGAACACGGACGTCTGACAGGAGTCGTACGAAAGGGGGTTCTGTGGTCAAATAATGTGCGGAAAGGCTGGACGGAACCAAGGTGTGCGTTTTTTTGTTTGGAATTGCCTTGTTCCTTTAACTATGATTTTCTAAACGGGGTCCATGTAATGCTGCATTTCCTCAGTTTACTTGACCAGAGAGAGTCCTTTCTTGACTTGGTGCATCTGGTAGGATTAGCGTCATGGAGCACACATTTGGGACCAGCTGGCATATTGTATCCTGTTAGATTAGTCATCAAAAATCACAAACAATCCAATATCGCTTATACTCTCCTTTCCACGTGCTCCCCCACACCCCACCCCTCAGACTCCTTCCTTTTTTAATTGGTCCAATATTGCCTCGCTGGTTTCCTTCCTTCCGCCCCATTCCGCATGCCAAATCGCCAGTTTCAACAGGTCACTCTCTATGCTGAAAAGCCCTTCCATTCTGCCCAGATTCAGATTCCTTCACCCTGTCCTCAATAACCTCCTGATCTGAGGTTCCCGGCCTGCTTTTCTGATCTTATACCCTGCTTTTCTGCTAGCAAAAAGTTTACTCGCTTTCCCTAAATCTGCTCTCCAGTTTTCTATATCCCAACCTCTTTTCATGTGCTTCTTTTGGCTGAAATATATTTTTCCAATTCTATCCATTTTGTTAAAGTCTACGTGATAAACCATCTTCCTTTTGTTAAGCCTTCTCTTAGAATCTCAGCCTTTTTTGAAAGGGCAAAGGAACACATATATTTATTTAATTTTTACTTTGTGCCAAGGACTTCTCAAGGACTTTGCTCTGCATCAGAAACTATTCCTTCTCTCCACATATAGATATAACAGCATGGTGAGTCGAACTTTTGTTGTTGCTTGTCAGGGCAGTCCGAGCCTTGACAACAATAGGGATTAAGTGAGGCCTAAAAAGAGTCCTCAGCAATTGGGCCCAGACACCTCCCAAGCCTTAAAGGTACCAGGATGAAACAGAGCTATCACCGCAGCCTCCATACAAAGAGCTTGAGGAAAGGAGAGGGGAGAGTTACGGGGCCACTGGTTTTTGTGGGAAGTACAATGCTTGTGGTCATAGGAGATTCTACCCTCTGAAGCTAGTTTCAAAGATGCTGGTGGGGTGCCAAGAGGCTACCTCAGGGACTGGCTGTACCTACAAGATGAAAAGACTGACATTTCATTCCCCATGGGACATCTGTTTAGGCAGAAAACGTGCTCCTTTGTCCCTGTGCCTGCCTAAGCAAGGCAGAGAGAATGAGGGAGCGGGGCGGGGTGGAGCCGGCTGCATTTGTGGGAACGCCTTCGGGACAAGCAGGAGTTGACTTCAGTCAGCTTGCTGGTGCTCTATCCAAGATGACGACCCGCCTGGCAAGGGAAAACCATCAGCAAGAGGCTGGTGAGTCACACCACTGTGGGCAGAGGATGAGGTAACACAGTTGCTGTACTCTGACATCAGTAAACAATATGGTGTGGTCACCCTACAAGTCCTCTGAAAGGCTCAGATATCTGGCCCTGGACCAGCATTTGGATGCCTGCCTCAGATGTCCTCAGAGAAGCACTGGGTTGGCCAAAAAGCTCATTTACTTTATTCCATAAAATAGACGCATTTTTCATTTTTACCAATAACTTCATTGATTTAGATATTTTGAGTATGCGGGCTATCTCCTGTGTGTGGTATAATATTGATTGTTCTCAAGTTAATGTCTTGATTTGATCGCTATCAACTTCAGCTGGTCTGCCTGACCAGGGAGCATTATCCAGCGAGAAATCTCTAGCACGAAACTTTGCAAACCACTTTTGACACATTTGATAAGTCATAGCACCTTCTTCACATACTGCACAAATCTTTTTTAGCATTTCAGTTGTGTTTTTTTTCCTTTCTTGAAGTAATAAACCATAATATGCCAAAAATGTTGCGCATTTTCTATCTTCAATATTGAAATGGCTACACAAAAACTCACCAATTTTGATGTTTTGTTTAAATGCATGCAGATATGACAGCTGTCAAAATACAATCTCACAACATTGTTTTGAATGAAGTTAAAGACAACTAAGCACTACTGGAGCCATCTCATGGAAAAAAACAAACATGTGCCCTGTTATCACCCCATTCATTCTCTCTGCACTTGCAAAGGGAAGGGAGATCTAGAATTGGATCTCCCATCCCTTCAGCTGCTCAAACAGTGAAGAGCCCAGTTTATGCCTGCACTGGGTAAGGGGCAGATGGGATTTTAAATTGCATTTGAGATTAAAGTCTTAAACAATACTAAATTTTACTAAACATGTGACCCTGACATGGTTGAATATGATAAAGGTATATTTACGGGGCAGAAAAAAGATTCAACAAAATCAGGTGAAAGCCACCATGAGGGCAAATAAAATGTTTAATGTAACTCCTGAGTTGAGAAGCCTCAATAAACTGCTTAAATGAATAGGTTGGCCTTGGTTCTCTTTCTATGTTTTTATAGTGACATATTATACTCCAGAGTAAAAGAGGGTTAGTGGAGAAAGTAATGCACGGCCTCCAGCCTGGTCACTTGCAAATTCCACGAACAAAGTTCATGAGAGTTATGAGGATCTACCTTGTCGGTCCTTTGGAAGTAGGGCATGGAAGAATCACATTGCGTATTATCTTTGAATTCTCTTATTTTGGTGAACTTAGACAAGTCGACCCAGCAATTCCTGGGTAATATTCGTCAAGATTTTATAACAGTAATATGGATTAAGGTGAAATGGTTGCTGTCAACCTTAGTATTTTTACACAAAGAAACATGAAATCACCTTTAAAGACAGAGATAAAAAGAAAATAAAGTCAGCATTAGAGGAGCTATTGGTTGCCATCCTCCCTTCCCCATACTCTTTTTCTTCCCTGCGCATCCTTCTCCTGGGTGGGTTTAAGTGCTACCAAGAATATGACAGAAGTGCCTGGTAACTTTGTTCGAATCTCCTTTTCCAGGACAAAGAGGTTTGAGGCCCAGCCCCTCACTAATTAGCCTGAGGCAGGACAAGGTAGGGGTGGGGTTGGATTAGACCTCTACAGAAGGTTTTAAAATGTTACAATTCTAGGGGTATCCACAAATCCCTCTGCTTTCTATTTAATCTCCCCAGTCATCTAACATTACTTCATAGAGAAGCCTATTTATTTGAGAGTTGCTTTTGATGCTCTAAGAAGATCAAGGCAACAGCCTATTCACAGAGAGTACCCAACATGCCTGCAACCAATCAGTATTTTATCTTATCTTCTAGAAATCTGCTTTAAGGCAAAGCCTTCATCACTGCACTGTGTTTCTAAGTGTGATTTGCTTTTTCAGTGAATGCCTAGTTTATTCACTCCTGGCCTCTCAGGATGGGGTCTCCATGGTCTGTTCTGCCATCCCCTGATGCCTTGGCCCCGCCTGGCTCCCTCTCTCTGCCCTTCTTCCCCAGGGAGTGTCGCTACTCTCTGTCCCTGTTCAGAGCCTGGGGAGCGATGTGAGAAGGGCCAGGGTTGGCACGTACCCTATGGCATCTTGAGGAAGGCACGGAAGTAGCGGCTCTGCCCAGGGTTGGCAGTCCCTCAGAGCATTTTGTGGGCACTGGGCAGGGCAAGCTTCTTGCCCACCTCTGATCCAGGTACCTGTCACGTTCCAGTATGGAGACTGCAATCCCCATCCAGCGTGGGCTGGAGCAGTGGGGCTGTGCAAAGCGGGGATGCCTGGCCTGACTTTCCAGCCTCTGGCCAAGGCACAGAGTACCGGTCTGGTCGCTGGCAGGAGGGGAAACCCGACTTTGATGGACTGCTTGTTTCCTGAGTCATGGGGTGAGACTCCCAGGGCCAGTGAGAGTCTGTCCCTGAAGGAGCGTGATCTAAATTAGCACAGAAAACACCGGTACAGGTTGAGAGACCGTGGAAGAAAGGGAAAAGCTTCATGTTTTAGTGCCTTTAATGGCACCTTTTCTTGTTTTTTTTGAAAAAGGGGCCTCACATTTGTATTTCCACTAAGCCCCACAAATGATGTAGCCCGTCCTGCCGGCAAGGCTTCCTGCCTTCCACAGAAGGCTTTTAAACAGGCACTTTCACTAGGCATTGTCACTGAGAAGTCACAGAGGATAGGTTACTAAGCTATCTGAATACAGACAGCGATAATCATGAACATCATTTGTGAACTTAAAAATGAATGATTAGTAATTTTTCTAAATAAAAAAACCCTCAGAGCAGCCCACTATGTCCAAGATTACCATTCCCTTTAATGCATGCCATAGAAATCACATCTTGCCTCCATCCTGAATTCCAAAGTCTTAGTCTTAGCTCTTTGGACAAAAGAATAAACATGAAAAACAAGTAATATTTTTAAGTTTCCTGTGGGAGGTCCTTGCTTTCTTCCAATGGCCAACCTGGATAAGTGCTTTTTAATCTGAGGAACATTTCAATTACTTCAACATCTGAACCACTGTATATGTTTATATCATAGTAATGATATAAATTACAGTGAAATTATAATTTCTCACTCAAAATGTGAACCAGTGCTATTTCCCGTGACAACAGACTACGGGAGCTGCCGGCAGCAGGGCTGAGGCGGGCATGTAACAGGAGGGGGCAAGCTGTCAGCAAGCCAGTAGTAAAGGGAGCTCAGCATTAGAACAGTCCATACGTTACTAGCGATTATTTAAATTATAAAGGTCAAGCCTGATAAGAGCACATAAAAATAAAACCAACAGTACCACGAACACTATAAACTGGGAACGTCTTTTGAGTTCTGTCAACATTCTGGTGTTTTCATTTCAACGCTATTCTCAATTGAACCATCTCACCTGAGAAATGATCTCCTCATTTATATTTTCTGATTGATTAATGTCCCCAGGGTGCTGCCAAATTAGACTCTGCCACCCAATATTCCCCACAACAAGACCTGCCACGGGTTCAAGGTGTGCCGAGTGAAAGGAGGCAAATCCATTCCAGCTGGGCCATCGGAAAGCATCATCATGGGTTGAATGGAGAATCAGGAGTTGAATGCATGGTTTCAGAAGACAGATTCATAAAATGCCAACATGGTTAAAATCTCTAACAAACCAAAGGCAGTGTCACGGTACAGTACTAATTATATTTGTGCCTGCAACCTATGCTACCTACCATAATCTTATAATTTTTTTTAATGGCAACAGGTTAATAGCCACAAGGAACATCTTGCATACCAAGATCAAAAGGAACCTATTGGCATAAGGCGTCTTGGCATCAGACTACACTTACACATGCTGACATGTCAAAGCCTTGAACCAGAAACTTCCGAACTTCCCCTGAACGCTGAAGGCAAGTCCCTGACTTCTACTAGCTCAGAAGAACATCTTTCCAGGGATAGCATTCAACCATGCAAACAACAAAACTGGGCAAACAAAGCCTGAGGATGTACTTGGAAGTGAAAGTCTTAAGCAGAACCAACTATGAGTCTGCTTCCAAGGCTGCCGGATTTCAGATAAAAATCCAAGGCTAAATACAAAATAGGGAGCAAGGAGTATATTGAATAGGAGTTTTGACCGACGGGGCAGCATAAGCACTGAGCAATAGCCTCCGTTCCTGTACCATGATCCGAAACTCCCCTTGCCTGGCTTCTCAGGCTGGGCGAGAGAGCCAGGGGAACACGATTTCATTCCATCTGGTCCTTGGCACTTAGCTTCTTTTTGCTTTATCTTGCAGTGCGAATCTGCTCATGCCCTGGTGTCCTCTCCAACTTTTCTCCCTAGCTTTGCTCCTTATGTTTCTTAAGTGCAAGGTTCTACACCACATGTCACAGTTGGTACCAATAGCTGGTGGACACTTAAGAAGAGCATTCAACACTTTCGTTGACGGACCTCCATTGATTACCTAATGGTTCTATTCTAAGATAAGGTGTAAACATTTCCGTGAGTCCCCATTTTACCATAGGAGTTAAAACAATTCCAAAGTTTTACTATCCTTCACCAACTACTCCTTTGCTTAGCAACTGAAAGGCACTTTCATTCCTTTAGTCTTTTCTTTTCTGGCCTCTCTGGAGCCCGAGAGTGTTGGGATGGAGGCCTGCGTCACTGGGTTCACATTTCAGTACAATTCAAGCAAAACAATCTGAAAAAGTGCCAAACTATTTTGAGATTGGGCAGATAGCAGTGACCTGTCATGATTCCATAAATACTGTAAGCAGGAAACATACTGCTGAGGTCAAAGATGAGGAAAAAAACTAAAAATAACTGCCTAAACAGAAAAAAATACTTGTAAGGTTTTAGCAAAGTGAACAACATTTGAAATGGAGATCATACTCTGTTTATGCAGAAAGTTCACCGTTTCAGTTTTTCCAGTGGCAAAACTGTTAATTATAATGATTTGCTTTGAAGGTTTCTGACTTTGTGGTCACATCGGTGTGATGAGGTTTTGTACTTTGGCCCTTTCCTCCTGCTTTCTCTCTTACCAAGTAATTACCCAATTACTGGAATAAAAATAGGTGATGCAGTCGTCAGTATAACTTACTTCACTTCATCCAAACTGTTTCAGAACTTTTAATGAAGAAAAGAGTAAAAAACCCCCACATTTTAAGGTCACTCTGGTAGTTGTGTAGTGGTGTCTTCTGATTTCCCCCAATATGTCATTGTGAATAATTTGAAACAAATAAAAAAGGTGATTTTTAAGGTGATTTTTTAAAAAAGAATACATACTACCATAAAATGTACAATTAGACATTTTCTGTATTTGCTTTATCAACTCTCTACACATCTGTCATCCACCAATTCATCTTATTTTCTCTGAACTTCAAAGCAAGTTGCAGACATCAGTAAACTTTACCTTTAACCACTTCAACATGCGTATCATTAACTAGAATTCAGTATTTGTTTATAATTCTTCTCTAAAAAAAGTTTATTGTGCTATAATTCACTTACTATACAATTCATCTGCATGGTTCTTTTAATTTTTTTTTTACTTTTTAAATTGAATTTATTGGGGTGACATTGGTTAACAAAATTTCATCAGTGTTGGATATACACTTCTATAACACCTCACCTGGATATTGTATCGTGTGTTCCCCACCCTCTGTCACGTCTCCTCCCATCACCACCGATCCCCCTCTACACCCTCTTCCCCCCACTTTCCGTCCGGTAGTCACCATACTGTTATCTGCGTCTATGGGTTGTTTTTATTTTTAATTTCTTTTTTGCTTAATCTCTTTACCTTTTTCTCTCAGCCCTGCAACCCCCACCCCCTCTGACATATGTCAGTCTGTTCTCTAAGTCTGTTCCTATTTTGTTTGTTATTTTGTTCATTAGATTCCACGTATCAGTGAAATCATATGCTAATTGTCTTTCTCTGTGTATGGTTCTTCTATACATTCAGCCTTTTAGTGGAGAAAATACGGAACATTTTTTCCTCTTCATTATTATGAGTCAGAAAACACTTGTGGCTTTCAGACCTTCTGCTGATAAACACAGAGCAACAAGTTGGAAAAGACCACAGATCCTTCCCTTAATCCTGATATATGAGAAATTTCATTACCAGAATAAGAGATAATATAATTATAAACCTCAACTTCAAATCTGAGTCATTTAGACAAATGATGTTTCACCTGTAATCATTCCAGAAAAGCTGTGTCACTGCAGACCGTGGGTTCACACACTTTACAATTTTGCACCTATTTACAGGCACAGGTTGTATTTCCCAAGACAGCTGCACAGCACCACCCATTTTACATGGTCTTGTACAATGTGACCCTGTACAGTGTGATCAGGTGGCAGGTTCAATTCTTCTCCCCTTCAATCTGGGTGGCCTTGTGGCTGTTTCAACCAAAAAAGGAGGGCTGAGGTGATGATCTATGGTGGGTCATAAAAGGGTTGGCAACTTCCACCTTGTTTTCTAGGACACTGACATTTGGAGCCTTGTGCTGTCATCTAAGCAGTTCGACCACCATATAAGAATAGGCCACCATGCGGTGAGAAAGTGCAGACCGCGTGGAAAATCTACACACAGGTGCTCCAGAGGACAGCCTCAATCAACTCTGGACCCAGCAGATTCCTACCTTCAGCCATGAAATCTTTCTAGCTGAGGATTAAATGGAACAGCGCATCAGTGTAGTATATCTGCTGTGTCCTGTTCAAATTTCTGACCCACAGAAGCCTTGGATATAAGCAAATGATTGTTCTATATGGCTAAGTTTTGGGATGGTTTGTTACACAGCAATAATAACCAGAACAGCCTTTCTCTATCTGGTATAATGTATACAGAACCACAAAAGACTCTGAAAGCCAAAGAAATCTTGAGAAAGAAGAACAAAGCTGAAGATGTCACAGTCCTGATTTCAAACTATATTATAAACTATAGCTATCAGAAACAGTATGGTATTGTCATTAAAAAAGACACGTAGATCTAGAGAACAGAATTGAGACCCCAGACATAAACTCATTCATATATGGTTAATAACTTTTTGACAAAGGAGCCAAGAATATATAATGGGGAAAGGAGAGTCTTTGCAATAAATGGTTGGGAAAACTGGGCAGCTACATGCAACAGAATGAAACTGGAACACCATATTCCATCACACACAAAAATCAACTTATAGTGAATTAGTCTTGAACATAAGACCTGAAACCATAAAACTCCTATAAAAAACATAGGGGGTGAGCAATGTGACATTAGTGTAGGCAAAAAGTTTTTGAAATTGACACCAAAAGCAACAAAAGCAAAATTAAACAAGTAGGACTATATCAAAGTAAACAGCTTCTGCACAGCAAAGGACATCATCCAAACAAATGAAAAGGCAATCTAAAAAGTGGGAGAAAATACTTACAAATCATATATCTAATAAGGGGTTAGCATCCAAACTAGTTTTTGAAGAACTCATACAATTCAATAGTAAAAAAAATAAACTCTGATTAAAAAATGGGTAGTGGAACTGAATAGACATGTTTCCAAAGAAAACATAAGGGAATTACCAACAGGCATGTGAAAAGTTGCTCAATATCACGAATCACCAGGAAAATGCAGATCAAAACCACAATGGGATATCACCTCACACCTGTTAGAATGGCTTTCATCAAAAAGACAAGAGATAACCAGTGTCGGAGAGGCTATGGAGAAAAGGGAACTCTTGTGCACTGTTGGTGGGAATGTTAGCTTGTACAGCCACTGGGGAACAGTACAGAAATACCTCAAATAGTTAAAAATAGAATTATTGTATGATCTAGCAATCCTACTTCTGGGTACATATTCAAAGGAAACATAATCACTTCCTTGAAAGATATCTTTACCCCCATGTTCACTGTGGCATTTTTAACACTAGTCAACACGTGGAATCATTCTAAGTACCCACTGCCGAATGAATGGATAAAAAAAGTGGCATGCATGTACATACACACAGGAACGTCATACAACCATAAAAAAGAAGAAAAGCCTGCCATTTGTGACAATATGAGTGAACCCTGAGGTCATTATGCCTGGTGAAATCAGTAGACAAAGAGAGACAAATGCTACAGGCTATCACTTATGGGTGGAACCGAAAACAGAGAAATAGCTAACAGGCTGGTGCTCACCAGAGTTGGGGGCTGCCGCATGGGGGAAATGGGTGAAAGAGCCAAACAGTACAAACCCCGTTATAAGATAAATAAATGTTGGGACTGTAATGTACAGCATGATGACTACAGTTAATAATACCGCACTGTATACGTGAAAGTTGCTAACAGAGTAAATCTTAGAAGTTATCACAAAGAAAATGTTTTTGTATGTATGTGAGGTGAGGAATGATAACTGAATTTACTGTGATAATAATTTCATACTACAGACATATGTCAAATTATGTTGTATACTTTAAACTAATACAATGTTATATGTCAATTATACCTCAATAAAACTAGAAAAAGAATATATCATTTTTGTTTGGCAGATATATCTGCATATAAGATATAAGAACATATAAGATATCACCTCAAGTAGTTAATATTAAGTTCTATATCTAGGTAGGTAGAAATATTAACAAAATGTTACTCTAAGAATTTCATAATATCTGCATATTAATACTAGTTGGCTAGATGAATAGTAATGTTAATTGCCTATGTTAGGGAATAAATGTAGCTTAAACTAACAAAAAAGGGATTTTTGTTGACTATAAGTTTAATGATTCGACTATGAATATGGTTACCAAAAACAACCCAACAAAAACCAACCAATCAAACACACAAAAAACAAATATATTCTCAGGTTTGTAAACAGAAGCATTATCCTGGTACCATGAACTCCTTTGTCAGTGTGGTAAAACTTATGAACCTCTTTTCAGAACAATGCTTAAAATGTATAAAATAAAATACACTGGATTACAAAGGAAACACATGGCATTAAAATGTTATCAAATAATACACTAATTTTTGATGCAGTAATTTTCAGGCTTTTTATGAACTATTAAATAATAAGAGTAGTAGTGGGCCTAATATTTACCAAAAGAGGTTAATGTAAATGGTATTTTGGGATACCTGCATAGTTATATTCTTCAATGGAAAAAATCAGTGGTCTATTGATGACAAAGTCATGGTCACTGCTAATGTTACTATGGGTTGTTAGCATATTCATAATTAAGACATTTCAGTGGGAGGGCAGTGAAAATAAAGATGTCAATTTTTCTTCCACTGGAGTTGCTGGAACCTCTGAATTCTGGATCCCTTGCTCTTAAGTTCTGAAACCCCTTTGACGGGACAAGTATTTATTTAGGATTCCAGGACTTGATGGCATTGGCGGCATCCTCATGCACTTGACCTCTCTTTGCTGCTGCTCACTGAACAAGTGGAGGGCAGGGTTGGAACAGAAGATGCACCACACTCCAGGGTGGGGGCGGCTTATGTCCGGTGTTGTCTGTCACCTTCTTAGCAGTTCGTAAAATTCCACTCATGATTCTAGACCTCGTTCAGGTCCTGCTTTCTTTAGTAAAGTGATATAATCCATAATAATCTCTCCTTTCTCTGAATTCCCACACCACTCGAGTCAGTTTAACTCTCATTGTTGGCACTTTATTGGTCTCTATTTCACCCACCATGAGTTCTGTCTCCTCACCTAGTCAGGGAAGTCTAGAGAAAATGAGTGTGTTTGCCATTCTGCATTACCTAAGGCATGCTGCTAGGTGTACACTGCAGGCACATGATACATCCCTGTACCTGTCCATCCTGCTGGCAATTCTGTCCAGCTGTGCAAATCACCTATATGGCTGTGAGAAACAGGCTGTGTATGTATTTTTAATCCTCCTGAGGACATGTTCATTGATTTTAGAGAGAAAGAGGAAAGGGAGGGAGCAAAGAGGGAGAGAGAAAAGGAGACAGACAGATAGACATCGATGTGAGAGAAAAACATTGATCAGTTGCCTCCCTTACATGCCTTGACTGGGGATTGAACCCATAACCTAGGAATGTGCGCTGACTGGGATTCAAACCAGCAAACTTTTGGTGTATAGGACAACACTGTAGCCACTGAGCCACCTGGCTCCAGTGAGACTATATGCATTCTTTACTATCACTGTCAACTACAATGGGTCACTGAGGGCAGGCTATACAAGGTGTGCACCCTCAATACTAACAATATCATTTATGCTATTATGTGCCAGATAATCTTGTAAGTATCTTGCATATTCATTTAGTCATTGAATTAGCCTCATAATGTAGGTACTATGTTGATCCCCATTTTGCAAATGTGGAAACGGAGGCACAAATCAGTAAGTAAAGAGGTGGCATTTAAAACCAGGTACTCTTTTCCAGAGGTAGCACACGTAATCAGTACACCACACTGGCAGTCACGGCATCCATAAATACAAGAGATCCTCGTGTACATTGCAAGTTTAACATGAAACCACTCATTTGACAATGAGCTTTTCTCCCACTGAACTCTTATATCCCCTGACTGGGTAATCATTAACTCAGCCTTCGGACTGTTAAAATTTTATTACAGTAAGAGCAGCTAGCATTTACTGAGTGCTTGCTACATGCTAGATCCTGGGATTAGAGATTTCATGTATGGTTAATCTCTGTAACAACCTTATGAGGAAGGAAAGGAAACCTAGGCGCCCATGAAATAAAAGATTAGGTAAGAAAGGAGCAAGGGTTCTAATTTATAGCTGTCCGAATATATGCTTAAAGTACTACCCTATACTGCTTTCCTATGTGTGTTTGCCTTACTTCTACTACTAGATTCTTTGAAGGTAGGGATTATGTCTTGCAATTGCATATTTATTCCATAATACTTTGAATGCCTTAATCTTAACCAATACTAAAAAATATGTTTCTTGATTGATAGATACAACTGACATTTCACAGAATTCGGCAAGGTGTAGTATGAGGACTTTGGGATCGCTCATTAATTGTGTCTTTTGGGAAGTTTAACCTCAAGTCTTCTAGCTTCAGCTTCCTTATCATTACAAGGAGGAAATATACTTAATTATAGGGTGTTTAAATATTAAAAGGCAATAATAATTCTAAAATATTTATAATACTGCCTGCCATACAGTAAGTCCCACCCCCCCCAAATGCTAGCTTCTCACCCCTTTCTTTGCAGTGCCATGTTCTGGCCATGCCTGTGATGACAGATTTTACCATATGATTATGTACAAATGCTTACATTTGGCTGTGCAGTTGTTGTGATCTATAGTACTTAGTCTAATTTCTCTGTTTTCTTTGCCTCAAAACCAGCTAAAATGATAACGGTTAGTTTATTTTAAATTAAAAAAATGCCTTTCTGAGCCCGTGAAGTAGTTCTGTTTACAGTCTACCAGAGGGTTACTCAGGGGCAGACACGAAAGACATGTAAGGTGGGCAAAACGGTGGTCCTTCAAAGATGTCCACATCCCAGTCCCTGGAACTGTGACATGTTACTGCACATCACAAAGGGGAATTAAGGGTGCAGGTGGAATCAATGTGGCCAAATGGCTGACCTTCAAATAGGGGGATTATGCAGGTTTATCCCAGGGGGCCCAATGTCATCACCAGGGTCTTTAAAAGTGAAAGAGGGATGTAAGAGAGAACCTAAGAGGTGGTGGCTTAACTAGGACTCAGCCCAACCCTGCTGGCTTTGAAGCTGGAGAACGGAGTCACCAGCCAAGGAATGCAGATGACATCGAGAAGCTGGAGAAGGCCGAAAAATGGGATCCCCTCTAGAGTGTCCAGAAGGAACTCGGCCCTGCTGACACCCTGGTTTCAGCCCTGTAAGACTCTCTTTGGATTTTTGTCCTCCAGAACTATAAGACAATAAATGCGTATTGTTTAAGCCATTAGGTTTGGGATAATTTGTTAGACCAGTAATGAGGGACTAATATTGTATGTAAATAATACCACAAATTTGGAATTGTGCAAAAACAAAGATAGTGTGGTTTTAAAAAGCTTTCAAGTGACCGTATGAATAATGGCAGTGATATTTCTTCTGATTATACTGGGTACAGAAGTCAAGTAAAGTGCAATATAGTAAAATTTATCATCACAGATTTATTACTAACACTTATTTTTAATTACCTGGGTTAGAGACACATTTTTCTTAGCAATTTACTCTTTAGTCACTAGAAACGTCCTTTCATTTGTGAACATGATCAGAGAATAGGAAATTGTTTTAATTACAACAGATGAGATTTTTGTCTGTAGAAAGAAAAGTTTGTTTTTTTTTTTAACATCAATGTGTGAGAGATATTGGTTGCCTCTCCTAAGGCCCTCAACCAGTGACCTGGCCCGTAACCCAGGCATGTGCCCTGACCGGGAATCGAACCAGCGACCCTTTCATTCTCAGTCCTGCACTCAATCCACTGAGCCACAACAGCCAGGGCAAGAAAAGGTATTTTTAAAGATTTTATTTATTTATTTTTAGACAGCGGAAGGGAAGGAGAAAGGAAGAAAACATCAATATGAGAGAGATACATTGACTGGTCGACTCTTGCACGCCCCCAGCTAGGCCCTGGCTGGTTACCCAGGCAGGTGCCCTGACTGGAAACTGAACCAGTGACCTTTTGGTTGCAGGCCAGCACTCGGTCCACTGAGCCACACCAGCCAGGGCAGGAAAGGTGTGTTTGATGCTGTCACTCCAAAGCCAAAAATACCTCTTTGGCTAATTAGTACTAAAATGTACTGCCTGGCTCTCAAATTCTACCATCTTACCAAAGTTAACTACTCATATGTATAAAAACATTAAACTTCTGATCATGCTACTCTCTTCTATACCATGAACAGATTCTGCTCACTGCTACATCTTCTCTTATGGCCTCTCTACTACACCCGGAATGGTCCTCTCTTCTTCTCTGCCCATTCATCACACACTAATTTTCTCTCAGTATCCATAGCACTCATATTCTCCAACTGCATTTTAGCTTCTATTATGGTGCATTATCCTTTATTATCTGTAAGTTATTCGTTATTGTTTCAGGTTTGTATGTTTTGCTTCCCTGTTAGCCCCTTGACTATTGACGATGGTTAATGGGTACATGGAGGTTCATTATACCAGTCTATTTTTGTATGTCTGGAATTTTATGATAATAACAAATTAAAAATAAAACTAGGTAGTCTTTCAATTTCTAGGTCTCTTCTTCCCTGGCACTGCAAGGCTGGTTGAGTTGGTTCATCTCTAAACTTGTGTCTCTTTTGGGTGAAGAAACATGATGTGGAAAAAAGGTACACTGCTATGCTACTCAAAGGGTCACAGCCTTATCCAACAGGGGATTTCAACAGGGGATACAACAGGGAATACAACAGGGGATTTCTATAAATTAGTGTATATTATTCAAACAGAACTTTGACTATTGAGCTGTAGAGAGAAGCCTGAATAGTTCAATCACTGGTTAATAATTTATATAATCTCTGAAACCTTTGCTTCAATGTTATTGACACAGGATTCCTTGTCAGCATATTTCTGGCAAGAAGTGATGGAGGCTGAAGGTTTTCATCAACATTTAATAAAGAAAAAGTTAGAATAGGCAGTAAAACTTACTATTGCTAGTGTATACTATAAAGTATTAACAACACAAAATGTTAATTAATTTCTAATTCTCTATTCTATTATTTAGATTTCATGAAGGTTGATTGGACTTGATCCATCATTTTATGGAAAATTAATTATTTCAAATACATGCACCACTTTATGCAACCTGCCTGATTTGCATTGAGGAAAATTCAGCAGAAGTAATTGAGGCACAAGCAAATACTGGCACTGACTGAACTCAATTTTCATTCCAAATTTCTGCAAAATCCCAAGGCACAGCGATATCAGATGCAAGGGGGAAAACAAACAAAAGCAATGTGAAAAGGGAACATGAAGAGAGAATATTACAAGAATCAGAGAACAAAGGGACTGCAAAACTATTTTCGTGCCATAGATGAGCAGTGAGGGCTTCATTCAGGCAAGGTGGAATAAGATATCATATGGCATCCTGACAATTGATGTCTTCATTTAAATGTAAGAATTTACATTCTAATTAGAAAGAATTTACATCTTAATCAGAGGCAGCTGTATTATCTTGTTACTGTTTTTTTCAAAGGTAATGAACTAAAGTACTGCTGTGCTTTTTCAACCAGAAACTAAATAGACAGCATCCAGTATTATTTTATAGCTTACCTGCTGTAAGCTGTTATTAATATTTTCAGAGATTAAATTTCTCACTAAAATCTTTTAAAAATGAATGTTGTGTTTGACATCACTAGAGTGGTATGATAAAGGCTTACTTAAAGTATTTAAACAAATCCTTTTCGAACTTGTATTTTAAATGTATTTGTTTATCAAGCTAACAGAAGCTTCTTATAATTTATTAATATAATACTGTTTTCATTTGGGAGGATGTAGAAAAGCTATTAAAGCAGATATGTACCATATTCTGGTGAAACATGGTTGTTCTTAATTATAAGATCATTTGGTTATCTTTGATTATAAGATCATTTACTAAATACAAAATGTTACCATTCAAAGTGTATTTTCTTCCTCTGATGTTTATCAAGGAAAAATAACAAATATGGATGACAGAATAATATTTTGCCTGCTTTATTATATGTTGTTACTATGATATTAATAACATAAAAATATAATGTTTCACAGATACACACAATTCTGATTACATCCAGTTAGTGGAATGAAAGGAAATATCCCATTCAAATTCATACTTTTCCACTCTAAGTTGATCAGCATGATGGTCGCTAGACCTAGGTATTGGTAGTTGGTGATGTCATTGCAAAATCAAGCCCATCATTCATATGAGAATCAGCCTGTGCTCACTGACCCATGGTTTAGAAGAAATTGGGCTTGGCCTAAAAGAAATCAAGCAGGAGGAAATTACAAGTGTTAATAAAAATGTAAAATGCCACCTTTGTCCCTAGCACTATGCATCCTTAGGTTATGGATACTCATTTTCATCAGCTGCATCATTAATATGAAGTTGTAGTATGAGCCAGTTGTTAATTTATAGGTTTAATTCATTATGTAATATGTATATTTATTAAAGTGAAGAGAAAGAAAGTAATGAAGCCTACAGTTGTATCTACAGCTTATTAAATAAGTGACTAACATGGTTAATTCAGTCAAAATATTTGATTTAAAAGTTATAGAAAGAGTCTAAAAAGAATTCTGAGGCACCTATTTATCATTATACCAACTTTCTGGATCCATACACATAAAGGGAAAAAAGTCACACACAAATGTGCTTATAGTTTAAGAAAAGAATAACAGAATAATTCCAAGTAGATTAAAAAAAAGATGAAGTTAATTTTAAGATGGCATTTAACTAACCTAGGCCACTCTGATGACAAAGAGGAGATAATTATTAGTTCACTGGTGCTTTTTGCTGTGTTTCCACTGAAGACAATTTATAGAGGAAATGATTCAGATGGACCTGACTGAATTACTGGCTCTCAGAGATGGCTTTATAATGCTGTCAGACACCGTCAGCCCGCTGTGCAAGGTCTGTTTATCCGTGGCTATTCTGTGGATAATTTGTTAGGAGGACACCTGACATCTCCCACATCGTACACACAGTGCCTTCCGTTACAAAAGTATCCAGGGTAAGTTTTTGATGATCCCTAGGTTTAAGGGAACTTGTTTACTTTTTCATAAAGACTAGCCAATAAAGTACATTTCACTTTTTATATTTACATATGGTTCGACTAGAATACCACAGAATGTTATATCTGCATTCACATTTACTGGTTTCCTACTAGGCCCCATGTTTGTGCTAACCGTAAAGATTCACGTCCAATCTAAAAGAGTACAGTAAAATATAATACATGACGACTCTTGCTCTACTTCTTGTTTCCCTTAATCCTTCGAGCTCTGATTATCAGAAGCGTTTCCTAAGTAGACTTCTTGCTTACCCTCACCTCCCCGTCTAATTCCTCCTTCGTGGAACTGACGGCCGTAAGTCACGGGCTCTAGTCTGCTCTATTATAGTGTAAGCTCTGTTAGTTACACAGTGTAGAAAAGACAAGGACTCTAATCCTGATCCTGTCACTGTCTGGGTCTTCTTTTTCTTTTCTCCTCTTTTTAAATCCTCACCTAAGGATATTTTTATTGATTTTAGAGAGAGAGGAAGGGGGAGAAGGAAAGAGAGAGAGAGAGAGAGAGAGAGAGAGAGACTGATGTGAGAGAGAAACATCGATCAGGTGGCTCTTGCTTGTGCCCCAACCAGGGATTCAAACCTGCAACCTAGGTACCAGCCCTGACCAGGGATGGAACACACAAGTTTTTGGTGCATGAGATGATGCTCCAATTAACTGAGCCACCCAGCCAGGGTCGGGTCTCATTTTTCTTATCTGTAACATGAAGAGGTGTGAAAAGCTTGCTTCGATGATCTCTTTTTACCTAAAATTAAATGGCTCCTTTCTTACTCTCTCTCTCTCCTCATTGTGTTTCAGTTATTTCTTGCCTTTTAACCTAATCATTCTTTCTTCAACCTCATCTTGAAATGCATTCGTTTCTAAACACTTTGTCCATCTACATACTGTTCATTTGTCAAGATCCATTTCAAAACTCTTCTTCTCTACAATGCTGCTCTGCTAATGCTGGTCAACAATAATTTCCCCTCTAATTCATATATTCAACAAATATTTATTGAGTCCCTGCTCTGCATCAGGGTGCTGGGGCTGCAAGAAATTAATGAGAGAACACGGCCTGTGCACTAAAAAGGCTTACAGTGCAGTGGGAAAGACAGATAAGAAGTGACAAACATAGAGTGTGATAAGTAAAAGGAAGGAACAGTTGCTGAGCTGAGGGAGCGTACACATGTACATTATTTAGATAGCGTGATGAGAGAAGGCTTATTTCCCATAGCGCTCTTAATATATAGTAATACCTAATAACTTAATCCATTATTATCTTGAAGTGATATTTGATTTATTTTGGGTGTAAATTTTGCTTCCCAAACTAGATTGCGGTAACAGTGGTACTTATTGTTGTAACTGAGGTTTGAAGATGTACCCATTATTATTGTACTGAACAATTCACATGTATTTTATCATTTTATCCTGAGAACAAAGTAGGTATTTTCATTACTACTGCGTTTTACTCAAGATGAGGAAAAAGGGATGCTGAATTAGATTGAGTTACTTAAAGTCAGACAATTAGTAGTGCCAGAGCTGGAACTAGGTTCTATGTCTGAAAATACCAAAGTGTGGTACATTAATTACCGTGACACACTCCTCATGGTCAGGGATCATACTTAGAGGGTTTATGTACCAGTCATTTGCATATATCAGGCACTTACACTTTACTTGGTTCTTTTAGTAGATGTTACACTTTCTGGAGGCAGCTTCCCTGCTCTGAGCACAAACTTAGCCAGCCTCCAAAGATTTTTTTCTGGAGACAGAGACCTTTGGATTGGAAATCTTGGGCAAAGAAATTTCTAATCTAGTTTATAAGGCAGCTTCTCATCATCCTGTCCCTCACCTGAACCAAGCTGCTGTATGTACAATGTTTCCCTACTCAGGACACGGGAAGCCCGTACCAACAATTGTCCATTTTAAGCTCATATTCTTTAACACAAATTATTTTGACTCAAAAACTAAAAATATTCCACGAAAGGATGTATAGGTAAGAGAATTGTTATACACAGTGGGAAATTTAATAAAATCCATTAATGAAGAATCCTTTTTCACTGAGTTGGAGTTAGACTCAGCATTGGTAATCCAAAAGAGCAGCTTGAAGAAAAAAGCGAATTTGACTCAACATGTAATTCAGCATTATTTTTATTGTGGTTTTCTCAGGAGGGAGTTAGTAGTTAGCTGGCTTCTGTAACTTTATTGCTTAAACCTTCTTTCCCACTGCTGGCAAAAAGGAACATCATTTCTCAGGGCACTTGTATTGACATACAAGTTTAAAACAGAACTTGATAAAGCACTGGTTTATAAATTTGTTGCCTCTCACCTTTACTTGAATGAATTGGTAACTCTTCTCTTCCAGATCTCGCCAGGTTATAGTAAACAAGTATTGTATTTCTTTAGCTTTATTGAGGCATAACTGATGTACAAAAAATTGCATACACTTAATGTATAGGGTGGGGCAAAATTAGGTATATAGTTGCTTCTATGGAAAATCATACATTAATAAATAACCATACAGAAATACACTGTGTTGCGTGTACTGACAACTGTAAACCTACTTTCGTGGAATGCTGAATATATCTTGACGAGTCTGTACATAGGCACACACCCACGATACCATCACCACAATCAAAGCACCAAATACTCCTACAACCCTATCGCCTACAAAGATTTCCTTGTGTTCTTCCCTGTTTATTTATTTATTTATTGGTGGTAAGAACACTTAACCTGAGATCTATTCTCAACATATATTCTTTTAATTTTATTTATTACTTTGAGAGAAAGGGAAAGAAAGGGAGAAAAACTTTGATTGGTTGCCTCTTTTGCATGTCCCCAACCAGGGACCTGGCCCACTACCTAGGCATGAGCCCTGACTGGGAATCGAACCAGTAACCTTTTGGTTTGCAGGACAATGCCCAATCCACCGAGACATACCAGTCAGGGCTCCTCAACATATTTTAAAGTGAACAACATGATATTCTTAACTATAAGTACCATTATGCACAGCAGATTTATAGAACCTATTCATCTTGCATCAGAGAAACTTTATATCCAATGAGTTATAGTTCCCCATTCTCCCCATCCCTGGCTTCTGGCAACCACTATTTCTCCTCTGATTCTGTGAGTCTGACTGTTTTGGGTACCTCATATAATATTTATATGAAAAGGTTCTTAGTTAAGAAAATGATTCAAGGGTGGGAAGGGGGGATGGCTGGGGAAGGGGGAGAGGTGGAGGGAAAATGGAGACAACCATACTTGAACAACAATAAAAAAGTTAAAAAAAGAAAAAAAAAAGAAAATTATATGATGTTGTCAATAAAAACTTGAAATCTTTGTTGCCAATAAACTGAAATATGGATAATATACATGTAGATAGCTGAGGACTGGCTTTTAAAAATATGCTTTGAATTGCACACTGCTAAAATTTCAAAAATCAAAGTTACATTTTATGGGCTTAGATGAAAACTGCCTGAGATGAGGCAGAATGCTTTAATGGCTTTGCTGTGTTTCAAAAAGAGAGAAAGAATCTGCCCAGAAGACAACACTGAGCATAAGAAACACGAAAGGAAGTAGTCAAGACATTTTTAAGATGAATGAATGAGAAATCAGAAAATGAATTAATAAAAACAAAGAATATAGAAATGAAACATGGAGTAATTGGTTTACTAGTCTACATTGTTGATGTAAATTCTTTGTATATATTTATTATTTTTTAAATTGTTTAAAAATATAATTGAAGAAATAAGATAATGACACCGGGCAGCTACTAACTTACCCAGAGCACGAGGGAACCCACCCTCAGAGACAAGTACTGGCACTTTCCACCGGGAGCAGGCCTTGTCGACCGCCTCTAGCCCACAGGGCTAGATTACGATAGGCCGCAGGGAAGAGAAATAGATCCACACATGATCCATATTTATCTCAAATACAAAGACAAGAGTTTAATGAAGAATCACCCAACAATGAAGTACCCATGGATACTAAACAAAAAGGACTTATACCTAATGAAACAGTTTATAAAACACACAGAAGACTTTCCAGCAGGATTAATATCCTCAACTGGGTAAGAAGAGGCTATTAGAAAAAGAACCAATTAGAAAACATGGAAACCAATAATATGCTCTCATTCAACTGTCAAAACACACCCCCCAAACACAACTTCGATTGACTAACACAATGGATACAACTGAGTTGGAAGATAAAGGGATTCTAATAGAATATAAATCAAAGGAACAAAGGAAATCAAATAGAGAAAAGTTAAAAGATGGACACTAGATTCAGAAATTTTAAGCCCTATGGAATAGGCATTATAGAAGAAGAAAGAGAAATGGGGTTGAGGGAAGCACACAGTTTGAATATAAAAATAGGAATTTATTATGTTAAGATTGAAGGATAAAAATTAAAAGCAGAGAAAAACACTCAATAAATCTTCATAAGCTAGAAAATTGTAAGAAGCATCTTACAACTGAAAAATAAGAACTATTAAATATCTAAAACAAATTTATTTTTTTAATGGTAAAACAATATAAAATATAGGAACAAAGATTTCCCCAACAGATTTAACATTATACTGCAAGTCCTGCCCAATGCGGTTGGATAACAACAAGAAATAAAGTTTACAAGTATCAGAAAGAGAGAGACAAATGATCATTATTTGTAGACAACGTGATCATCTACCTATAAAATCCAAGAGCCTGAACTGGGAAACTATTATCATCAATGAGATGGCTCAGTAAAGTGGCTGGATACAAGACCAACTTTTAAGCATCATTACAAAAAATGTCATGAAACAGAAAAAAGAACCCCATTCACAAGAGATAGAAAAAAAAGCCTCACAAAATATTTAGAAATAAACGTGACATGAAATGTGCAAGACTATGCATTCCATTTCACTAGTATTTACTCAGTAGGAGGTGGGCATACAAAGGGAAGAGAAACAAATCAATGACAAACTCACGGTGCTGCCCTCATAAAGTGTACAGAGGATAGTGGGGCAAAAACTGCACAGACTCATACCAGTAAACATAAAAGTAATAAGCTGTAAGTGCTATGAAGAAGTACATGGTGCCCTGAGGGTATGTAAGAGGAGAAATTAATTTAGTGAGAGAGGTTGTGGAAGGTTTATTCTGGAGCAGCAGCAAGCATTATTTAGGCAGGGGGGAATTGTGAAAGGTATTCTAGGAAGTCTCAAGAGCAATGCAGAGGCCTTGTGGCAAAAGGGAACAATGCTATTTTAAGGAATTAGAACTAAAATAACTAACCAACTAGATAGATAGATATATGGATGGATAGATAGATAGATAGATAGATAGATAGATATGTGGTAGGCTGCATAATGCTGTTGCCTACCCACAAAGATGTTCCCGTCTTTAGTCCTTGGAACTTGTAAATACGTTATGGATGGCTAACGGGACTTTTCAGATATGATTAAGTTAAGGCTCCTGAGATTAGGAGATTGTCCTGGGCCCAATTTAATCACAAGAATCCTCATGAGAGGAAGGCAGAAATGTCAAGTTCGGAGAGAAGGTGATGTGATGATGAAAGCAGGAGCTGGAATGATGCATCCACAAGCTAAGGAAAGCTGGCAGTCTCTAGAACTGGAAAAGCCGAGAAATGGATCCTCTCCTAGAGCTTCAGAAAACACTAGTCTTGCTAATACCTTGACTTTATCCTAAGACTGATTTTGGACTTCTGATCTCTGGAACTGTAACAGTAAATCTGGGTTATTTTTAAGTTATTAAATTTGTGCTAATTTGGTATAGCAGCAATAAGAAACTCATACAGATTAGTATGATATAAAGAAAGAGAAAGCACTGATTATTAAAGTAGGATTGATGAATTTTTACCATGGAATTATATGGACATATTTGAATCACAGAATACATAAAATAATACATTGTTAGAGAATACAGGGAGTATTAATATGTGAGTCCATTAAAAGTCTCACACTTATGACATACAAAAAATGATTCCATATTTGTTGTATCTAAAAGCTTATTTTCAAAAGATTATAGCTGCTAAAATGAAGACCTTGACCAGCTGATATATCTTCAGTGGAATATCAAAGACAGTGGGCAGTATTCTTACTAACATAAATTATAACATTTACTTCATAAATGTATATACATGAAATTATGTATATTGCTATTAAATTTTGTTACATGAAAAATACATCATTCTGAAAATTTGACATGTAGAATGTCAAACATTTATGAGGTTTAAACATCATAAAGATTAATTTAATACCTTTTACCTTTAGAGAAATTACTAGATGTTTTGATAATGGTATCCTATTTTTCTCTTTGAAAAAAAATAAAAATAAGACATAACCATTATTATCATTTATTAAGAGAGGTAATAGCTATATTATGATTACAGAGCAATTTTAACATCTATAATATTTTTGGAGAAATTATTAAAATGTCAAATAGACTGTGAAACTGCATGTTTCAAGTTTGTATAGCAGTAGTTTTAAAATCTATAGTTTCTAATTATAAAGCAATTAAATATAAGTACATTATATGATGATTTTGAAAGTCTTAATTTTTAAACATCAGAAAATGATCTTTAAGTCATATACCACTGTATATTAAACAATTATAGTGTTTTATTTAATCTAAATTAGAATCTATTTCAAGAAACAAAAACAGGAGTTTTGTGTCTTCTGTCTGAATCAACCACACATGGTTTTTTAGTAGCTGAGAAATTTTTCTATTTTCAAACAGATATAAAAATCCACCATACAAGAAGAGGATCTTAAATGATAGGAGATAATTTGCCCTGATGCATTTGTGATAAGAAGATTGCATTGCAAACGGAATCTATTGTTTTTTGAATACTCTATTACTATTGTAAGCAGAACAAATGCACAGATGGCATGGGCCATAAAAATATAATTAAGCTTTACAATATTGTTCCTATCAGATTTCAGAAGTGTGTTTTAGCTTAGTAAAAGTGCTGAATATGTGAACACATAACATTTTGAATTTTCTGTTTCTGGATAAATACCTAAAAGGTGATATATTTAGCTGTGTCGTACTACTTCCATTTCATTCCATATTCTTGACCTTCAGTTTCAACAAGTTGAGAATTATTTTAGGAGAGGGCATATTAATTAAGATGAAAAAATGATACTAATTCTTTTTCCAACCAGAAAATAATTTCCTTGGTGGAGGAAGGTATGGGGGGATAGATGCTGACGGACGAAGACGTGACTTGGGGTGGGGAGCACACAGCGCAGTGTACGGATGATGTGCTGTAGATCTGTGCACCTGAAACCTGTATGAGTTTGTTAACCAGTGCCATCCATCCCAATTAATTAAATACAAAGGAAAAACATTAAAAAAACAATATTGGAATAGGCAATAAAAGAATAAGAAAGGTCTCTGAAGCCAGGGTAAAGACCCAGACAGCTATTCTGTTAGTCCAGGCAAGGGAACAACACAACAAACTGACGAACCAGCAAGCAATCTGGCTGTTCACTGCCCAGAGACGTCACGGGCTAGCTCTGGGAAAACCTCGTGGGACCACCACAGCCAAGGCAGAGAAGACACTGAGGAGACACCCTTCTGAGGTTCCTTTCTGTCTAGTTGTTTTGCATTTCAATAAAATGGTTATAGCGGCCATTGGGTAACTGTCTCAAATCTTCTCATAAAGGAACCAGGGTATAAGTACATAACTTATGATAAAAATAACATATTTGTACTTTGATGAACACCAGTTACCTTTTTGATCAATAGTAACTGTTTGAAACTAGCAGCCCCACAGGATTTATTAAGAAAGAGGCCATCTACGTCGGAAAGGTGTCAGAGCTGTCTCGGGCTCTCCAGGGACTGCTGGGCAATGAGGGTTGGTCCACAGAAATGGCAGCACATTGCACGCCTGTCTTTCTCTGCTGCCCCTGCTTAGCAAGCTTGTTGACCAAGCCGCTGGTGCAAGGCCTGGGTGGCTGAAGGGGTCCTAAGACTCACATAGGGTCATGGGATCCTTTGTATGTGTCATGTTTAGCAAGTCAAGTAAACAAAGTAAACAAAAAGACTGCAGGAAGTGACTATAAGATGTAACCCATTGTATGCAGCCCCCAAAGACAATCAAGAATTGCAAGTAGCTATGGTGTGTTAATTCATTTGCATTGTTTAATAAAAGTGCTAAGAGCTATGATTTCTTGAGTGCTTTCTATGCATTTCATTGTGTGCTAAGTGCTTTACATGAATAATATTCATTTTCCCAATAAAATTTTTTATATTAACTACTCCCTTGCAACAAACTTTCAAAGAGATATTATCCTTATTTTATACATAAGAAAGCTAAAGTTATAGGGTTTACGTACCTTATACAAGGTCACATAGCTAAGAAAAATATCTGAGTCAATTAAAAAAATAACTTTCAGACATTTTTACACTCAGAATGTATACCTAACATTATATAAGTATGTCACATATATTAAATGAATAAATAGTCTATGTTATTGTTGAAGACCAAATGCTAGCTAATATCTACAACAAGGAAACATCACTTACAGATGAAAAACTATAAATCCAATTTTAAATATATACTGGTAAAGTAAACAAAATTTATATTTTAACTGTACATTAAGCATTTTCACACTGTTGTAGAACCATCACTATTGCCCACCTCCAGAACTTTCCCATCATCCCAAACTGAAACTCTGTACATATTAAATGGTAACTTCCCCATCCTCCTCTACACACACACACACACACACACACACACACACACGTGTGTACCTGTATATACGTGCATATCTGTACATATGCACACATAGGTGTATAAGGATATATACACATATATGCTCCATATGTGTGTATGTATACACACATACATTTAAAAATATTTTATTTATTTATTTTCAGAGAGAGGGGAAGGGAGGGAGAAAGAGGAGAGAAGGAGAGAAACATCATGTGTGGTTGCCTCTCATGCCAACTGGGGATCTGGTCCACAACCCAGGCAAGTGCCCTAATGGGGAATCAAACCCATGAGCCTTCAGTCTATGGAACAATGCTCCAATTAACTGGGCCACACTGGCCAGGGCTCATAAGCATTCTTCTTTTAAATATGTAAGTGTTTAAGTAGCAAAACTGTGACATTTCTTGGTTATTTTCCAGAAAAAATATTTTAAAAGGTTTTAAAGAATAAAAATTTGAAGAGATATAAGAAGCTTATTGAAAACCCACTTAAGCAATCATGATGGTTAAAGAATAATATTTAGCCTTCAAAATGGATTTATTTAAATTGGCTATATAATAGAAACTATCCAAGAATATTTTCTTTTCTTAGTAAAAAAGTGACATTAAAGAAAGAAAGAGGACAATTGTAATAGAACAACAAAATATTTAATAAAAAATTTAAAAAAAGGAAATGCTGAGTACACAATCCTTAACCATATTCAAAATCATACAGGGAGAAACAGGATCCAGGAAAGACCATTTCTTACCCAGCAGTGCAAGTCAATGGCTAGCCACCCGAAACTTTAAAAACACTTTAGGCATTAGGAATATTCAAGTGAATGAGAAATCACATTAGAAAAAAGTAGTTATTGAAACCCAAGTCTATGGTCTAATCCTGTAGAGCGGGAAGAAGTCATACAGCAGGAGTGTCAAACTCATTTTCACGGCGGGGGTGGGGGGGAGGGGGGGCGGGGGGTGGGGAGTTGCCACATCAGCCTTGAGGTTGCCTTCAAAGGGCCGAATGTAATTTTAGGACTGTATACATGTAACTACTCCTTAACTAGGGGCAAGGAGCTTGGCGCTGCTGCCGGATAGAAACAAAGTGCTGGGCTGGATAAAACAAGGAGGAGGGCTGGATTCTGTCCCCGGGCCTTGTGTTTGCCACCTGCGTTGTACAGGGTGAGAGAGCTGGGGATGACAAAGAGAGACAGAGAGAAGAGGAAGAAATCTACTTGTTCTACATTTATACGACCACCTAGGAAATGGGTGAGGGGAATGAAAAAGGTTTTCTATATTTCTTTGGGATGAATTTGAAATTGTAGTATAGAACATGCCCTCTTGGTGAAACTAATGATGTAGCTCAAGGGGCATTTTGTAAATCGTACACTTTCCCGAATGAACTCCCACATGTCAGAATTTGAACACAGGGATCCCTGTCTTGCCTTAGCAATTTGTTATTCAGCTGTCGGACAAGGACTGGGAATAGGAGGCTAGTCCTAGTCTTGGTTCTGCACCTGGTTCTGTTACTTTCTGTGTGAGATGGGAAACTTATTTATCTGAGCCTCAGGTACCTTACACAGATCCAATGACCTTTATTCTCAATTCACAAATCTAAAAAGCTTTGAAAACCTTACTGCAAAGGTTTGGTGGCAAAATCTTGCCTGGACCAACACAAGCTATTTACAGTTTTTATTAATGCTATTTCATGTGACTCCTCATATGTTTTATTGTAGAAATATTAATGTATTTGATTATGAAGTATTTACTATTACCTTTTAGATAAATATTTTAGAATAATTTATTTTGAAATATTTTCAAACACAGAAAAGTATGCAAAAACAGAACAAACACTTATTATATCCCTCTCACGTAGGTTCCTTAACTTTTAACATTTCACATATGGTCCATCTCTCCTCTTTTCATTGAAATATAGACATCCTTCTCCAGAATGTATATAGACCATAATTAGATTTTTTCTGTACCACTTAAGAACAAGCAGCATATATGATTTGTATTACCTTTAAATATCACAGCGTGTATTTTCCAGAACAGGGGCATCCTACTACATAATCACCATACAATCCTTCAGGTCAGAAAATCAACTTTAATACAACGCTGCTGTCAATTCAGAGTCCATTTACACTTGTCAACTGCCCCAGCAATAGCAGGACATTCATTCTCTCCAATATTCTCAGCCCCTCCCTGCCTTTCGAGTCCTTGACAGTTCTTTAATAATACAGAACTTTTATCCTGGAGGCTTCCATGACCTTAGACCCATCTGATATTTCCTCTTGACTATGCTTTTTGCACGGGGAAACCACTAATATGAGACTCCACTCTCTTCATGTCTCACATCTAGGCGATGGGCCACATGCTGACCATCCCCTTGTGATGCTAACTGATCACTTGGTCATGTTCATCAGGCTTTTCTAGTGTAAAGTCACAACTCTTCCCTTTGTAACTGATCAGTGGTTTGGAAATACTTTGATATTCTGTCCATATCCTGTTCCTCATCAAACCTCATCAACCCACCAATCACTTTAGCCTCCATTGACATTTTTTGTCTGAATGGATTTACGATATGATCGTCAAATGCTGATTTTCTATTTCATCATTCCTTCAATGTTTATTCATCAGTATTTTGTATGAGAGAGGATTCCTTTTTCATCTATCCATCCATCCAGTCAGTCAGACATCTATTTGGGTATGGACTTGTGGATTTCCATTTTACTCACTGGGTTATTTTCCATTAATTATTTTGTAGCTCCGATTTCTCAGATTCAGCCAGTAGGGTCCCCTTCAAAGCGAGTCCTGTGTCTTCTCATTAGGCTCTGCGTTCCTCCCTACATTTTGGCACAAATTCTAATAGGAGAATTACATGTTCTATGCCCCAGAATCAGCTATTTCTCCAAAAGGCCTCCCTTCTTCATTTTCTTTTTTGTTTTTTATGTTTATTAGTGGTGAATGATACTTAGAGACCAATGTCTGTGTACTTGGAGTATTCCTTAGGTCATTATTGCTCCTAAGCTCTCCAGAAGACAAGGCTGAGGATGTATATATGTACACAGTGCACAAATAGACACAGAGATGAATCTGTAAGTCTTGCTGCATTGATCTGTATGTGTGTGTGTAAGCATGCACATGAGGTGTATATCCATGAGAGGTTGTGTTTATTTCCTCTAAAATCACCTCCTTCAAATGTCACACAATTTTTTGTGTGTACAGGCTAAAATTTGTTTTCACTATATTCATATGCTACATAATCACGTGTACTTTGATCTTAATCTCTTTTAACCTTAATCTTGTAAGGTTGATAAGTACTGGTCTTTTATTTTGCCTTCCCATAGCAACCACCTTGCCCTCATTCCATTTCCAAGACTGTGTTAGCAAAGAAAATTCTGTTAGAGTTAGAGAATCGAGTAGGAAGAAATACAGGAAAATATACAATTTAAATGTTTCCATGAATATACCAATGCAATTACAAGTATATGTATACAAAATGTATATTTTTTGCTCATTCCAAATACAAAAGTATAAAAAAATTGAAAGGGTTTAGCTATTTTCAAACACACAATACCATTGAGAACAATAAGTAACTCAGAGATAAAGGGTTTATCTAAAATAGGCTATAGGACCACAATTTATCAGTTTGATACAAATATGTGTTTAAAGTTTCAAATTTAAGTATGCTATGCATATTTTTTACTGAATTAGACTACCAAGCCGCCCCCGCTACAGCTGGGAAGGTTAAACACAGTATTCAAATCTGATTTAGATATAACAGCTGTTCAAATGCCAGGGAGTACTTTACTTGAAAATGTGACCATTTAGTTCTGTTAAATATAAACTGCTATTCTGGTTATGTGCATGCATTATTCCCCCTCCCTCAAATCTTTAAAAATGTTTTTTTTTACCCCTAATATGTAGTAGAATCACTATTGAAGTTCAATGGGTCTTCTTCTTGCACTTAACTTTTTCTTTCTCAACTTCCTGAAAAAACCAAGTGGGATAATTCCCTTCCTACTTCACCTTCAGTCTCCTGCAGCCACTCGCCTCATCGGCTGCTCGTGACAATACGGAAATAACGTAATGAGTAACTGGAGGAGCGGCGCTGCTTTGGATGGCACACTACTCATTTCTGACAGGAGCAACTTTCGACATTTTAAATTGTAGACAATAATTCCATCATGGCTACCCAATATACATGTTTAGTTATGAGTTGTGTAAGTACCATGCTTAAGGCTCAAACAAAGTAATAAAATTCTAAAGTTTACAAGCATACCTATAAATATGTTTCATTTAAAGAATGTCATCACCATTACCAGTACATAGGCTTATTTGTAAATGAAGAGAGGCCTCCTTAATTTGGAATCTGAAGAAGAACCTAACTTCCCTCTCCACTACACTTCAAAAACAGAGGAAAGCTCTGACACAGGAGTAAGACATAAGTTATGCATCAAAGGTATTATCATTCTATTGGAAAGGAAAACAAAGCCTAGAGATAGACAGTCTTTCCAAGTGATATAGAAGTCCAAGGCTGCTCCTCAACAAGAAAACAGCTTATATCAACATATTACATCCTTTGAGTGGGGAGTAGTGCCCATGTCCCTCCCCTCCTTCCCTAATAAATATAGGGCACTTGCCACATGTCAGAAACTCTGCTAGACTATGCAATTCAACAATGAACAAGACATCTGTGGTCTCTGTATTTAGGGAACTGAACATGTAGAAGGGGATGATGAAAGTAATTGCAATGCAGTATGGTTACTGCTGTGATGAAGCACAGGATGCTCTGAGAGAACAAATGAGGGCTCTCTAATCCAGACTTGGTGTGGATGGCTCAGAGAAACCCTAAAGGATGCAGTGACAGTTAACGTCACCGGAGGAATAAATACAGTCAGCTTGGTTGAGGTGACGGTGGTAGGTAGTGGAGGAGCTGTCAGATGGAAGGTTCTAATAGTAGGCAGCTCTGTGCATGCAAACACTTCTGAGGAATGGAAAGAATTTAAGTATAGCGCAGGGAAATCCCTCTTTTGTTCACCTTTGCTCCTGCTTTCCAGCAAAGCCAGAGCGGACAGTCAGCACCCAGCATTCCACACTAGTCCAAAAGGAGCAATGGGGCGAGAAGGAGTAGATGATGTCTGGGGACAGGTAGGACTTTCCTTGCAAATGGAAATCCATGGCTTACTGTTTTTTTTTTTTTTCAAATGCAAAGATTAGGTCAATTTACAAACTGTTCTTTAAAGAGTTTTCAAAATTCATTATCACAGTGGTAGGGCAACAAAGAGTAGAGAAAAGATTCCATCACTACAAATACTCTCTCTCTACACTCTCTCTCTCTCTCTCACACACACACACACACACACACACACACACACACAAGATTTCAGATCATAGCACTTACTGATTGCATGAAATTAGCTTGGTTACTTTGTATTAAACTTTAGGTGCCTTGCAATTAAAATGAAGGGGTTGAAAAGATGTCTGTACTCTTCTCTTCTGCTCTAGTACTTGGGCTCTGTGAACAATTCAAACACAGCAGCACAGTATCAAGACCCTGCTCCTTGGGAGTTCTGGATGCGTTCAAGTTACTGTAGGAATCTTTCCATTCAAGCAGAGTAGCTCCAATTTTGCTAGATTTTAAAGTTGGGCTTCTGAATAAGTTTTGGATAGAGAAAGGGTTCCAAGGCTTAAACAATTTGAAAATCACTTCAGTTCATTGCTTTTTTGCATCAACCCCCAATGCTTAAATCCTTGCTTATTAACAACACACAGGGCAATTTTCTTATTAGTATAAAATACAGGGCTAAATCTCTGAGTTCTGAATGACGTTTCAATACCCTGATAATACTGATTTATTATTCAGTAAGAGGCTGATTAAGGGATACCATAAATTCTATCAAAACAACTAGCTCTGGGTCACTGCAGAAAATCTCATTAGGAAAAATAGCGTTAGAATTTTTTATGGTCCTATATTCCTAGTTCAAAATTGTGCTTATTGTCCTAAATTCAGAAATAACAAAGAAATTTGCCCTTTAGTTAAAAATGTGGCAGTATATATACTGTTTTATTTGTTAAGGTTAAGAAAACATTGGTAGGTAGTAAAGCAGTCCTAAATTCACTATGGGCTCTTTTTTTAAGCTTGAAGATAAAATTGAGGCTTTATAAATGAGAAAATGATGTACTAAAAGCAAGACACTAAATCAATTTTAAACACAAAACACAATTTATGCCCGACTTTAAAACTCATCCACAAAACATTAATCTACACAAAGGCCAGAAGCTGAATGAAGCATAATTTGTGAAACTGATACCTTTCATCACAACCTCTAACTGAAAAGGTCATTAGATATATTATATCTAAGTGAGCAGCTTATCCCTGCTTCATTACTGATAATTAAGACAAGTAATATTTTCTTGACAGTAATGTGTCCGTTAACAGATACAGTCTAGTTTGCATAAAATAAGCATTAATTACCATAGTACTACCACAGATTAAAAAAAAAAATTAAGTACCTGTATAACATGGCTTCATTATTTTTTCCCTTAATTTCCTCAAAGAATTAACAGGCTCTGAAAACATAATATACATATTAAGGAGTTCATCTTTAGTTGTGTTTTAAATTCATAAAGGTACATAACAAAAAAGGCATTCTAAAAAAGAGAAATGGAAGTAAAGGCGCTAACTTGCTTTGCTGAGGTGCTTGAAATGTAACTTAAGATGCAGCAGCGTTTTAATGTGTAGACATTTTAAGACTTAGGAAATTTGGGAGGTACTAAACGGTATTCTGGTGTTTGAAAGAATTAAAGTCATTTCCGAAGTATCTGACTGAAAACCAAGAATTAGAGGAAAGAACCACGGAAGTACTCTGAAAAGAGGTCTTGAATAAGAAAGCATGAATCTACTCATTCAGTAAAGAACACCTTAAAATCCACCAGGTCCTGGCTGGTGTGGTTCGAACACTGGCCTATGAACCAATAAAGGTTGCCGGTTCGATTCCGAAGGGGTGTGTAAGAGGCAATAGGTTGACATTCCTCTTCCTCTCCGTCTCCCTCCCTTGCCCTCTCCCAAATGAATGAATGAATTAATGAATAGCTATTAAAAACAAAAAGAACTACCAGCAAGAATGACTATTCACTATGTGACTAATGTGCACCGCGTGCACCAAGTACTTACAGAATTTCCTCAGTTTACCCTACTGCCATTGCATGCCGCTAACATGACTGTCCCAATTTCACGGATGAAGAAAGAGGTGAAATAACCTGCCTATGGTAACATAACCAGTAAGTGCGGAGCCAGGTCTGGAGGACCCCAGAGTCCGCACTCTTCAGTGCAATCACACACATTCTCGTCGACAGATGGGGTTGTTTGAAGTGCTCCCTTTTTCAGGACAGTCAACCAGGTAACATTTCTTAAGTATCTATTTGGGCAGACAACTGGAAGTCAACAGGGCATTTGTTTAGTAGCTCGTAAGAAAACTGCCACTTTAAGAGAAGTAAGAATGGAGGCAGAAGTAGTAGTTTATGGTTGGACATTTTTAACTGGTGTCCTTCTGAACTGGAGTTTACCAGGCCAGCTTTGAGTATGTGGTTCATCTTTGCAGCAAAGTTGAGCAATGGGCCAGGCATCGGTATCTCAGTACCCTAACCAGTAAAACGACAGTAACACCTACCTTCAAAGTTGTTGTGAGAGTGAAATGAACAAACACATTGCCTCTTTGGCCTCTCCTTTACATGTACAGGAAGATAATTGAAAGTGGACACATAAAGCAACTGGTACAGTAGCTGACACACCACAAAGATTAAAAGGTGAGGGACAATGAAGTCAGGTAACAATCTCAAGGCTACATAACTATGTTACACAACTAGTCAGTGGAAGAGTATTCAACTGTGAGCTGTGAGGAAATACATAAACGCTGGTGATGAGCACATACCTACTAAACAGACAGCTGTAGAGAGGCAGAAATATGGCTAGGAGGGATGGAATAGTGGAGAGTTTCTAGAATGACTGGCATTAGCAGGATACACACAGGTTTCATTGCAAGAACGTGACTTAGCTGAGCAAAATAACAATAGCATTCTCATGTAGTTGTGTATCAGTTCAAAATAGATGCACTAAAGATACCTCTACTTTGAATTTAATTCTTTCTGTAAAGTTCCCTATAATACAAGTGCCTTACACAAATAAACACATTATTACCATAGGTGGAAAATAATTATCATTCATATAACTCCCATATTTAAACATTTTTTAAATCTACTTTTAGAGAGAAGGGAAGGGAAGAAGGAAAAAGAGGGAGAGAAACATCAATGTGGAAGAGATACATCAATGGGTTGCCTCTTGCCCGGCCCACAACCCAGATATGTGCCCTGACTGGGAATCAAACCTGGGATTTTTTGGTTTGCAAGCTGGCACTCAGTCCACTAAAACACACCAGCCACAGCTGACTTCCATATTTTTAAACAAAGTTATTAACAAATAAGAATGGTATTGTTTTTGGCCAAAGGCAAGAATTCTGGGGCCACCATTTTCTTTAAAGAAATAAAAAAATAATCAAAATAGAATGAGGATAGGAAGTTACTACAGTCACACTTTCTCATTAACTCAGCCTTTGTAATCTGCTCAGCAGAAGAGGGTATCATTGCATTGACAACTTTGTCTCATGTAAGTTCTATTTTTACTTTCTCCAATGTCACAGATACTCATATTTCAGTACAAATAGAACACTGCAATATTAAAGATGCAAAGCGTGTGGGGAAAATAAGCAGTATTTGCCCGGTCAATGACCAAACATTATCTGAGCATCTGCCGTGTGGGTTGTCTCCATGTGAAGGGAGAAGGGAGAAGGGAGGAGGGTGGACTGGACTGGTGCAGCGGTCTCTTTAACTTGCCACATCTGCAAGGGACAGAAACAGCTATGCCCCAAACGCTGGCAGCTGATCCACTAGAATGAGAAGGAAATAGCTGGGCTTTTTAAAAATATATATATTTTATTGATTATATTATTACAGTTGTCCCAATTTTTCCCCCTTTGCTGAGCTTTTTGAGTTGGGTACTGCTCTGACTAAATCTCAACTTTGCTATCTAGTGACCAGCTGATCTTGGGTAAGGCTCCCGGTCCCTCATGTGTAAAAATTGACTAACAATCTATTTTGCAAGACTTGTCCTGAAGATTAAATGAGATAATGCTGGTGAAAACACATTATGTTTTCTCTTCCCTCCGTTGTGAGAGGAGCGATATTCCGGTGCCCCTTCTCCATGGGGACCACCTACATCCCCTTGGTACAGAGAGGGCTGTTGAGGGCAGAGGTGCTGCCTGGCAGCAAGCACTTCTCCAGATTTCCATGAGCAGAGCATTGCTTTGTTATCTGGGTGAAAAACTGTCACCACAACCACCCGTGAGGCCTTCTGTCAGGCCTTTTAAATGTGTTAACTTATTTAATCCTGACAACCACGCTATGAGCAAGGTGCTATTATCATCTCCATTTCATAGATGAGGAAACTGAGGAACAGACAAATTATTTGCTGAGCTCACACAACCAATTGGATCCCATTCTCAGACCCAGGCCATCAGGCTGCAGAGCCTCACCCTAAGTCACCATGCCATACTACTCAGAGAGCACATAAAACATTAGACAAGGAAGCAGTGGGCACAGACTTCCTGCCATGAGCAAAGATCTAGACAGGGGCTTTGACATATGTAACTCTCCAGGCCTCTGTCTTCCATCCTGACAAGTGCTTCAACCCTAAGAGCACTTAGGATGGAGAAAAGAGATGGATCATCTGAGTGGGTACACCACTATCTTCATCTAAGTAAGAGCCCACCGAAGCTCAAAAGCATTCTCAAAGAACAAGAACACATCAGTTGACAATACTTTCATTAGTTTACTAAATAAAGAGTCTACGCCTAAAAGCTTCTCAAAGTCCTAAAGTGAACCTTGAGCAAGGTGCTTAATGAGAACTTGGTTCAGCATTCCACTCAGTGACCTAGTTAACAAAAAGCCGTAAAGTAGAGAAACCCCAAATCTTCGTCTGTATCTGATTTACTGCTCTCAGTTATGATAAAAGCTGCAAGTGAGAAGTCTCTTCAATTTTTGTCTCTAAGCCTCACAAGACTGACCTCTTTCAGTGCAGACACAAATTAATGTTACATTGATGTATTGTAGAATTTAGACTCTTGTGATTTCTGTCTCTAGACACTTCTGCACACGGTTCACTCCTTATAAGTGAGTGGCTGTGCATATTAGCAAAATAGTAGTAACACTGGCAGTTCATTTCCCAGCAAAATGTTACTAATTCTTCAACTTCATTTATGAAACATGACAGAATGACTATAATCTATTATGAAATTTCTTTTACTTCAATGTATCAGTGGGACTTATTAGGGGTCTAAAAAAGAGCATAAGAGTGGCAGGAGAGAACGCCTGAAAAGATTAGGTTTATCTTTAGATTTTAGTTCAAACGCAACTTCTTGAGTTATGACTTTCAAAGGTCAATTATTTTTGGCTAAATAAGTAGAAAATTGGTCCTGGTAAGCAGGCATGTATCTCCTGGGGGTGAGGTTGGAGGTGGGGCAGGGAGAAACCATTGCATGATATTACAGCAATGATACAATAATTTACAATAATTTCACATTCACATATATAAACAGTATTAGCATAATACCATTCCTTGTAGGAAGGGATGTTAACATTTAGAGGGCTGTAATTATTTTAGGAATAATGAATTTCTATAAGACATCTGTTTTTTCCAAAGTATTTTGGTTAAAGCCTGATTTGCGTGAAAACATAAATAACCTCTTGCTCCAGACTGAGAGCATCAGCAAGCTTTAACAGATGGCCTCATTTAAAAATCATTTGTAAGATATCTCACATTTATCCAACACGCTGTCAACTTCTTCCTTTTATTCAATCATGATTTTACATATTTCTGTCATAAATATTTTTAAATCCTGTGTATGCATGGGAATCACACAATTTAGTATTTACACCTGATTTGATTTGGGGGCATCCTTGATTCTTTCAAACTTATGCCACTAGCCAAAAAATTATAGAATGATTAATTATTAAAAAATACAAAGTTTAACGTTAACTTATGAAAATGCAACTAAAAGCAACATTTTAATCAATGAAGGAGTGGGAAAACAAAAGAACTGAAAAACTCTCCAACCTTCTGGCTGTTATTCTTCCTGCTTTCTTTCAAACTGAAGAATCAGAAACAGAGTGGATACTTGCTATTTCTCTTTCTTTACCTCCCGTTCACTTTTTAAATATATATATATTTTTAATTGCAAAATCCATTCAGTCTTGAACCACTTGTATGTAATCAAGGTTCTGTATTCATATCCCTGCAACATCTTGGTCAATGGTTGGCTGCCCATGACCTTCACATGACTCAATATGATGGACTTCTCTTTCCATGACTCAACTGTTGACTTTTCATTCATTGTTTGATACATAGAGCATTGTTCTTTATTCTCTCCTCAAAATTCTCTCCTTGCTCAATTTCTATGAGACCACTCCATAGGATTCTTTTGCTTTTTCCTTTTCTGAATTAAAACATATGTTCTAATCTTTCCTATTCTAAACACTCCAATTACCAGCTACATAAGAGCAATTCCTAAATTGGTATCTCTGGCCCATCTATCTCCCTTAACTAATTCACACATCTGAATGTTCATAGGCTGCTTCCACCTGAAGGTCCATTCTACACGTCCAAAGCTGCACCTTAACCTACCTTTAGTGAAAGACACCCATCCCACCATGTCATTCAAAGCCACCTTAGGCTCCTTCTACCTCAACAAGTGACCAAAGTTAGTGGACTTTATTTCATTTCTGCCAGGTTCATTCCTTAGTCCAGGCCATGATGACCATGAGCTGACCTCTACAACATTTTCCTAACTTGACCCCACCTCCAGTCTTGTCATTCCCTCCCGTTTATCTTTTCATAAAAGATAAGATGCTGCCCGAGTGATCTTTCTAAAGCAGAAATCTGATTGGCAAACCTTGTGTAAAATTCATCACCCATGAGTGAAAACCCACAATCGTTCTCTCCAGAATAACACAAATAAGGGCTTCCTTCCCTTATCCAGGTAAACTGAAGTCTTAATGAAATACTCAAATGTTTGCATCTAATTATAGTGAATGTTTACATCTAGGAAAATTAAGATAAGAAACCGTTTCATAACCACCTTCCTCCCCCCAAAACGCTTTACACATACAACAGAAAAACAAAAGATCAGAAATACGGTACAGGTAGAAGCTAGAATAAAAATTAGTGCTAAGATAAATAATAAGACACCAGATTTACTGGTATTAACAAAAGAAAGAGGGTGGCAATCTTAACTAAAGCTAACACGATGAGATAAATTATAGACTATGAAAAAAATATACATATATTTCTACAAGTGAGCTTGCTTTTTTCTTTGATTAAGTGATGCAGCCTAGAAAGGATTAGAAAAAGTAATTAGCCCTGGCCGGTGTGGCTCAGTGGGTTGAGCACCAGCCTGTGAACCAAAGGGTCACTGGTTTGATTCTCAGTCAGGGCACATGCCTGGGTTGCAGGCCAGGTCCTTGGTAGGGGGTGTGCAAGAGGCAACCACACATTGATGTTTCTCTCCCTTTCTCCCTCCCTTCTTTAAAAATAAATAAATAAAATATAAAAAAAGGACTTGGGGTGGTAAATACACAATACAATGTACAGATGGACGTACTACTGTATGTCAGGTGTACAATTGTACACTTGAAACCTATGTCATCTCAATAAACTCAATAAAAAAACCCAAAGTAACACAAGATTTGTTCCTGCTACTTTTCACTTGAGAGGGGTAATGTGGAAAGCTAAAACTCTCACTTTTCCAGTCTCCCTACAGCCAGGGCGGCCATATGCAAAGTTCTGCCCAGCATGTTGTAAGACAGAAGTCTGCAGAAGGATGATATATGGAAAGTTTTCCTTTTCTCCTTCCATCAATCTCTTCTCTTTCTGCTGGACTGCAGGCTGGTAGTCGGAACTCTAGGGTATATATGTTTTAAAAATTTCTGATGCAAATATAAAAATATTTTCATAAGTATCATTTTGGGAAAATAGGATTTTTGCCAGTGTTAACACATAATGTATTATACCTCAGTTCCTTCTATATAATAATGAACCAATAAACGTTTAATTTTGTTAATGATTATGTTGCAATAATAAAAAGTACCTTGGAGAGTTCTCGCTTTCGGTTTGAACATAAAAGCTTGGAAGTTAACATTCCCAACCCCACTACATGAAAAAAGCTGAACAAACTGAAAATCAACCACTCTTCTTAGATTCACTAGATAGAGCACTGGGGTCCCAGGGCAAATGGCTCCCGACCCCCCCCCCCCAACTGTAGAGATGACAGGTGGATACAGAGAACCGCAATTTGCCAGAGCAGAAGCCTGGGAATAAAAATCTCCACAGGAACCGGCACTAGAGAAGGAGAACCCACGCTGTAAGTGATGGCTTGCTGGAAGCTCAGGGAAAATGAAGTTTGGAGATCACAAAGCCCCAGGGGGAGCCAGTCGGGACAGGAAGACTCAATATTGTCAAGACTTCAGTTCTTTCCGACTTGATCTATAGATTCAATGCAATCCCAATAAAAATCCCAGCAAGTTATTCTGTGGATATCGACAAAATAATTCTAAAGTTTATATGGAAAGGCAAAAAACTTAGAATAGCCCACAGAGTACTGAAGGGAAAGAACATATTCAGAGGACTGACCTTATCTGTTATGGGCCGAATGGTGCACCCCCCTCCTCCTCCAATTTTCTATGTTCGAAGCCCTAACCCTGAGCACCTCAGAACATAACTGTATTTGGAGATAAGGTCTTTAAAGAGGCAATTATGATTCTTAAGGGTGGGTCCTAATCCGATATGATTGGTTCTCATAAGAAGAAATCTGGACATGGATAGGTACATGTGCAGAAGGAAGACCATGTGAAGACAGGGAGAAGATGGCCAGCTACAAGCCACAAACAAAGGGACTCAGAAGAAACCAATCCTGCTACACCTTGATCTTAGATTTCTAGCCTCCAGAACTGTGAGAAAATAAAAATTTCTGTTGTTTAAGCCACCTAGTCTGTGGTAGTTGTTACGGCAGCCCTAGCAAACTACCTGACTTCAAGATTTAAAGCTGCAGTGATCAAGACAGTGCCACCTTTTCCTGCTTGCAAAGACATTATATGCTAAGAAAATCAGGTGAAGAAACGATGAGCTTTTGTAAGATTAGCAATAGGAAAAAGAGGGTCACAGCAATTACCAAGCATTTACCTTCAGTAATTTCCAAAGCTTCATTACTACTACATCATGTGCAAATACACCTAGCATGCACTACAATACCAGATTCTTAAAAAAATAAACAATACACATCTATGTACTAGAAACCTGAATTAATGACGACATTGTCACTGATAGTATGTAAAAAATTACACTCAGTTCTGTTTTAGTAATATGAACAGAATGTTGATTTAGTTCATAAGTGCAAAATTAAATTGCTTCAGAATAAACCCTGAATAAATCATGCTTAATTTTATAAGTGTGTCTGAGTTTTAGAGAAAAACCATGCCCTGGCATTTTTCAAACAAGTGCTCTGTGAGGAACCCCAAGGCTACATACAGGGAAGACTGGGCTCCATTTACTTCTAATCCTAAAGTGCATAACTGGCAAGATGAAAAGAGAAAGTTGTTGGTAGGTGTAGCAAAGAAGGTAAGTCATATTAACTGTCCTCTAAATGAAAATTTGCATATCAAGTGTTTTGGCATAGCTTTCCAAATATACTCATAATATAGACTTCTATTCAGACTAAATAAAAATATATATATGTCCCCATTTTCTGTCTTTCATTAAAGAAAATGTGTCAACAGAAGACATGGTGATGACTGGTGGTATCACACTTAAGGTCTTCCTATTAAATGCCAAGGGCATGCAAGCAATTTAACACACTAACTCAGAGGCAAGTTTTTCCATATTTAGCAAATGAATGCTCTGGTATGAAGCCTTTATTAAATAATTTATAGTGTTAAAGGGTCTTAAAGGTTTATTAAATAATATTCTATTAAATGCTCCACTAAATAAAGTTTTCAAGAGGTTCTATAGAGATCTTGTCATATTGTTTGCTTATAATAAGAAACAATACCAGTGACTTTCTTTTTTCCAATGTGGTACACAGACTAATGAATTGCGAACAGTATTATCCCTGCTGGACACCTATAAAGGTCTTACTTAGGTTTGTTTTTGCGGCCATATACCACATCTCTAAGTCAAGGGCAATCTTATATAATAAGTTGAAATCTAATAGTACCTCTAAGGAATCCTTCTAAGGTTCTGTTAAATACAGTAATGATGAGCTAATTATCATTTCATTAGATACATAATCAAGAAGTAAATACTAGCCAATTACTTTCTGTAGTGGAAATTCCAAACATATTTGGCATGTTTAAATGTATACTTCCAGGTATTTTCTTTTAAATACTTCATACCCACACTTACAAAGTTTTGATAATTAAAGAGGTAGAGTTTGCCCTGGCTGGCATAGCTCAGTGGATTGAGCACGGGCTGTGAACTAAAGTGTCTCAGGTTCGATTCCCAGTCAGGGCACATGCATGGGTTGCAGGCCACGACCCCCAGCAACTATACATTGATGTTTCCCTCTCTCTCTCTCACAAAATAAATAAATAAAATCTTAAAAAAAAAGAGGTAGAGTTTGTTAAGATGACTGATGGTGGAATTAAAATTTATGCACCAAAAATACGGCAAATGTGGTCTTATCAGAGACTACTGTCATATCATGATAGTTTTACAAATTCCGGGTTTTACTCTTCCATATTTAAACTTGAAAGAATATCACTGGCTCACATGGAAGCCATTTGGAAGCATGTTTTTAGAATTGTTCAGTAAACAGACTGTGCATGTGCAGCTGTTTGGTGTATTACTTCCAAGTCACATATGCTCAATAAAAATTAGATCCGAACAGTTACATGTAAACTTCCACAATGACAGAATAAACACCATTTATAACAAATGCCATTATAACAAAAGGCCCAAAGTCCCAATGATGGCTTATCTTTCAAAAAAAAGTAATAACTGATACAACTTCAACGTAACTGAACAACTTGTACAGTTCGTTGGAAACTTCTGCAACAGAGAAGCCCTTTCCAGAGAATCATGCAACGACAGTGGACACAGAGGGCATGCACGCTGGCTCCACTGCTGTTACGTAAGACGAGGATCAGCTAAACAGGCAGGTGAAGGCCACAGAGAGACAACAAAGGTGTTGAGAAGTTTTCCCGTCCATATGCGAAATTAGAGTTGAAGAGTGCATGACTTACAGTCATCAGCCTCATCTCTGCTGCCCACACCCTCCTCACCGAAAAACAAAATGAATACTACACGGCCCACCAGCCGGTCCCTGCTTAAAACAAAGTTCTTGGCTGGAGGAAGAGATTGGTAATGCTGCAGCTGACCTAGAGCGTGATGATCCACCTTCATTGCCAGGAGCTAAACCTCAGTCACATGGCTACCTCAGAGAGTCACAGAAATCTGTGTTGAGCACAGTCAGGGGAGACAAGTGCTTTTCACAGTCGCGTCACACGTAAGTCTTGGCTGTTGCTTTCTCTCTTGAGGTGCTGTAGCCATCATCCACTGGGGAGCTTGATGTGCTGTGAGAAAGGCCGTTGTGTTTGGGGGTATCTTTGACTGCATCTAGATATGAATATGTGTCTGTCAGGGTTATTAGGTGGTAGGCTAGACTAGGCGAGGCTAGAATTTTACATGCCTTTTAGTCCAACTGGAAGAAAGTAGGAAAATGGGAATACATCTTGGTTATAAAAAGACATGTTATCTTACTTATATCTCAATTTAGCGAGATATTGTTTATATGTATTAAATCTATGAAATCACGTATAAGGTGCGATGTTTACTTTTCATGACTCATAATGTGATTTCCCCCAATGGTTTAATGCAAAATGAATACCATATTTTTTGGACCATAAGATGTGCCTAGGTTTTAGAGGAGGAAAATAGGAAAGAAAAGTTTGAAGCAAAAAAATGTGGTAAAATATTTTATAGCATAAATAATATAATATTTCACCAATGTAAATGTAAACAGAACTCCATAGCAGCATTAACAACCATTATTCCTCCCAAATTTGGGGAAAGGGGAGGGAAAGAGGGGGGTGTGTCTTATAGTCTGAAAAATATGATAACTTACATACTTCCTATTGCAAATCTTAAATACTTTCTGATGGCACTAGGCTAGTTAAATTATTTCTGTTCTCAACCTTGCATGTTAGTTGAGCTACAAAATTCATCTTTAAGTTCTGTTCTCCAGTGTAAAGATACTAACTTTATTTAATTATTTTTCATAAAAAGCTTCTAAGTGGGCAGTTGTGATTCAATGTGTAAATGTGTAAGGGAAGAAACCATTCAGCTAGGTTTTATGGTTTTATTTTGAAAATTAGACTGTTATGTAAGGGTACCAGGCCCTTTACTTTTTATTTGAAATCTTTAATTATAAGCCTTATACTTTGCAAAAGCATCTTAAATTAGGAATTATCTTACCCTTACCTTTATTTATTTTTACCCTGATGAAAGATGTAATTATGGCATTATACAAAATGACTAACTCATGCTTTTTAAAAAATTTTCCTAAGTGACAAACACATTACATATGGATTAAGATAATAAATCTCCAGCTAAACTAGAAGTTAATTTAAAAAGTTGGAACTATAATTCCTATTTCTTAGGAAAAAAAAACCCAACCTTATAAAAAAGAGTGACGGGGAAATCTTTTATGAATAAAAATTTCAAGACATAATTACAACCTTCAAAATTATATAAAAACGATTATTTTAATGCCCAATTTAGAGGAAAAACCCTGAGAAACATGATTCTTGTCACCATGGAAAAAGCAAAAGGCTCTCTTGGCTTTAATTTTTTACTGTGTATTATTGTGGAGTGTCATGGAGACAGATTCCCAATGTGACATTTTTGTCCTCATCTTTGACGTCTGCAGCATAAAACTGTTACATAGAAAGAGTGAGAAGGGGCCTCCTATTCAGAAAACAATGAGGCTGATCACATAGGAATTGGAAGAAGACATCATCTTCCCTCAACAGCAGAGCGGCTCCAAACCCTCTGAAGCAACGGTAGCAGAAGATGGCCAGGACACCACACTTCTAAACTGAATTTTAAACAATGATTCAAATTATCATAAAATAATTAATCAAGTTTCACTGAAGTGATAATAGATATAAATGTCAATGGACTGGGAACAATGGACATGGAAGCCCATGGGATACTGCGATCCAGTGTTATCAAGATAGTATCGACTTGGCGCCGCCCCTCTATTTCAAGGGTACATTTTAAAATGCTCAGTTTGTTTGCCTTTAATTAATGATCCTGATAGCTGTCCACACTGGATCGCTACCACATGTCTAGAGGTAAAAGATAATATAGACTAGCAAGAAAAGTGCACTTAAATTTAAATTACTTAGTAAAGTTTTAATGCATTAAGTAATAGACTTTCTAATTGAAAAGGTGAGTTTTATGGATGCTGAAGGTTTAGACAGAAGTCAATATATTAGCAGGAAAGGGTGAATGGAGTGGAAAAGGCGCTAGCAAAATTTTCATTAAGAAAAACATTCTGAGTTAGGTGTTAAAGTTTTTCTTTAAATTTCCAAGTTGATATGGGGGCATATTCCAGCCTAAAAGACAAGAAATAGATTGGTAATTAGGGAAAATTTAAACAGTTTGGTGTGGCTACTGTAGCAGGGAAAGGGGTGCCCTGACTGGGCTTTGAGAATTGACCAACAGTATCTTCCCATAAGAGCAGAAAACCAAGACCCACTCGGGGAGCTAATTAAAGATGCAGACAGGTTACCACCGCATACCTATAGTCAACGATAATGTAAGACCCACCTGAAATTCTGTTAAGAGGGTAGATCTCACGTGTAGTGTTCTTGTGACAAAAAAAGAGAGATGCCAGATATTTAACCAAGTTCCACATATTATCAGTTTTTCATTCAACAGATATCTACTGAACACCTACTGTACAAGGGTGGGGAAAAGTAGGTTTACAGTTATAACACAAATAAGTAATATAATAATAAAAAATATAAGAATAAACTTTCATGTAGTCACACCTGTAAACTGCATCCTGTGTTAAGTTCTGTGGATGCATCAGTGAATGAGAACGACAGTTTCTGCCACGAGGTTACAGTAGGATAGAGAGAGGGACAGCAAGGAGACAGGGAATAAAAATAGTGCTACAAATGCTGTAACAGAGATAATTTACAAGGCACACTGGGAGTACAGAGGTGGGCTACCTAACCTAGTCTTGAAAAGTGAGGAAAGAAATTTTAGAGGAAGTGACATCCTCTTCAGAGGAAGTGACACATGGAGAACTAAAGAAAAAATATGACTGACCTGGCAAGAACACTTCTTCCAGGAAAGTGGAGGGTATTTTTGGCATTTATAGAAGACCTGCAAGTGACAGATTGGGACATGACAGGGTCTGCACCTAAGAGTCAGGCTGTAGCGTGGGGCTCGGGCAAGAGATGAGACTGGAGATGCAGCCAGAGGCCAGATCTTAAGGACATGTACTTTGGAAAAAAAGACTACATTAAAAATTCACCTGAAAGTACCTTCATAAGTAGTTATTGAATGAAATAATAAAAATCTGTGGTTAATCTTTCTCTCACATAACTAGTTTTTGAAACTTTAATTGGCCAATGATGTACATTATATTGAAATAACAAATGGTTTCACCATAAGTCAGGGTACTAAAAATGACAGGATTTCTTACATTTTTCTCTGTGAGAATCTTACTGCCACCCACCCCCCACGGCACCAAAGGAAATTTCATCCCAATTTCAAAAGCAAAGATGAGGGAATTATTTTAGTGGGAAAGTATTATTTTTTCTTGATACAAACAAGTAATGAGTCATGCCAATCACTTTACTAAAAATTGTCTAAAGAGCACAATAATTTTGCCTTATGTGATGGTATTAAGGCATTTTCCAGCATAAGTCTATATAATTTATTTACTAAAAGGCATTGCCATTTTACTGTGTTTTCTTGTCCCCTTTATAATAAGATTCATTGTGTACCATGCTTAGATACATAAGCATATTTTAAAAAGTACTGAAAAGGTTGTATTAACACCCAAAACAAAAAACATAATTATTTAAGTATCACACAAAGCATCTTTTAATTCTGTGGTTTTCTAAATTTAAAATAAACAAAATCTGCTTTCCAAATGAAGCAATTACTTTTTTAGATCATAACTATTCAATAATTACCATTTTTAATTTTTTAAATATTTACTGTAAAACAATATAATATCAACTCTTCTGATTAGAAAATAGATGCTTGTGGTAAAAGTGGAAGCAATTCTATGTAAAAAAATATGCAGATGCATCATATAGTAAAAAAAGTACATTCAATGATCATGTAATTAGATGGGAGGAGTTAACTGGGTCTGATAAGATTAATGAATCGCAGATTTTACTGCCTAAGTTAAGATTTAAGCACAAAATTAAGGCTGTGTACCACTGGCATCAATGTATAAGTTAGATTTTCTTTTCATTGAACTGCTTTCAGAACAAAGAATATACTTAGACAGTTTATTAATTTACTTTGATAGTATTCCCATTTCTTCAGAAATACATATCACCAAAGTATGTTATGCACATCACTGCAGAAATTACAGAGTTAAAATTAAAATGTGGAAACATATAAATAGTTTATTTTGACTTTTTTCAGAATATTTATTTTAGGTGACATTACTGAAATTTTAAATGACTCATGAGTAACCATTATATTAGCTGAAATAAAAATACTGTAGAAAATAATAAAAGTTGAAGCAAATTAATTTCATTTAAAAATAATTTACATTGCATCAAAAAATGAGTGTTTCTTTCACTATACGGACTAAATATCTCTGTAATTCTAGGAAGTTAATTTATATAAGTTTACAAAAAAGATATTAGGTGCTTTAGAAAACCTTGGTGCAGAATGCATTAGTGTTTGTATTGCTGATTAAGAAGCTTACAGAAACATACTGACTGCCCTTACTAAAAGGCATATTTCCAGGGAATAATGAACTGTAGAGGACAATGAGGAGCAAAACTCACTAAGTACTTCTCTGATGAACCAACAGAACAACACGAGCAAAATTTTTCATCTGCACATCTTTAGGTGGAATTACAACTCCACAATACATACAGAACGGATTACAACAGGTTACATTTTATAACACATTTCTATATGTGGTCTTTGAAAAACCATTTTAATATCAAGGGTGCTTCATTTAAATAAACTCAATCTTTCCTTTTCCAAATTAAATCTTTTGTTCACTTGGTTCTCCATGTCGGTTAGTACAAGTAGCCTTACATTAAACCCTCCATATACATTCTTGAAAATTACTTCTGATTTCTTTTTTTCAGGGTATTAACAACAAATCTGTTAACATTTCTTTACCCATCATCTCAAAATGTTTGATAATTTCTGATCCCAAAGGAAAGATATTTTTACAGAAAGGATATAAGGCAGTTAAACAATTTTATTTTCTTAATCATTTTTGTCTAGATTCTGCATAGCAATAGTAAAAATGACTATTAAGTTTACAGTAGGAATTTTTGTTAAACAATTAAAATATTTCTTGCTATGCTGTTTAGTTTATTGTTTTCTTCAAATCTTTTAAAAATAATTTTTAAATAAAGAATTTGAAACTCATTTTGAAAATATTTTTAAGTTAAAATGAGAGAATTAAACTCTTAGAAACACTTTTGTAATACAAAAATTTACTGAAATGTTTCAAGAACTGGTGAATTCTGATGAGAGTCAAAATACTGACAGGAAAGCTTTGATATTTGACAATTATGGTGTGAGTAAGAGGCCAGTTTAGAAACCATAAATATTTTTTTCAAATGACTTTATGGTTTTTTAACCATACAGTGAAACTTTAGGCAGAACTTGTGATGGCAGAGAGAGAGGGAGGGAGGGAAGAAGGGAGGGAGGAAGAGGGGGAGCGGGCAGGGAGGGAGAGAGCGAGTGGGCAAGAATCTCCCCTTCCACCACAGGCGTAGTTCCTCTTGTTTCACAAATAAAAGGGGCCTCCCTAGCATATGGAGTAGTTGCCATGTCCTCCCAGGGATGGTCTGTAGCTATGTTCACCTTAGGCTCATCAAGAAGAGGTGAACTGTCAAATACGATTTCAGTCATAGGGCGGTTTGGGTGAGACAGATTAGTGGTATGCAATCATGATAGATAGTTTATCTTAGCTCCAAACTGCCGCTTGGGAAATCTTGAACTCAAATGAACACAGACTCAGTCGTTATTAGTGTCAAACAGGGATACAGAGACCAAATTTGGTTGGCAGCATGAAAGATGAATCAAGGCGTAAAAGTGACCAATTGCATATTTGAAACTGAAATCGAGAGGCATACTACGGTTTGGAAATACTTTAAATACCAGCAAAGTCATTCATTATTAATTGTTCCTTGATTAATATTTAAAGTACGTTTCTGTAAAGTAATATATTTTTACAAAGACAGTATAAATTACATGCATTATCTTATTTCAAAATATTTATGCTCAAGGTAATGCATGAGTTCCCTCATACATAGGAATAAGACAGTAAAATGTTTTTTAAAAATTTATGTAATTTTAAATATCTTTGCTTTGCTTGGCTATTCCAAAAAATAAGACTTAAAAAAATCAGTGTTTTTAAATAAATATTTTAACATTTCCATGTTATAGTTTGATAATTTTCTTAGGAAGAAATAAGAACACAGTAAGAGAATAAATTTAAAATGTGAAAGAAAACCTAAATAACCTCCCAAATATTTTCTAAATGTTGAAAAAATATATTTATAAGTAGTAAAACATATTATTCTATACTCAAGCTCTGGTATCTTTAAATCAGACCCCCCACCCCAAATATCCACATAAAGAATGTCCTCAAGTGTCACTGCCTGAAGTGATACACTCTGACAAATCTAACAGCTCTTTCTGTGTCATTCCTAATGCACTTGTCACTCAGTATTATTCATCCTCATTAATGACAATGGGAAAGTTTATCTTGGGAACACGTTTTAAATCATCTACTCTTTACAATGGGACCATGAAATCTCTTACAAAACATGAGGCGGGAACTACTCTGACAACAAAACCCCTTCCTGGCAGCTTTATTCTTAATTCCTGTTCAAGGAGTAATCTGTTTATTATAAAATCATACGGAACAATATATTAAACAGAATCTGAAACAAGAATAGCTAGTGTGATTTTCAAGCTTACAAGTATTTTTACAACATTTTTATTAGGCTGAAAACACCAAGTTGAGTCCTTTTGGTGAGGTTTCGTGCAATCTTTTCTGTTTTACATTATAAACACCTTTGCAAAAAAGTTTAGTTTCATCTAATTTTAAAACAATGTTCAAATGCCATGGACACAAACATTTATATGATTATTTAAAAAAATAATAATAATAGGCATTAACTTAAATAAGAGCAATTTTGAGTAAAACCATCCTCATGTTTAAGTTTCCTAACTAAAATGCTAATAGATTCTAATTCAAGAATCTCAGGGCTTAAAAAAATTATCCTACCAGATTACCCCAAATTACTTTTAAACACACATTCACATTTTAAGATTCAATGTGATCTTATTTCCTTGCCTAAGAAATTTCTATAGTCTTTAAAAATAAAATGAAAAATAACAAGACTTCTTGATCTATAGTGCCCAGTTGAACTTGCTGTTTCCATCTACCAGTTACATATACCAGGTAGTGTGGATAGTAAGTAGCTGATCTTTGATGGTATAATTCTGTTGATAAAATCAATACTTGCTAGAAATACATCCTTATGACTCCATTATTCAGTCATGAAAAGTTTAATGTGACATTTTAACCTACTGTACAGTAAAATAATCTTAAATAAATTATGGTAAACTTGAAAAATCACATTTAATGTTGATTTTATCACTTTTAATCATCTGAAGCTTATTTGTAAAATCAAACATGCTACAAATAAAAACATTGCATTTTAATATTTAAATGTATGAACCTATAATCCATAAAGCATTTTTACTTCAGAAATCAAGACTATTAATTTAATATTTCTAATTGATATATTTTTTAAAGTATAAAGATTCCTTTATAGGATGTTATAAAAATTATATGAGCTTTATGCCTAAGATTTTAAATAAATGTACAATAATGAAATGTTCAATTTAGTGTTTTATAAAAGAAATATAAATCTGAGGAAAACCAAGAATATGTATACATAAATATAAATTATAACTGTTTCTCATATACTAGGTATTTATTATGAACCAGTGATATACAGAAAAGATCAATTTTTGTGTGGCTTCAGAAGGTACATTTAATACTAAGAGATGGGACATTGCTTTAGCATCTGAAATAATTTTCTATCATTGGATTTAGTAGAGACTGATGTGGGGTACCTCTAAGGAAGTGGGTCCCCCATAATTACAGAGAGGCTGGGTGCACACAGTAATAAGTTGGTTTTGAAGCACTTTAAACTCCATCCTGATTTTAATCTTTTAAGAAACCTAGGTATTTCATCAAGAGTCACACCTGCATTCATTCTCAAAGTGCAAATTATACATAAAATGCTTATATGAATTAATATTACTTAAGTAAAGCTTAATATTAAGCTTTTTCCCCAATTGAAAATTGGCTCAGTAAATTTTCCTTAAAGTATATGGCCTTCTAGAGTAGTTCTTCATAGCAAACTTTCTCTGTAAATGGCCAGATAGTAGATATTTTGGCCTTTTGTGCCATAAGATCCCAACTTAGTGATGTAGAGTGAAAGCAGCCATAGATAATTCATTAAGAAAAAAATCACCAGACCTGCCTGTGTTCCAATAAAAGTTTATTTAAAAAAAAAAACAGTGGAACTGGATCTGGCCCACAGGCCATAATTTACTAACCTCATCTTTTAAAGCCCCAAGGGCCTGGTTAATTTAATAATGCCTTCTACTTATCTAATTTTACACTGACCGAAGCATAAGAAGTTTTGTAATAAAATGATGGGAATGTTGTAATAACTGAATGCTAAAGCAAAGAAATGGCCAATATGGCCCCATGAAGAGCAGATCACATTTCCAAAACATCTTCACGTGTACTCTTTCTGTTTCTCGACTGAATCACACATTAAGCCAATAGGACAGGTGAAGAAATGCATTCCGTTATAAATTATGCACTGTAAAACTTTTCTTCTGAACAAAATTGCCCTAAATTTCTATTTGAACTAGAATGGTTTCCCAGGAGGAAATTCTCAAAAAGCTGAACGGAAGAACTAGGTTGGGATTTGTCAGCTCCCTGTGCACAAAGAGGCCCGTGCAAGGGATGCTCCTTCAGTAATGATAGTTCCAGATTTCGTTACATGTAGAGATTAGCTGCTTTACTGCTATGGTATATTTAAAGCGGAGCTGTAGAATATCCAAAACGTTGTATTCAAATCCCATTGTACACAAGTATTTCATCCCTAACTCATAAGTCTCACAAACCTTTCAGAATATTTTCCTGTTTAAAGCCAGAAAAACATACAGGCAATTAAATCAGCTCTACTGGCCAGAGGAGATGAGTCATATCAACAAGCCATTACTGGGTTGAAGGGGATTAGGAAGTATAGGTATTTCAAACCCAGGAGTCAGGATTGGTTCGTATTATCTCTGGTGTGTGTGTGTTGGGGGGGGGGAGTTTATTATACAAATTTGTAGAACTTATTATAAAATCTTTGAAGATAAAGCATTCAAAATAATTTTCAAGTGTCAACAAAATGACAAAAAGGAAATTATGCTTCAAACAGAATATCAATCACTTTTGTGAACTAAAAATTATATCCTATCTCATTTCCTATGTGGTATTTTTGAAAAGTACAGTTGGATTTATTTTCAGCAATCATAGTTCATTACATTATTAGCCAGTATTTTTGAAAGTTATTTTACTTATTCAAAACCTTAGAAGTACACTACCCACTTATGGAAATCACATTAGCATTACCAGACCACTCTGCATAGTCTGAAATGGCAAGGTCTTCAGGGTCATGCTCTTCAATTTGTTTTGAGCACTGTCACAAAGACATTGATTAGTATACTCATTCATTCATTGTTTTTTGAGCACCTGTATGATCAGACACTGAACTAGGAAAAGGAGACAGATACAATGATGAGTAAAATTGACAGAAGTTTAAAGTGCTTATGCCCCTAAATGAACCAGAGTTTTCCAAAGTTTCGATACTTCATAAAAGAGGTTTAAGGATGATACTGTCACTGTGCTAAAAAGTATGGCAGCAAAGACAGACAAAACAGCCAGGTTGGTGTGGCTCAGTGGGCTGGGCACCATCCTGCAAACTGAAAGGTCACTGGTTTCATTCCTGGTCAGAGAGCCTGCCTGGGCTGCAGGCCAGGTCCCTGGCTGGGGGTGCCCGAGGCAATGTAGGAGGTAAGGTGGTAAGGTTGGTAAGGCAACTGATGGACGTTTCTCTCGTACATCAATGTTTCTCACCTTCTCTTTCTCCCTCCTTTTCCCTCTCTAAAAATAAAAATAAATACAATCTTAAATAAAAACAAAATTCTGAGTCTTTAAGAAAAAGGCAAGCAAAACAGTGCAGAGTTGATATTCAAGAGCTAAATAACAAGCAGAGATTACTGGGATCAGGGCTTTTCTTGGCTACTTACTTTATGACTGGCATTGTTTTTATAGACCAATCAGTGCTATAGGGTGATAGCTCATTATTTATTTGATCCTTAATTCAAACCCATTGTTAAATTATTTTTGTTTGACCCAGAAGATTTGGTTTGGCATTGACTGCAATTTAGATCTTTTTTATTTCTGATAGTACACAGCAACCAAAAAGAAAATTAGAGTTTTGTAGTAGTTGTGTGTCTGAGAAATTTTGAGAAAAGAATCTAGAAAGGGTTGCATAAATTTAGTTCATTAGTATATTTTTACTAATTTGATTTCAGTTTAAGAATAAAAATGACATACCTCATAAATATATGTAATGTAAAATCTATGTGTATTAAAATTATTATAAGGTATAAAATTCTTTACATTATTTTTATATTTAAAGTCTATTTTATTGAAAAATCAGGTGACTGAATTCATTACTAACACTTTATTGGCATGACCATTTTTTCCCTAAGAGCATTGGAAAGATAATTACAATAAATCACTATCTAGTTTGAGTCCATTTTCATACCTATCCCTACCGGTTTTGAACTTCAATAAAGAAAAATGGAATATATACATCTTAGTCATTTTGAAACATGCTAATTTTATGGCAAAAGACATCTGAATACTATCACTGTGTGGTGTTTTTCTGTTATCTGTAGGTTATACATCTAAATAAAACAAAAACGTGTGTGTGCAAGCAGTTCTCCTTAAAAACTGTAGTCATATTCTAATGATTTTCTATAATTATTTATGTCAAGAATACATAGAATTCGCCCTGGCTGGCATAGCTCAGTGGATTGAGCGCGGGCTGTGAACCAAAGTATCGCAGGTTCGATTCCCAGTCAGGGCACATGCCTGGGGTTGCAGGCCACAGCCCCCAGCAACTGCACATTGATGTTTCTCTCTCTCTCTCTTTCTCCCTCCCTTCCCTCTCTAAAAAAAATAAATAAATAAAAAAAATCAAGTCTTTAAAAAACAAAAAGAATACATAGAATTCAAGAATACAAGAATACAAGAATTATTTGTCAAGAAAACCAAGTGCCAATGCATTTGGTTTTGATCAACATTTCAGCAAGCTGTCTGTAAAAATATTAATAAACTAGTATTATGTTAGCTTTTTCCTTTGCCCACTGAATACCACATAAGTTGACCCATTTATTTATAGGCTCAATAAGGGCAATCCATTTCATGCTATAGCACTGACCCTTAACAAAGATCTTGTAAATGAGTAGCCTATTACAATATGTACAAGTGACCTTTAATTGCACCAGTGGCTTTTTGTTACAAGGTTTTTCAATGCTACACCATAGCTACAGTGTAAGTTGGTAAAATATTTCTTAGGTTATTGAACAGAAATAGCAACAGCACCCCCATCCATCAAAATGTGTAAATAAAAAGTTTGAGGCCTTTCACTAAGTCTACACTATAATACTGTAATACCTCTTAAATATTGATCAGAAAAATAAACTGTTTTCCTAATTATACAAGAAATATTTGACATGCATACAACTTTGTTCTTAATGACAGCCTTTGGAAACAAAAAGTATTGTTTCACGCTTGAAGCAAGCCTCCTTATAACAGAACATTTTAATTTTAGTAAAAGACACCCCTTTTCTCTTTTTACTACACAACTACACAATTAGAACTGTATTTGGAAATGTTTGGTGAAGAACCATTTACCTAACAAAACATACTCAAATACTTTCAAGTGTACTAATATTAAGTAATATTTAAAACAGATTTTAAATAGAGTGTAGGGTCAGATATTTCAAGTGGTTAACTCAGAAATTTCTGAATGAGTTCAATATATTTTCACAGTCTTACAAAAACCCGAAACCTAATATTTAATTTCATTAACCATTCATATTGAGTATCTTATTTCTGGAAGGCTCACACGGAAAGGGTTTAGTGTGATTCTCTACAGCAGTGGTGGGCTGACCTGACAGCACCTGACAAAACAGCTCAGTGAGCTTCCCCGCGCTAGTGCACGGAGCCTGACCTGGCTACTCCACAGAATGTCTGCTGTGGCGTGGAGTTCTGACAGTAACAACTTTGACAACATTTTAATTTCTGCTTAACTAGAAGAACTGCTTTACTGGTTTTGTAGATAAAGGCATTTCCCTTACACCCCCGTTTCTCTTAGTTATTTATTGTGATCCCCAAATCCTACCTTTTAAAAACTAATAGTTTATATTTAATCTCATATTTTTAAAACAATTTCTTATTACTAAATTATAAGAAACTTTTTGGGTGATATTAATAAAATAGGGCAGCATTTTGCAATCCAGATTTACTGCCTGTAGATGGTATTCAAAGAACTTCCAATAAATAAAAGTTTTGTAACAGAAAATGGGGGTTTTAATAACAATGGATCAAATCTTCATTAGAATTAGTTATGATAAAAGAGAAAGCAAAATTAGAAATTTGAAAAATTGAATTTGGTTGACTCATATACACCTCAATTATCTCACAAAGATGTTTGATGCTCTAAAGATGATACATGTAAAAATAATTTATAAAAATATATGAAATAATATAGAAAGAGTAACTATTAGTAAGCTAATATTTGCAAAAGTACTTGAATGTATAATTTATGTGCATACAATAGTAATACACTGTAGTTAAATTTGGGATACTCTTGAAGCATACCAAAATAGTGGATTAGAACAAGGGAACTATTTCTTCTTATAGAATATTTTCCCCACCTATGTAGCAAAAACCCAGAAATCCTACAGAAGTGGATAGTGTTTCAAGGAATGGCATTATATTTTTGGCAAATTAATTTTTCAAATAAAAAAATACCTATCTGTACCAAAAGAAGCAAAATAAGGAAAAAGCAATTTTGCCACCCTAACATAGTCCTATCTATATTATGCATAAAACATAGCAAACTATTATATAAGGGCAAAGTTATGATTAATCCAACCTGAATTTTACAATGTATTTTATTAAAACAGAGTATAAATCCTTGCTAGAACAAAAGAACTTTTAACTTGAATGTGAAATAATTTATATGGCCTTGACTGGTGTGCCTCAGAAGGTTGGGTGTTGTTCTATAAACCAAAAGGTTGCTGGTTCTATTCCTGGTCAGATCACATGCTGGGCTCGTGGGCTAGGAGGAAACAGATCATTTCTCTTGCACATCCATGTTTCTCTCCTTCTCTTTCTCTCTCCTTTCCCCTCTCTCTAAAAATAAATATACAAGATCTTATATATTATATATACATATGTGTATTTACAGACACACACATATGCATCTGTCCAGGAAAAGTCCAGCCATTGTTGATATAATGAGAACAGTTTGCATGATATTGAAGTAACCTTACAGCTGAGGAGAGTGGACTGGAATGCACATGTGTGAACAATGATGACTTCACTGTACTAGTCAGTACGGGCAGTAGACACTATTGAGTGAGCATGTGTGCTGTGTGGCTGTTGAATTCAAAATGACTGAGCAAGTAATGCAATGAATCTGCATCACATTTTGTGTTAAGCTCGAATGTTCCTCCTCAGAAACTATTCAGATGAGTCAGAAGGCTGCAGCTATGGGCAACTGGTGATTGGCAGCTTCATCACGACAACACGCCCACTCCTACCTCACATCTCCTGCAGAGTGTTTCAGTAAAACGTCAAATCACCCAGGTGACTCAGCCCCCTATAGCCCAGATTTGCTGCCCTGTGACTTCTGGCTTTTCCCCAAAACTAAAATCAACTTTGAAAGGAAAGAAGTATCAGATCTTCGATGAGATTCAGGAAAATAAGACGGAGCAGCTGACGTAATTAGGAGAACTGTGTGATGTCCCAAGATGCCTACTTTGAAGGGACTGAGGCGTCATTGTCCTATGTGCAATGTTTCTTGTATCTTCTTCAATAAATGCCTCTCTTTTTCACAGTACAAGGCTGGATATCTTCTGGACAGACCTTGTACACACACAGACATATTTTTTTGTGGCTTGTCTTTTTTAATCTATCCAGGCAGAGGCCTTCTGGCTTATGTACTGGAAATGAGTTGGCAGTACACCTTGGGGTGTCGTAAGTAGTTAGTAGTTAGGGAGAACGGGCTTTTTGAATTTAAGTGTCATGTCTGTCAGTGATCAACTCTGTGATTTTGGGTTAATTAGGCTGCTTAGTCTCTTTGAACCTTAAGTTTCTTCATTTATAAAATGTAGATATTAATGGTATATGGTAGTTATAATATCAGTGAGGTAACAGCCACAAAGCACTTGCAATATTCCCAGTCTCCTGTCAAAACTCAAAAAAACTTTTATTTTTAATAGTAATAATAATAATAATAATTAAAAGAGCTCCTGAATGTGTTAACTTTCCAGCGTAATTCTGCACACAAAGTCAGGAGATCTGGATTTATCCCTGGCTCTAAACACAGCTCTCTGACTTTGGGAGGGTTATGTGACTCTTTCTATTACCCTACATTAAAATGTGTGTAATAATGCTGTGGCAAGGGTTCCCATGAGAATCAAATAAGAATTAAACATGGCCATGTATGTAAAAGCACCCAACACAAGGCCCAGAACAAATGAGAGAGCCAATACATGTTTTTAAATAACTTTATTGTAAACATGATTTACTTTAAAAATAATATTTTAAAAATAAATATTTATGGAATAACTATGTGCTTAGGATCTAGCTGCGAACAAGGCAGACTATGTCTCTACTTCTGTGAAGGTTATGACAGGTCAGGTGGAGTGAGGTTGGTAAAATAAACAACCGTCAACAGCTGTAAACAACTGTAGTAATACGTAAGTGTTACACTGATAATTAAAATACAGTGAATGATAACAGGTCACTGAGTGAATACTCCAGACGAGCTAGTCAGGGAAGACATCTCTAAGAAAGAGACTGAGATCTTAACCTACAATCCAACAAGAAAAAAAAGCAATGAAAGGATTGGAGAGATGGATATTCTGGACATCGGCAGTGCAGAGAGACACTGGGGAGGACCTAAGGATGTTTTGGGTACAAAAGCATCCCCAAGGCTACCTACATCAGCCACATATGTGAGACCATGTACCACAAATGTGGATGCCATATTTTTTACGCTCTATATTGCATTTGTTACTCTTCTAGGCACCCTGGAGAATATAGTAGTAAAATACACTTTCTTCTTACCCTCTAGCTGATGAACTGAGTAAGACAACCAAGATTTGTCATCATCTTTTTTCTTTTTCTATCTTCCTTAGATAGAACAATAAGTTTCCGTGGGAGGAAATGTTTCGGGGAACATCACGTAAGCCGGGCGAACTCTGCTAGAGCAATTCTACATAGGTTGTTAAGAAAATCCTGGACCCCTGCAATGCAATTTCTTTTCTTCTCTTTTTAATTTTTTTAAATTTACTGATTTAGAGAGAGAAGAAAGGAGAAGGAAAAAGAGAAACATCCATTTGCTGTTCCACTTGCACACTCATTGGTTGATTTTTTTGTGTGCCCTGACAGGATTAAACCCACAACCTTGGCATACAGAGGTGATGTTCTAAGCAACTACCTGGCCAGGGCTATGCAATATAATTTTCCCAGAGCCACACCATACAACATATAGAAATCTTTGTATCTGCAAAATTGTATTTACTTTATTTTATTTATCCTTATCTGAGGATATTCTTCATTTCTCTTAAAGAGAGAGAAAGGGAGAGAGAGAAACATCAATATGAGACAGAAGCATCAATCAATTGCCTCCCATATGTGCCCTGATTGGGACTGACCCCTTAACCTAGATATGTGCCCTGATGGGAATGGAACCTGCAACCCTTTGGTTACAGGACAACTCTCCAAACAACTGAACCACACTGGCCAGGGTTGTATTGGCAGAATTTTACAAGGAGAAGAGATCTTCTATTCTTTGTATTCTTAGATGGTGATGAATCGGTACCACCCTGGTCTCCAAGGTAAGACTGCTGCACACAGGTGCCAGAGAGTCTCCATGAGAGACTCAGAGACTGAAGCCTCTTTTGAAAGATTCTCAATATTGGACTTGTGCTTTGTGCAACTATCTTGCTATTCAAATATATGCTTTCCTTAAATTTCCTTAAATTTAACGAATTATAAGTTTAATATCTAAGGTGTTACAGGTGACCATAGAGAAACTTTTAAGATATGTTATAGCCAAACATGAATTTTCTCTTCCTTCCCAAACGGAGCAACGATGCTCTGCCAGCCGAATTCACGGGAAGCACATGGAATGAACACAAAAGTGAACAGGCCTCATGCTGCCGAAGGGAAAGTCAGCAAGATGGCAGCTGCAATCACTCGGAATAATACTAAAGCAGCCTTGGGCTTTTCTCGGAATGGAAACATGCCACTGTTACCGCAATATTCCAACAAATCAGAACGCAGAGAAAAGAACACTTATGCAATCACATCCTTCAAGGGCACTTTACTCAATATTTAAGTGGAAAATAATTATAAAGAAATTTCAGAAAAATTGTCAGTGAACATAAATGACTCAGGGAAAAATGTCTTTTTTTTCTTTCAACGCACTGAATAGATTTTTATAAAGGTTACCATTTAGAGACAATTTCCTTTTACAGTCTCCTTTAAAAATTATTAATGTAAAGATAAATTTTTACAAAGTGGTAAGTGAAAAGTCTGGGGTTCAGGCTGCCAGTAAGAAATACTCATTCCTGTCCTCCCCACCCCCATACAGTACTAGTATTTTGGAAGTTTGATCAAAGGGCATAAGTTTTCACAACATTTACATAGGAAGTTAAAAAAAATACCTCAAATATTTGGGGAACTCACCTAATCAGCATACTTTTAGCATGTGTCTAGTCGTGTAGCCATCTTTGGTCAGTCATCACAAAATCAAAGGCAAATTGTCATGACTCAACCCTAACTTTAATGCCGCATGATTGTGTCGTGTAAGCTTGTTTTGTGTGAGAGCTGCTGCGGTTTTAGCAGGGAGATTAACGACCGGACCTAAGCTGGCCTCCAAACCTCGCCCTGCTGATGCCTCAAGCTCTTTGAAGTCAGACCATCATACCTGGCAGAACAACAGTGGGAACTAGGATGGTGTCAGATCTAATCAAGTTGTTTGCTGCAGCACAGCTAACTATGGGGTTCACTAATTGGCCCAATTGAGGATTATACCTTTTGCTACAGATTCAAGACAATAATTTAGTTAAATGATGTTTTTTTTTCCTTATCTCTTCTAATTAAGATTCCAAAGTGGGAAGAAATAGGATTAGACACAGTCTCAAAACTGTGTTCCCCTTAAGGTGGTACGCAACTTTGATAGGCTCACTACGACACGTGAAATATGCAGAGTGGAGGGTTAGACCCACTTCTGGAGATTCTGTACATCTGTCATTTGGGAATTAAAGTGTAACCATGGGGGTGGTAATACGTTCAACGTAAACACGTAGAAAATAACATTTCCATTATTAAAGAAAATTAATTTGGATTAACTTGTGACAAATGACTTCATCCATATAGAAATGTCTATATTCTGCTTGGATTTTCCTTAGCTCACTGCAGTGATATCTGGGAACTGAAGTGCTAACCAGTGTTCATGGAGGGAATCATTATCAGAAAAGGTATTGTAGGCTATATGGGCCCTGATGCCACAACTTAATAATGCTCCCCAGCCAGACAATTACGTTTCCATTATTATATACGAGTGACATAATTGTGAAGTGACAAGTGAGTTAACTATCCCTTTCCTTGACCTCTAGATACAGTAAATGGAGCCACCTTTCTACTTGCCATGTAAGAAGTGAAAAGGCTGCTGACAAGATGCAGGGAAGTAAGGACACCTAGGACTCAAGTCATCACGCAACATCCCAGGCTGCCCAACACCGTCATAGTGACCTGACACCCTTGTCATTTGCAAAAGTTCATGCTCTTTTAATACATAAAAATTTCAAATAATTGTACTGAATCATATCAAGTACACTGAAGTATTATTAGAAAGCTAATTTATATCGATGACATTCTGAATTTATACTGATATACTCATTTCAGTCTTAATAATTAAGAATGAATCTACTAAGCAAGTACATCAAAAATTATGTTACTTAATAAATACTGGTTGATCTGTTATTCTGTGAGTGAAAGTTCTTTGTGATTGGAGAGGTACTGGGGTCCTATATTCTGAATTATGGGCAAAGTGTGACAAGATAACCTTAAGTAAACTAGATTTACTGAACTCTCGATATTCACAGAGTGTACAAGAACTGTATAGAAACACTATTTTTTAACATAACTACTGTTTTGGGACCAATTAAAGCCTACATAAGTACTATTTATCCTTGTATTGAAAATCTGCAGTGAGCGGTATATGTCTTCGTATACTTCAGTGTTCTTCAGTAACCACGTTTTCTGACTTGAACACAGAAACACTGAATCTTAAATCTGGAAAACTGTCCCCTACCAACACAGAAGCCCTAGTTGATAGAGGTTGTAACTACATTATCATCATTTGTACTAGAAAATGCAATTGCTAGAACATGTTAAGATATGATCAAGTTGAACAATACGGAATGAAAGTAGCAAAACACTACTAAATCCCCCAAAATGCTGCTCCTGTGATATCATAAAATTAAATGCAACCACATTTCAAATCTTGTTTATGTATTATAATTACATCACAATTATAAATATAAAAAAACTGATCAATGGAAACCCCATTATTAGAGAAATAAAAATTACAGGAATTGAAAAGAATACAAGTATAAGTAATTGATTCAGCTTGGAAGTGAAGTGATACATCCTACAGGAGTTTCCTGAGACGGCAGTGTTTATAGGTCACGACCAGTGGAGCTCACATAATACCTGCAGTTGTATTTGAACTATTATTAAAACTACATAATTTATTGATATGACATATATTTCAGCAAAGATTTTATAACTACTAAGTATATGACTCTGTTTTTAATTTTGGGATAGCAACAAAGATGAAAAAGATATAGTTTCTGTATGTTGTGTCTATTATTATATGTTAGTTATCTTTATAAAATATTTAATCAGTGCATAGAAAATATCAATAAGTCAGTAGAGCACCTATTACATAAGAAAGGCTCAGTACATAAACGGTTGCTTTGGTTGAACGGAGGCTGTGGTAAGGAAAGGGATTAAGTGGTATATTACGAATAATCAAATATGCTAAAGAGTCACCATGCACAGTTTACAAGGATTATCACTTTTCAGGGAATTGGAAAGTCTTCTTTTAACTGTAGTCATATTGAATTGACTTTTAAACTTTCTCTTTTACTGATCCAGGACGTATGCCAGGATTTCAGTGTCTTTACTGTAGATATGATTCTGCTATGGTTATTGTACAGGGGTGAATTTATAGGGCTTTATAGTCAATGAATATTGACTATAAAGATATAAGATATAGATAAAGATATAGATATAAAGATAAGATAAGATAAAGATATAAAGATAAAGATATAAGATATAAAGATATAAGAAAAATCTGCTGTGGCCAGATAAATGCTTCCACCTGATTCTGGACAGTACCGATACACATTCCAAGGAGGAGGAAATGTTCTTGGCCTTCTCCAAGTCATTCAAAGACATTAGAGACTACTGGGTAAAGTCGCTCTACCTTTTAAAGGCCCCTGATGGCCATTAGTAAAAACAATATTCAGTTTGTATATATAAAAAGGGCAATGATTTAAGAAATCAAAGAAAAAGTATCCTAAAAATGGAGATGAGAGTGTCTGCCTGTTTCTTTTGGCCTTTAGACCAGGTGATCGACAGTAATTTCCAACATGTAACAAACTTACCTGTGTGGAATCAGAAAAGTTATCTCTGCTTTACCCGCTAAACCACTTTTCCCTTCTAAAAGTAAGATGAAGATCCAATGCCTGGTATATTACAGCCTCAGATTTTACAAACTAGTAGAGCGTACATTTTATTATTTTTTAAATACCAGGGAAGTTTTAAAAAAAACAGTTATTTGTTGTACATATCAAAACACTGTCACTTGGTAGGTAATTTCTTCTCCCAACATAAAAGTACTCTTGTTTCCATTGTCTAGAATATATCACCGAAGACTTGTTATCTGTAGGAACATGTACGTTCCTATAATGTACAATGCTGTATTTAAGCATTAGTCTTACACAAATCACATAATTTTATCCTATTGTGATTATACCTATATGTACTTTTATTAGGTTTGTTTAATTCTTTATATTTTCTAATCATCAAATTGAATTTTGTGGCATTAAGTTATATAGAATAAGTTTATATATGTATGTGTAAATTTATGTATGTACATGTATGTGCATATATATATATATATGTATACTCACACTATTGATTTGGTTATAAGCCAAAAAAGGTAAAGAATTTGATTGTATTAAATATTAACTTAAAAATATCTACTAGTGTTTTGTTTTCAAATATTGCTTCCAAACCACAGAGTCGCCAATTATAATGGTTCTTTTAGTTCAGAACAGTGGGGAGAGAAGAGAGGAAATGGAACAGAAACTCTTGTGGTTAATAAACAATCTTCCACCAGCTTCAATGGTAAAACGCACCCCTGTTAGAACCTGAAGTTATTGAGAGCAGAGGTCTCACTTGAAATCATGTAAGTCCTTTCTTTCTACCTTCTTACCCCCAGATAAGATTCAGCAGGTGTGAGCATGTGCAGGTATGCATACGCGCGTGTGTGTGTGAGAGAGAGAGAGAAGGAATAAACATGATTCATACTATTCTGCTACTTTTTTCCCTAGGTGCAATATTCTTTTTTCACTAAGGAATGTCCTTGCTTACTTTCTATGGTGATAGGCATGGTACCTTAGACCTGGTTGTCAGATGCTCACCTTAGGAGAAAGTTTCACATGGAAAGAAAAACTCACATCTTTCATTAAAAATATAAATTCAACTTAAAAGAAAATGACCAGGCATGCTCTCTTTATGATACCAACAACTGTAACTTCACATTTATTTTCATAACTATATATATTATGGTAAATTTCTCAATAACCTGTCAGAAAAATGGAAGCAGTGTTTGAACAATTACAGTGTTGGGTTCCATTTCAATGGTTTCTTTTGAGAGCTAAACCAAATTAGCTCAGGAATCAGTATTTCTACACTCCCGTTCTTTTGGCTTCAAGTGGCTTTTGGAGGGAGTATCCCCAGAAGAGAAACTTCTAACGCTCCTGCAGAGATGACCTGCTAGAAGAACTGGCTGCCTGATTAACTATTAACTGCTCTCAATAGGATTAGATAATTAAGGACATTGATGACCATTAATTAGGAGGAGGGCACATTAATTTGTCACTGGATAGGGCCCTTACGATGATTTATAGGTTAGTGCTACTTGCAAATGTGACGGGAAAGAGAAAAAGAGAGAGAACCATTAAGTTACGTTATCAAGTGGCCAGCTAAAGAGGGCAGGGGGTCAAAGAAGGGCCAAAGTGGTCACTTAAGGGTGAAGTCCCAAACACCAAAGCAGTGCCAAGCCACATTGACCATCATTTGGTGATGAAGTTAAAAATATGCTAATTTATTGGTGGCAATTCTCTCTTTTTATGGTTTCAAGCAGTTAAGACAAGTGGCCTGCTTAAGAGCTTTTCATTTGAAAAGAGATTAAACAAAATGGTTTGTCAAGGCTGCTTGGCTGTTTTATGTCTTTGTTAAAAAAAAAAATTGCACCGCCTATACTGATAACTATCACACCACCCAAAAGCCATCTCTCTCTGAGCATTTATTCCGTTAATAAATACATCAACCCTAATTGCTTAATAGTGCTATGTTCATTTGCTCTTTAGCAAGATTAAGTTGAAATAAATCTTTTGTACTACCACTTTCTGTCACTACTACTTGCATAAAGGTCACAAAAACAGCTGAAGTTTTGTGGACAATTTACTTAAAGGAAACTGGTGTAAATGAGAACACTTTGTTTTATTCGGCATGGAAAACGGAAAGGTGAGTTCACTACTAGTGAGAGAACTGCTTGTAGAAGGCATGTAAGGGTCCTCTTCTCTTAGCCAGCCATACACAACTGTGGGTAGCATTCACATTCCATCCACAAATAAGCACAGCTCACTAACATTTAATTAAATATGCCTTTGAGGGCCTTGAAAATACACACCTCACACTCATCATGTAAGTTTGGAGCTACTGTTAATAGACATTTGAAACAAAATCACTTTTGCTATACTCTCTCAAGACGTTGTTAAAGAAAAAAATAGGATAGTCTAAAGAATTATCTTGATACACCAAAAATACTTAAAAACATTTAGCATGAAACATTTAAGAATTTCACTTAAGAAAATACATATGTATATACATTACATATATTAACAGATACTATTTACCTCAAAACTGAACTGAAATACAAAAATTCTCTCTTACCTCAATGGTGAATGACTTCCTTTTTAATTTAAAAGCCAAGTCTTTGACTTCTGACACGTCACAAATCAAGTTATTAAGCCGAGGAATCTGCCGTATGTGAATCAAACCTTGTGGAAAGAAAATTAAAAGGGAAAAAATTAAAAACACTGTCATTGGATGCATAAATTAGAGTCTTACAGCAGAATCCTGTAAATTTACACACAGGCACCCTCCCCTTTCAAAACCGGAGCTTACTACCAGGAGCAATGAAGCAAATGGTGTGATTATACTCAAGTAATCAAGCAGAATAAGATAAACAGAAATCCTTGTGCGAGGAAAACTAATTGCACTTCGGTACAGAAGTACAGATGTAAAGAAGGATCTTAATACTTGTCAAAACTACAGCCGGTCTGTGTGTGATTTTCTCTTGTATTTACAGTAAGCAAATATGGCTATCACCTTGCATGCTGCCCACGGCACCACTGGGTGATCTTTATTTTATTAAATGCACCAGTAAGCAGCCAGCAAAACAAGGCTTACGGGTTACTGATAACCAGTGAGGCTCTCGTGAAAAGTATTTCATCTTGTACCTTATCAACAACTTGCACGAACCATTGAAGAAAACTACATTTTAGAGCATCCTCTAGAATCAGACGTTAATTTCTATGCCATTCCACGATACTCATTTCTGTGCATGTTAGACCTTCCTGTAGCTGCTATAAGCTTCCTAACAGTGCTAGGTAAACCATGAGCTTTGGCTTCTTGCAGGAGAAACACTTGCTAATTTTTTCTGACAAGGGCACTGGATGGCTTTTGTGCAGCTTAATGCAGTTTCTGACTAAACTAGGGGTCATTTACCACAGATGAAGACATGAAGACTCCTCAGTGCGTCTCTCTGCCTGACTCAGCCCATATTTAAAAATCACCATCCCAAAGACACTGATCCCTAAACGTGGGGGAAGAAGACAAACCAAGATGTGAACAAAGTAGATAAATCTTATTTACAGAACTGCTCTCTAGCATAGAGCTTTGTGTGTGTTTGAGTGCTTAGTAACGTATGTACTTGTTTTAGCTTAAACGGGTAAATTGCTAGGTGCTTTACTTCAGAAATGGCCCTTTTAATAATAATTCAATAAAATATCTGGCTTCTTTTTAAATTAAAAAATGCAAAAGGTGTTACATTGAGAAGATAAGTTGGTTTTTTTTTAAATTTATTCACTTTTAGAGAGGGAAGGAAGGGAGACAGAGAGAGAGAGAGAGAGAGAGAGAGAAACATCAATGTGCGGTTGCTGGGGGTTATGGCCTGCAACCCAAGCATGTACCCTGGCTGGGAATTGAACCTGTGACACTTTGGTTCACAGCCCGCGCTCAATCCACTGAGCTACACCAGCCAGGGTGGAGAAGACAAGTTTTTAGATACAAATTAAAAATATCTCATGCAGAGCTATTGAGTAAAATATATTAGCAATGAGCGTACCGTACTTTCCTTTGCACACTTTTCATTTTAACCTTTCATGTTCTTGCTAACTATTAGCTAATAGTTTAGCTAACTATTAAATCAGGAGGCCTTACAGAGTGAATGAATGATTCATCAGGTCCTTCTTGTTCATAGAAACTTTATTGGTCATCAGAACTATTGATTTTTGCAGAATAATTGATCAATTCAGAGATTTCAACACAAAATGTCCGTTTTTAACCCTTGAAATGTCTTAAAGTAAGTTTTTTAGAATATAGCCCTAATCGGTGTGGCTCAGTTGGTTTGAGTGTTGAAAGGTCGCTGGTTTGATTCCTGGTTAGGGAACACTCCTGGGTTTTGGGCCAGTCCCTAGTTGGGGTACGTGTGAGAAGCAACCTATTGGTATTTCTCTCGCACACTGGTGTTTCTCTCCCTGTTTTTCCTTCACTTCCCCCATCTCTACAAAAATAAAATAAAATTAAAAAATATATAAAATACAATTTTACTAAATTCACAAGGTCATAGTACTTACAAATGATACCCAGATATAATCTATTGAAATAATATTTAATTTGAGTAGTTTTAAAAGAAAAGAGAAATAATAATAGATTAAAGAAAGAGTTTGCCCATTTATACAGTAAGTAATTCCTAGGGATGTAGTGTACAGCACAGTGACTACAGGTAACAATACTGAACTGTGCATTTGAAAGTTGCTAAGAGAGAAGATCTTAGCTCAGTGGATTGAGCACGGGCTGCAAACCAAAGTGTCGCAGGTTCGATTCCCAGTCAGTGTACATGCCTGGGTTGCAGGCCATGACCCCCAGCAACCGCACATTGATGTTTCTCTCTCTCTCTCTTTCTCCCTCCCTTCCCTCTCTAAAAATAAAATAAATAAATAAAAAATCTTTAAAACTGGAACTATGAGTGGTGGTGAATGTTAGCTAAACTTACTGCGGCTATCATTTCTCAATATACACATATACATCATCACTATGTTGTACACCTAAACCACATACAATATTATATGCCAATTGTAGTCATTAAAAATAGAAACAGTTTAATCTTAATAGCTCTCTTCCAATCATAACAATGCTATATTAAATGAGTTATATATAGGGTCTGGGCGTATCCCAGATGCAAACTTCAACAAGTAGACGAACACAAGGCAAATGGTTTTATGTAGCTTTGTTCACAGCTTATAGTTTATGAACTTTTAAAAAAATACTTGATTGTTATTTTTTAAAGGTTGTGTGCTGACTTCAAAGCAGTGACAACCATCATGTAGAGTACAGTATAATCTTTTCATGCATGTGTGGACACTGGCAACTGCCCTAGTCCTGCAATCGCAGCCTTGTAGTAGACCACAGGTCTCCAAGTTAGTGCAGTGGTCCCACAACAGTACCAGCAATAGTCAATATTCACTCAGAATAGGTAAACAGCTAATATTCACTCAGAATAGGTAAGTAGTTAATATTGTTCAGTTTAGATCTACGATACGCATAATTACTAAACCTTTCCTATTGCAATAGTTCTATGTAAGAATCTTTATTTAAAAAAAAATCCCTAAATCAACCAAATGACTAAAATGCTTTTAAAAGCTTCAAACCATGGAAGTTAAAAAGTCTGATTAAGTGTCCTGTGTTTATACTAGGGAGGTGATATTTTAAGAGTCTCATGCTCTACCAACTGAGCTAGCCAGGCGCCCTTGGTGGGGATAGTTTAAAATTTGTTCTTAACACAAACTAACAACAAAAGAGTACACAGAGCAAAGTCCAAATATGATCATAGATTCTCACTTTCTGAAAATGTTATTGACTAAGACTTTTAAAACATAATGCACCCTGGCTGGTGTAGCTCAGCGGACTGAGCTTGGGCTGTGAACCAAAGGGTCACTGGTTCGATTCTCAGTCAGGGCACATTCCTGGGTTGTGGGCCAGGTCCCCAGTGGGAGCCATGTGAGAGGCAACTGCAGATTGATGTTTCTTTCCCTCCCTTTCTCCCTCCCTTCCCCTCTCTCTAAATAAGTAAATAAAATCTTAAATAAAACATAATACAATATAAATTTTACTTTTTATTTACCATATAGCTAAGCTTCGTAAAGTATAATACTGTCTACAAAGCTGTTATTATTAAAATTAATATACTTATTTCAAACATGGCTAATAAGTACGACTGATTTCACGGCAAGTTTAGGCCACTGGGACAAACAAAATGTAAATGTGAGTAAGCCATGCCTTAGAACTAGGGTTTGATTCCCTTTTTTGTTTTGTTTAAAGACTTTATTTATTTATTTTTAAAGAGAGGGGAAGGGAAGAAGGAGAGGGAGAGAAACATTGACGTGCGAGAGAAATATAGACTGGTTGCCTCTCATATGTCCCCAGCCTGGGGATATGGCATGACTGAGAATCGAACCGGTGGCCTTGTGCTTTGTTGGATGACACCCAACTCACTGAGCTGTACCAGTCAAGGCCACAGTCTTAATGTAGTCTATAGTCTTAATGTAGTTTGCTGACATGCTGCCATGGAAGACTTGTCAGGAATAAAAAACATTTAACAGACATAAAATAAAATGCATGCTACTTGACAATAGGTATTATGATTGGACTAGATACTTTTAGGTACCTTAGAAGCAACCATGACATGCTCTTCTCAGTATAAAGGTGCTGCTTACCATGATAATCCTTATATAATGGGTTGGTTTCTCTGTCAGAACCAATAAATGACTCCAGATGAACTACTGTATCTGACAAGTTTGTAATACGAGCAATAATTGCTTTATTCTGTAAAACAAGAAAACAAAAACACTCATGTTATGTTTAAAAACATAATATGTATACAGTGCCATTTTGCCATCTCAGTGACAAATTATAAAGCTGAATGACCATGAAGATAGTGAGAAAAATGACTCAAAAATTAAAGCTGGCACAGGCCAAAAACTGGATGAAACTATGCCCTTCGTTGAAATTTCCAGCCCATGTAGGTATTCTATTTTAAGTCAAAGAACTTTAGTTTTGGTACAAAATACAAATTAATTATTTTTCTCTTGTCTTGTTGGACAAGGCTACCTTTATGCTGATAAACTATTAGTTTTCAAATTGCTTTAGTCATTGCCCATTGTGAAATCTGATAGGCATCAGGATTCAGGAGCAGTAGACACTGCAGCAAAATGTGTAAGGCAAGGCCCTACTGTCACCTGCCACCTGGGACCAGGTCCTAGCCCTGTAACAGCTGAGGTCCTCTGTCACATTAGAAACAGAAGGGTCTAGCCTTTAAGAGGCTGCAGCATGGCTGGCTCTGGAGTCTTCTGTTTTCCCCTTCCAGATGCAGCTATTTGGCTCTGGAGTAACAATCAAGGCAAAGAAAAGACAGTAGGTAACTAGCACTAGACTAGGAGCACACCCTTTGCTTCCCAACACAACCTGATATGAACCAAAAGTATTGCTAAACAACACATCTTTTAAAGTTACCTTTTAAGTGGCAAACTTCTAAAATACCTGGAATTTCATGTCTTTAAAATACAATTATTAAATATCATATAAGTTTCCTTGAATTATTTGATTTAGTGGAAATGCAGTATTTCTTTCAGTTCGACAAGCTGATTAGGTCAGAAAATTGTTTTATAAGCTATAACATCCTAGAAAAAATGTTGCTAGTAAGAGCTAGATAAGTTGAAAACAGTTATTGTTTGTAAACATTTTATAATTTGGAAATTTTCACTTTATACACTGGTAATGTCCACCAGTTTTAAACTCATCTTTAAAAAAAGGATGAACAATGAAAAACCGTCAAGAAAATTTATTAGTCGGATCTGTGTCCCATTAAAGAAAAGTCCAAATATAATCAAAGTTGTTCACTTTCTGAAAATAAGATTGACCACTCAGCTTATTTGTATCCCTCTGTTTCTTAAGTCCTTGTGTGAAGATTGTGTAAAAAAGAAAAATTAGAGAGGGCGGGTCAATGTTACCTGAATCAGCATGAAATACATAAATAGCCTCCGCCACTAAACATTATGCTGAAATGACTGGCTAACTCACACCTAGGGCACTATTTGAAACTCCTCCATAAGTAGAAATGTGTGTTATATAAAGAATGCTTCAGGTTTTGAATTAGTCTCTTAAAAGGAACAAGTAAAAGTAAGTATTCTTCATTGTCTTTAACACTTTTAATCACGTGGGCACCAAGTACAGAAAAGCAAACATAATGTGGAAATGCCTGTTTCTTCTGAGGCAATTTTTCACTCAATGGTGAGAAAATAATCCAGATTGATTCTTTACTTTCAGTTCTGTGCCACAGGGGATGGTCCTCCTCCAGGAATACCAGGGGCTCCAGAGGCCATAAGCACCGTCCTCTCAATATTTCTTTAGCCAAAGACCATTATATCAAATTCATCCAGGTTGGGTTTCAGCCAGTTATTCTTCACCCAAACAAAAATGTCTGCCAGACATTCCAACAGCTGGGAGACAGTTCACAATGAGTCAACTTGAAAATGATTCATTGTGCTGAGTACTGAACAATGTTGGGGTGGGGGTGGGGTGTGGCTCAATTGGTTGTGAGGATGAGAACGAGCGGGAGATGAAGAATGGCCATGTGGTTCTCCGTTAGGAAGAATATTAGATAACAGCCAGCAGGCTCCTATCATGTTGTTTCTGGGATGAGCTCAACTGGGACGAGTACGGCTCTCGTGGACCCTCAGATGAACAAGCACTTAAAAAAGGCTACTGACAATGTTTCTTAATCAAGAAAGGTCAGATTTCCTTTTATCTATAAATAGAAGACTAAGCCTTTGTATCTAAATATCTGAATCTAAAATAATAAAAGTGAGTTTTTGTTAGAACTCAAATATTTAGGATTTCATTGATATAAAAGTAGGGCTCTCTCAATTACTCGAATAATAGAAATTGTGAGGTTTAAGGATGGGATTAGCCTTCCATGCTAGTAGGAGATAAGCAAAGTCCTGTGTATTTAATGGTCAACCTGACATGTGTTTATTTCAAAGAGGGTTTCCTTCCTTAATTTAATCTTAAAATTTATTGGTAACCCATTTAACACCGGGTAATATTTCTCAACATTATAGGGATTTTAATAAGGTAGTTTGTGGGAGATTAAAAAAGTTATTTCCACTTTGCAAAGGAAAACTAATAAATTCCAAATATAAAAGATATGTATAAAAAAGATGTAGACTTCAAATCTCAAAACTCAAATGTATATTTCATTTGTCATATTTTTAAGTTCCACAGGTTTATATCATAGTTATTAACTACAAACACAATTCTATTTTGAAAGCTTTCATGAAGTATTAGCACAAGAATAAACTTTGAATCAGACTATAAACAGAAAGTAAGTTACAGTTAACAGTGATCTTACTCCCTTCTGCACAGAAGTTTTGGCAAACAGTTTATGAAATGTGGCAAACCAATTAATTGTGAAAGTTGTAAAGACATCTGAAAATTTCTGTAGAATAAAAAGCACTGGAAATTACATAACATCAAAGTTCTGATTTTATTTTAATTAAAGACTCAGATAGTCTTCCAATTATTTGTAAAAGCATAGGAGATATTTGGGTATGTAAATGTACATATTGTTTTAAAAAGTTAAAGTAGGTTACAGATTGCTGCTGTACTTCCAAGATTCGTAAGTGTGGTCCACTGACATGATCATACCTTCAAACCACTCCTGTCAAACAGCCTTCACATTGTAATATTAACACTAAATGGTCTTTTACATAAAGGGAGGTGAATTTACTTGAAAGAATCTAAAATTAATGACGGTAAAAACAATCCTTAGAAGCACAGCAATTACAATGCACTTTGGGAAGAACAGAATAAGTTGGACAGTAAATTGCTGTAATATCACGGGCAGTGTTCAGAAAGCTTGGCATCACCATCCGAGCAGAGGCCCTGATACTACTAGACCTTCCACATTCTCATCCTAACAGACTCTAAGTGTGTTTATGATACTAGCTAAGACACAAAACCTCTTTGGCCTACAGTATATGCAGTTGGAAATGGAGAAGCAATACTATGTTCATCAATTACTTAGGCATACATTTGAACATAATTTTTAAAAAATTTTGAAGTCATTACATTATAGTTCCCAATAAGGAACATTTGAATAAGGATATTTGTTATTCACCGGTATGAGTAAATTAATGATTATGCTGCATGGATGGCCTAATGACATCACCCACGTATATACAATTACACTGCCATCCCTCCTCCTTGCCCATCTGGATGTGAAAATCTAGGGTGGCTCAAAAATCCTTCTTATGCTCACAAATCTCCCTTCACTCCTGGGTGAAAGTTGTCAGCTCTGGATAGTAGCCAAGACATGACTAGGAGGGAAGCCAGGAGAGAAGAGAGCCCGTGTCCAGGAGTTTTAAGAGTTTGCTGGCAGCCTTAAATAGCATTGTATTAAGTTACATAAAAGGCTCTTATAACATTCTGTTGCAGTGTAATTTCTTAATTAATTATTTAAAGTTTATATCAAATGCTGTTGCAAATGAAAGGCAGATCAGATTGTCCAGCTGGCTACCTTCATATTCCAATTTCACAAAAACTTGATTTTTTAAAAAATTTTTCCATGTTTGGTTTCATAGAATGTTTCCTCTTTGCTTTTATAGAATGGTAACCTCTTTTTACTAGGACATACCAAATTCATTAAATAGATTTTAAGTAAAGGAAGATTAATACTCCTTTCCAGAAAATTCAAAGCACACAAAGCCAAAACCATAAATTGTTTGGCTTTGAAAAAAATCAACCACTTCCATATAAAGCTCCCTCCATTTTTATCAGAAATAGTTCAGCTACCTATTTAGAGTAACCAAGTAACAATCAGAATACCTCAAACTTTGAACTTTCTGGACCTAATTATCTCAACAATATAAAAGATATATATATATATATATATACACACACCAATACAAAATATACTTCCTAGAAAAAAATTAACAAGAGAATCAAAATTACTTAACCATTCACTTAATTATCAAGGAGCTTAAAAGGAATAAACCAACTGACTTAAAGCATTTATGCAATGCCTCAAATAAGACAGCTAACACAGTATGAAGGGTAGAGCCCCAATTTGAGTATGGCACACATCGATTTGGGATGACATAGTACAAAAGCATGAATAATTTAATGCTGAAAAGTTAAAGAAATATTTATGTTGCTTTAGTTTGATCCTACTATATGACATGATGTGTGTGCACTCAACAATTTACAATAATATTTTCTGAAAAATTACATGCAAAGAAACATGATCACTCTAAAACTGATGACATTTCTTGTCATGTAATCAAAGAAATAAACTTGGGTAAAAGGATAAATCTAGAGAGTTTTAATGAAGCATTTGTTTTTCCATAATTATTCAATTCTTCATCCTATAGAAATTGAGACTATGAAATAATAAAATTATTTATACTATTTGTAATTTTTTACAACTTTTCTCTTTTCCTTTCTTCCCCAGAGTTGTCATGTACTTCTGTGGATTAGATTTTTATTTTATTTAAAAAGAAAATGAGCCCTGACCAGATAGCTCAATTGGTTAGAGCGTTGTCCTGATATTTCAAGGTTGCAGGTTTAATCTCTGGTCAGGGCACATACAAGAACCAACCAATGAATGCATGAAGAAGTTTAACAACAAATCGGTATTTCCCTCTTTCTATCCCCCACTTTATCTCTCTCTAAAAATCAATAAGTAAAAATTTTTAAAAAATTGATAGTGGGAAAAATATTGCCATTCAAATATTTGGAGTTTAAGAAAAAATATCATTTTATCAAGTAAAATTATACTAATAAATATTTATAATAATATGAATACCTTAAGGGATGTATTAGATTAAATCATTCCACATTTAACACGGGACTTATTCAAAGTTACACACAGTTTTAAAATATAAAGGAGCTTTGGTAACTGATACGCATGTGGGGAAATCATAAAACAAATGCATTTTGGTTCCATTTTCTAATGGTTAAAACACATCCACCAAGGAACTAGGTAAATATACTTAACCTCAAGAAAGAAAGAAATTGCTAATTTGTCAAATTTTGCTAGGATTAAGCAATGGAGCCACATCTTTTTGTGTTTTTTATTCAATCAAATACTTCATACTGTAAATTTTGTTATTAAAATGTTGCTGCTTTAAAATTGGAGCATTTTTTAAAGAATACTTTCAGAAATGCTATTTACATTTACACTGGCCTCAAATACTACATACTTCACAGAACTTTTATTTACATCAGTTTTATTTTATAAAACATTTCTCAAAATCCTACATATTCTGAAAACTGTTACAAAATGGAGTGAACAAAATACTGTAATGACTGGGCTACACAGAATCATGGTATGATATTCAAAATTAATTTTAGACATTTTTCATAAATTATACATCATCTAGTTTCATATTATAGAAACTATTCACATAAAAATTCGTCTGTGTTTTTTGCTTAAAAATGTTTTATAGGTAACTTCCTAAGTCAGGAGTTTGTTGCTCACTACTTTACTGTTGAAATCTTTAAAATGCAGTTCACAGATGTCCAGAACCTCACATACACCCTGACCGGGAAAACGATCGCAATATCCAAGTATCACACAGAGCATCCAGCTGATGTTTGTGATGCAGTGGTAGGTTAAAGATACTAAAGTTTAAAATCAGCTTAGAATAATCCCATATTGAGTATAAAATTATAGCCTGTCATCAGGAGCAGGCTGACGGAGCCAGGTCCAGATGGGAAACTGGCTGGGAAAAAGCTGAGGCAGGTGGGAAAATGACGGGAACCAGAGGAACACAGGACTGCTCCCTCTGCTGGTGAGGCTCTCACCTGCTAGACTTTTAAATGAATGACTCACTTTTCTTTCATTATTTAAAATAGAACCGATAATACTATGTAAGGTGCTCCTTCTTCAGTTGGTTGTTCTGTGTTTGCACATTTTCAAACTCATGGCATCCAATTTTTCACTAGATTACTTGTCAGAAATATAAGGATCCAATGTTGCACCAGGAGGTCCAACTCTTTATCTTGTAATTTAATTGCATTATAAAAAATAAGCAAATGTAGCAATGCCTTTATAAGGCCTTTAAAAATTAAAAAGTACCTTTGAATTATATTTCTCTCTCTCTATATATATACTTGCTTGAAGTAAAAAGAGTCTTGGGCTAAAGACTTCACATTTCCTTCTCAGGCTCTGCACAATTCCCCGTAATGAAATAATATAGAAATGAACCATATAAATCAACTATACAGGGAACAAGGAAACAGCATGTCACAGCAAAACAGCATAGATGTACAGCGCCAAACCTATCTGATAATCTAATGATCTGAGTTTACAGATATTATGTCCTGATATGTAAGAAATTAAGGACAGACATTTACACAAAAATTTGTTAAATTTTACAGAAAGATTATTCAATATTCGATTTTCAATGTAAGTTAATAGCTGCAGCAAAAACATTTAGTAAAAATCTGTTCTAAGATTTTGGACTACAACCAGACGCTCCCAGAACAGGAGGGATCAGCTTTTTCACCCACTGTTCTCATCTGAATCCTGGCTGACAAGCTCTTCCAGCTCCCAGCCTTCCAGAAGGCTCCATCCCAGGAATCCCTGCCTGCCATTTGGTTTGCTGATTTTAATCTCTCAGGACTTTCTTACAGTGGCTCTACTATGCTGAACTGGCACTTGCTTCTAGAAGTGAGTTATTATTAAACCTGTAGGTCAATTGTGGCACTCACAACTCTTTGGAAGCTTTCAGTCACAGTGTACAATTTGCTAGTCTAATTAAATATTAATTCTAAGTGTTACATTTTGTGGCTAAGAGCTTTTATTTTCCATCATCGGCCTAGAAGAGAAAGAGGTTACAAGGCTAATTTAATCTCTTCCCTGTCCTCCCCAACATTAAAGATTAACTATGTATAGTGCAAAAACATTATTAAAGAAGCGGGAACTCTTTATATAGTAGTAATAGTGTAATTAATAGCGAAGGGAAAAAACATAATGTTAGGAATATAGTATATGACCTGGTCCTTAAACAACTTTAAATTATAATTAGTTGCAAGCACATTGTGTCTCATCCTTTTTTGAAGACAGTAATCTTTCTTTAAGGGAAGGTATGCATCCAAGTATATAAAGAGAAATCATTCAAAACTTACATTTCCTTGTAGGCATTTTTTGATAGTTTGTAACACCAAAGATAAAAGGCTTAGTAACATTGTTTGGAAAATAAATGCAAAATAAAACAAAGTGGCATTTCTTTTCTACATGAAAGGTGATGGAGTAGAGGATAGCTTGTAATGAAAATGTTAAGGATCCTCCCCCCTTTCTTCTTCTACCATGTTCCAGTGGACTGAACACAGAGGTCCCTCCCCACTTCTGCTCCCAGAACAGTTGTGCCCATGCCTGGACACTGGGCATTATAAAGATTGTGCCGTCCAGCAGCCAAAGATTCCATATGCCCAAACAGATGACTCAATCTCCATACTGTGATGAGACATTTCCATATTTCTACCATGGATACATGTGAAAGTTCTGGCTCTAAAGAGTACTTTAACAACCGCCATCACTACAAAAGACTACAGTGTGAATTGCTATGCGAACTCTAACACCAAAAAATTATTTCAGAGAGAGCAAAACATCATTTAAAACAAAAATTATTTTTATGGCTTGCTGAATATGCTTTGGTTACATTAAGTATAACAAAAGGTTTCTAAACGGTGATTTTTCCTTTAAAGATGCAAATTTATAATACTGACAATTTAAAATATCCTTTTATTTAATATGCATATTTATAGTAAGGTAAAATGGTACACACATTATTGCTAATGCCCTATATGGACTGAAACATATATAATTTGGAGTTTATATAAAAAGTTTCAAACATTCTTGACAAAGCAAGTAAATTAAATACATATGTATAATGCATACCAGCTCAGACTACATTTAAAAGATTAATCAGAGAGCAGCACACATAAGATGAAAGAGAATAAAAACTGGAGTAACAGAATTCATAGATACCAAGCCTACAGTAGCAGAGTTCAAACAGGGTTCTATTTTTTGTTATTGTAAAAAAGAAATATATATATATATATATACATACATAGATATGTGTGTGTGTGTGTGTGTGTGTGTGTGTATTCTGTTTACCACTCATCAGACTCATGAAGCTACTAAATTTTCAAAAGCTGGAATTTGACAAATATGGTGTAAAATTAAAATGATTTTAATATGATTCATTTTTTAGATTGCTTCTTTTAAGATTTAAAAAAGTCAATTTCTTACAATCAATTTCAGAGTATTTGAGAAGAGCTATAAAAATTAAAGACAGAAATAAAAATTAAAGACAGATTCTAGCTGAGAATATCTTTTTTAAAAAAAGGAATTCATGAAAAACTGACAGCCAGAATATCTAACTTTATCTTTAAATCTGTAATTTTCATCCTTAAATATTCTCATCACTAAAGTGCATTTAGAAATACCATTTAAATAGATCAAGTTATGTGACAGAAGTGGTGTTATCTTTCCTCTAATGACACCCATATCGACAATTAAAAAGATTTTCCAAAATTTTACAGCTATGAACTCATAAAAGTCTGTTGTTCCTTCACCATGCAATTATTCTTAGTTCTTGTTTTAAGAATAAAAGATTTCACACAGAGAAATTCACAAGGTTACTGCAGTCCACGTTTCCTAACCCCATATGAGTGGTTAGATCCACATTGCTTGACTTAGGGTTTAGCTGCTCAAATGCTCGGCATGAACACAGAAGTTTATGAATGTGAAAGGTTTGTTCTGAATTTCTCTGTGCTGCAACACACTCTATCATTCACTTCAGTGGGTTCAAACCTATAACACTTTAATACTGTAGAAGATTAATTTGAAAAAACTGTATATAAATTAAAATAACACATTAAATAAAACCTTATTCAATTTTCAAGAGACATTTTAACATGGCATTTTCTTCCTCTTTTCTTTACAAAAGGAATTTTCCAAGGTACAAGCTAACGTGCTGGTAAGTTTTCTTCACTGAGACAGCTGGAGGAAAAGATTCTGCAGAACAAATCACTGAAAAACATTGGTTATATGATAAAAACTCAATAAGGCTATTAACTGACCAAGTGCCAATGATGACCAATAAAAGTATGGTACAATCCAGTTTAAAATCTAAAATCTGTTCTGAATAAAAGAAGGTTTAAATAGTTTACCACCTAATGTTTTGTAAGCAAATATATTAAATGCTGGCAATACTTCAAATTATTCTAGAATGAGAAAAGGTTATTTCATATTTTATTATCAATAATGTCAAAGAAAGTTTCATTCCTGTATTATTATAGTTGAGGACAAATTTAATAGATTATGTTTAAAGTTTCTTAAAAGTATAGATTATGAAAATTAGAATAGATTAGCAACAATAAAAAGTAAATATTCTTAATGAAAGGAAAACTATGAGGAAAGTATTAAAAAAAGCTTTCCCTGTTTTAACCCTAATTCTAAGAGCTTCAATATTTTCTGACATTTGCAGGTAAAAGTACTTTTAACTAATAAAAGATACAAGTCAAGAATAACCTGTCACAGATTGGGTAAACAAAATGCATAAACAAAGGGAAATATATTTTCCAATTGCCTTGCCAATACAAATCACGATAAGGCATAAAACTAAGCTTTTATTTCCAAAAGGAATAAATGTTATTAGTCACCATTTTTGCCCCCAAGCACACATGGTCACTGTGAATTAAAAAATAAAATTAATTTAAAAGGCACAAAATGTTTCTAAAATTTGGAGATGGATGACAAATTTTACTAATAGTAAGGTAGTTCCTATTTATTTATAAGATCACATAAATAGTTTAATATCTTGCTAGATATGGATATTAAACAGTACCCTATTGTAACTGGTTCTAAGTTATCACTCTGTAAAAAATCTCATCAAAAACTTTTGCAGGTATTTTTGTCTTTCTCTGTCTGACTTATTTCACTTAGCATAATATCCTCTATTGCTCTGTAAATTATATAAATGTCTAATCGCTATGTTGTACATCTGAAACTAACATAGTATTGTATACCAACTGCCACTGCAAAATGAAAAAAAAATTTTAAGAAGTTTCAAAAGGTACACAAACATTTCTGTTTCTAAAAGCAACTGGGGAAAAAGCAACAGAATGAAATATCACAACCTTTCATACAGAAATTTATATTTCAGTTTTAAGAAGTTGAAATAATATTCTCACACATAAGATAATACGTAGTAAGAATTTCAAGCTAGGTTGTAGTTATTTGTCTCAGAAGTAACCTTTCCTCTCCCCCCCACCCCCAATCCACGACAACCTTTGCTTGACAACGGAGTTTTGAACAGTCGAGTTGTGAGAATGTGAGCAGCTGCTGTTATTATAACTAAAGGTCTGTCTACTGCTTGAGTCTGAGAGACCACATGTTCGGCTGTCCTCTCATCTTGCCATCCTCACCAATTAACTATTAACATGGAGGGCTGTACACATGCTCTGGGGGGCTCTTTAACAGGCTTCTTGGCGAGGGGAACAACTACACAGCAGGGATCTGGGAACTGAGTAATGCTGGAATATAGGGGAGCCGTCCATAGTTCTGCTCCTTCAAACGACACTTAACTACACAGTTCAGCATGTAACAAAGTCTGTATTTAACTTAGCCACTTCCACACACATTTTTAATACAATGTCTCTGGGCAGATACTAATACTATATTCTGGAATGAGACAATATGAATAATACTACGACTCTACAGGGAAAATGGTTTAGGGTTATATATATTTTTAAGGCATATATATCTGATGAATAATGTTGCTGTTTTTTTTCTTAGCAGATATTTAGAATTAATTTTTATACATTTGTTTCAACATATGCTTGTTATTTTTTCCTCTGCTGTTATGGGGATAATCTTTAACCCAAAGAAAATGAAAAGTTTCAAGTTCAAAGTTGTGAGGCGGAACACAAAAGATTCCAAGTGTAAATTAAAAAATGATTCCTTTGCATTCCACTTGTGAAATTCTTATAACAGTAAGTTAAAGTCAGTTTTGAATCTATGTCATTACTTTCCCTATTTTAACTTTTTATCCTCTTTGCAATTTTCTTAACTATGTGTTCCTTTCCTACAATAAAATGAAACATGGGAAGCGTGCCAAAAGTACAATAAAGGGCAACTAATCATTACTGTACAAGTCTGACAGGATGCTAATAACTAAAGTAAGAATGCTGATGGGCTGTTTTACCAGTCTAAGAAATATAGCTATTTCATTTCACTTTCAATCTAGTGTTGCTTTATATAACATATTCAAATAAAAGTATCACACTTCTATTATGTATGGGTGTTTAACTATATGACAAAATTTTCTAGAATATTAAACTACAATTCTATTTTCTGCTAGAAACCACTTCACTATCAAATTCTAAGCTCGAGTGTTTAGATACCTATATATACTAATTTTCTGCTCCATCCAAGCTATCTTTACACTGCTGAAAAAGCTCCACAGAGAGACAGACTTTGCTTCTCCTGTTCATGACTATATCCCCATGGGTGCCTAGAACAGAGCCTGCAATAAATATCTGTTGAATGAATGAGCTAAGTTACCTTTAGACAATCAACCACCATTTAAACCCTGATTTAGAGTCTGCAGGGATGGTCCTGGCTACAGAGGAGAGGAAGTTGATATATGATGTTAAAAAGAGTCATCTTACAAGCAACCAGGTGTGCTGTTACTAAGATTTACGTGGCCATTGGACGTCATCCATGCCTCCTGGTCTGTCTCAGACCTAACCTAAGAGGACCCTGTGTTTTTCATAAAAAGAGGCAGAAAGCTTAAGATTTCTATTGCTTTGATGGACTTGTTCACTCACTTTATTTTTTTGTAGCCTGATCTCTGTACAAATTCTCAATTTTGGAGGTTTGTTCAAGTAACAATAGTGAAAATGACAATTGTTAGCATATACTGAGTGCCTACTATGTGCCAGACTGTGTCAGCACTTGTATTGATAATCCTCTCAACCGGATATTCTTTGCCCCATTTTTACAGATGAAAAAGCTGAGGCTGAGAAAGTTAAGACTTGATTAAGACCACATAACTAATTGGGTCTATCTGCCTCCAAAAGCCCAGGCTCCTTCTGTCACTGAATCTGAGGAATATTACTACGTATGCAGTCTCTTTCTTCGTTCTGACCCTACTTCACTGCTACCCCTGAGTAGGTAACACAGCACAGTGGTTAAAAGTATGGTAATTAAAGGGGGACTGCTTAGGTCTAAATCTTGTCATTTGACTCAATATTTTGTCCCTTATTTTCTTATCTGTAAAATGAAGATCATGAGAGTATCAACCACATAGGGTTATTATGAGGACTAAATGAGTTAGTATATGAAAAGATCTTAGGACTGCAACTGGCCCCTAGAAATCACTATGCAAGTTTTTATCAAATAAACTCAGTCCCCTGGTTCTGTGTGTTCATGTCTTTGACCAACTTTGTACACATACTGCTTCCAGCTCTTAGTCTCCTTCCTTAGCCTAAGTGTTGTGATCTTCCTTGCCAGTCTTTCAGAGTTATCAACAGGCTTATTCCCTATTTATATCATGACTGGTTTACGCAAACTATTAAGGTTTGTATTTTTTCCTAAATATTTTGATATGAAAACAAATACATGGTCAGGTGTAATGTTCAAAGAGCAAAGAAATAATTTACTTGTCTTTTACAGCTCAGCTGATGTTCGCATCAGAAGACTGCTGTATGATAACGAGGTAAAGTTGTCTAGGGAAGCAGCAACCATCGAAGTCTGACCTATGTCTTTCTATTTCCATTTCAAAGTAGTGTCTTCACTGGAGTTTTCAAAAGCAAAAATTTAAACTACAGTGGTGCCTCTGTACTTGTCAGTAATTTGGTCTGGAACTCGTGACGAGCGCTGAAACCGATGAGTACAGAGCAAGCAATGAGTGATGAAGCGTTTTCTCTCACGGGCTGGTGTCAGTGTCGTGGCTCATGCAAGTTCTAGCAAGTGCCACAAGCCCAGAGCCAGTGCGGGGTGCTGAAACATTGTTTTCCCCATCAAAATACAACAAGTACAGGGTTTGACAAGTTCTGAAGCCAAAAAGTACTGAGATATTACTGTATATCTCTTCCAGATATTTAAATAGATAAATATATCTATGAAGTACCAACATTTAAATGTTAATATTCAGAAGTCCATTTATCATTTCAATCATTATGTAATTGATGGTAACATAGGATGACTTAAGGTCATTTGATGGTACTACTGCTGGTCCCTTACAGAGAGGCTAGAAGAACATCTATCAAAAACATTCACAGTCAGTTTGGAATCTCTTCATTAAATACTAAAAATGGTCACCACTAAAATGACTTTTGAAAAATTTTTCTTCCCACCTTTTTTTTGCATTGGTCCCTTTGGAATACATAAACATTACATATATAAGTGTTTTCCTTTGCTTGCAATTACACATAAGGAAATAGGCTCCCATCTTTTTTTCCTCCCTTATCTAGAATGTAACTCTTTGCTTAATCTTTCACATGGACTAGTCTGCCAAAGATTTTGTAATGGTATTTTTTTCTCTTTAAAAATGCTGAATAATAGCAATGTTGGTCTAGAACTTTTCTTTCTAATGGAAAGTTACAGCCATCACAAGTAGTTAATAATTTAAGACACATCAGGATATAGTGTGACAGAGGAGGAATTAAACAGAACTGAGTTTGATGCTAGCTTTACACGTGTAAGAGATGTGTGACTTTAGAGAATCACTTCATTTTAATTGTCTTTGCAATTGGCATCAAACCTATCTTGCAGAGATTTTGTGATGATAGGGGAAACTGTATCACCTAACAGTGAAGATGGTGGGGTCAGGGCAAGACAGAGTTCGAACATGACTGGCCCTGCCACTTATTAGCTGTGTGACCTTGTGAAAACAGAGGTAAGGGCTGTGATGAGGATTCAAGGACACAATACTTGTATAGTACTTGGCATGTGCCAAACAGTATTTGTAGTAATAGCATACTTGTAGCAGTATATGAGTAGCAGTATTTTCTACAGGTCTGTTTCAGGTTTATTCATCATAATAATCAAGAAGTCATTAAATCTGACCAATCTATTATCAAAACATTAACTTTATAATGACTTATCATTAACAATTAAACAATATAAGTATGTGTACAATGCCTAAGATAATTAGAGAAAGAAGTTTCCCTATAATATTTGTGTGATTTTAAGTTCATTATAGTTAGGTTCAAGCCTTTAGTAGAACAGCTCTTAACAGAAAACTCTTATGACTATTATAAATAAATTCAAGTAGCTAAGAAGTCAAAATTCATTTCTTATTTATGCTGAACTTTCAGTCATAGGACTTGCAACATACTACATATACTGTGTATAATTAATGTAGATAAATGACAACTTAATAAACTTGACATTTGTAGACAGGGTTTGGGAATGTTAGAACAAAAATACTAAAATCACATAAATTTAAATAAAGTTTCAAGGAGTTTTAACAATCAAGTATTAGAAATAATTTTCCAAGTAAGAATCAATATTCCTTTAACATTTTTTCAACATATAGAAAAGGCCTACTTTTCACCTGGCAATTACACTGATGGGATTATATGCTAAGAACCCTGGAACACCACTTCAAAAGAACCTATGTACCCAATGTTCATAGCAGTGTTATTTCAATAGCCAAGTGCTGGAAACAGCCTAAGTGCCCATCAGTAAATGAATGGATCAAAAAACTGTGGTACATTTACACAATGGAATACTATGCAGACGAAAGAAAGAAGGAACTCCTGCCCTTCATAACAGCATGGATGGAATTGGAGAGCATTATGCTAAGTGAAATAAGTGAGGCGGTGAAAGACAAATACCATATGATCTCATCTATAAGTGGAACCTAATCAACAAAACAAGCAAATGAGCAAGATAGAACCAGAGACATGGAAATAAAGAACAAACTGACAGTGATCAGAGGGGAGGGGAAGGATAACAGAGGAAAGAAGGGGAAGGGTCAAGTCAAGGAGCATGTATAAAGGACCCATGGTCAAAGACAATGGGGGTAGAGAACTGAAAGTGCAAGGTGAGGGGTAGATAGGGTAGGGGGGAGTAATGGGGGAAAAATGAGGACAACTATAATTGGACAACAATAAAAAAAAGAAAAAGAAAAAGAAAGAAAAGGCCTAGGTATGAAGCTAGGACTTTTTATACTTTATTGCATTTAATAATATATAATTATCATAATCCTAAACAGGATATAAAAGGAGAATTATAAACATGTGGCCCTGCCTTTGCAGACTATAATATATTAGATATATAAAATTATCTGAAATCACATGTTTGAGGTAGACTATAAGATAAGTGCTTTGGTAGATAGTACTGCTAATAGAAAGAGAACTAGTGAATATGAAGTGAGTTAACATTTAATTGGGATGTTAACTAACAAGACAAAAACTGTTTGGGAACACAAACTAAAGTATAAAAATTCAAATCGGAATACATTGATCCATTTGAAAAGATAAAACTATAAATGTTTTAGAAAGAAAAAGCAGGAAAATGATTGCTACAGCACAAAGTCTAGTAAGATGGGAGAAATGGGGAAGAGGAACCACTAACCATGAAAGAAACAGATAAATTAACTTTCATCAAGATTAAAAACTTTAGCTCTTCAAAGATATTTTTAAGAAAAGACAAATCACAACCTAGAAGAAAAATACTGCAAAACTGTACCTAATATGTATAAGGATTTTTAAAACTTGATAATGAGATGACTAAAAAGAAAATGGCCAAAAGACTAAGACAAAAGATAGGCAAATAGCCAACAAACACATGGAAAGATGGTCAACATTATTAGTTAGGCAGGAAATGCAAATTACCACAGTCATAACATTTCACACAGACCACAATGGCTAAAATAAAAAAGACTGAAAATAAAAATTTTGAAGACGTGATTCCTAGAGGGACAAAAATATATGTATCTGCACAAAGACTTCTAGGTGAATGGTCATAGCAGACTGATTCATAATAGTATCAATCTAGAAACACTCAAATGTCCATTGGTAAGTGAAAAGATAAAGAAATTGTGAGCCCTGACTGGCGTAGCTCAGTGGATTGAGTGCGGGCTGCTAACCAAAGTGACGCAGGTTTGATTCCCAGTCAAGGTACATGCCTGGGTTGTAGGCCATGACCCCCAGCAACCACACATTGATGTTTCTCTCTCTCTCTATCTCCCTCCTTCTCTAAAAATAAATAAATAAAATCTTAAAAAAAAAAAGAAATTGTGGTATGTTCTTACAACAGAAAACTACTTAATGATAAAAATAACCTCATGACACATACAACACTGTGGATGTTGATGATATTAAAGTGATTTTTTACATTGGGTAAATATTTGGAAGATCTCCATAACTCAGTGAAGCAATAATTTCCAAATGACCAAGGAACGATCTTTCAGTGTCTTGAGCTGCTATCAGTACTGGTATTATAGTTATTTCCTAGAGAAGTAAAGCAAAGTAAAACTCAAAACTTCTGTTAATAAAAGTAGGTCAATTCAAATCAGAGTGTTTTAGTATGTGCACTAAAATAAAAAAATTTACCATTTTATCTTATTATAACAATTTATCAATTTTAAAAAAGATTTTATTTATTTATTTTTAGAGAGAGAAGGGAGGGAGATAGAGAGAGAGAGAAACATCAATGTGCGGGTGCTGGGGGTCATGGCCTGCAACCCAGGCATGTACCCTGACTGGGAATCGAACCTGCAACACTTTGGTTTGCAGCCTGAGCTCAATCCACTGAGCTATGCCAGCCAGGCTAAAATTTATCCATTTTTAAGTCTACTGTTCATTAGTATTAAATATGTTCATAATAGGCTGTCATCATTACCAGCCATTTCCAGAGCTCTTTTCGTTTTGTGAAACTGAAACTCTGTATCCATTAAACAATAACACTCTTATCCCCACCTTCCTCTCATCCCTGACAACTGCCATGCTACCTCCGGTCTAAGATTCTGACTACTCGAAGTACCTCACATTAATGGAATCACAGTATCTTCTTGTGACAGACTTATTTCTCTTAGAACGAGGTACTCAAGATTCATCCAAGTTGTAGCATATGTCAGAATTTCCTTCCCTTTTAAGGATGAGTAATGTTCCATCACAATATATGCCACATTTTGCTCGTCCATCATGATGAATACTTAGTTTGTCTTCACATTTTAGTTATTGAAAAGAATGCTGCTATGCACACAGGCCTACAAATATCTCTTCAAGATCTCTGTTCAGACCACTTTAGAATTAATTAAAAAATATCACAACCAAACTGAACCTCACATCACAATGGAACTATCAAGTTCACAAGAAAGCAAAGAAAAAAATTAGGAAAGATGGACTTACCACATATTCACCGTACATTAAAACCACAAATACACAAGGACTTAATAATCTAAACTAAAAGATATTTTGCTGCTGTGGTATTTTAAGCATCTGAAATCCCTTTTATCTAAGGGACTTATGAAAATAATTTATTAGACCCCTAAAGCATTTATATTTTGCTCATCACTATGCATCACTAACGAGGGGAAAGTGGTTTTAGACAGTGCCTACCTGGATGAGGTGTGTTGGCATGGTGATGATGCAGGCTGAAAGCGAGGTTCGCAGGAGACCTCGGAGAACGTAGAGGAATTTTGTGAGGCTGTGACTGCTGGCACAGTGCTCTGCGCAGCAAACGTCATCTCCCCACAGAGGCGAGCCGAGACTCTGGATTCCTATTCTCAAAATGTTCTTCTGTTTTTTCTAGGGGAAAGTGGAGGAGAGGTAAATACATAAGTTTTTTAACCAAGGGATGCCTCTTTTACTTTTGCTATTTCTTCATTTTCTTTATAACAAATCATGGAGGTAATGCAGATATGGTAAAAAGTATTACATGCTATCAATAATAAGGCAACATAAAGAAAATCTAGATTACAATAGTTTTTTTTCTTTTACTTTTTAGACTTTTGAAGTGTATCACAGGCCTCAAGGTTTTAATTTTTTCTAACGTTTAAGAGTAACTATTCTAAGAATCTTTTGGAGGCAGTTCAACTACATAACAAATCAGAGATAATAAAGAAAATCTAATTTTGAGTGCTTATAAACCATTTTCAGTATTACAAAATTCTGTCTTTCAATAAATGATAAATTGCTCAATATTCCTCATTTAATTTTATCATGTTCACTGACTGACTTTTTTTTTAATTTAAAAATGCCTACTGATATTAAGGTCATAATTATAGTGACCGATATATTTCCTGGGGAAAAGAACATTTAAAACCATTACATAAAACCTAGCATGACTGTCAGAAAGTGTTTGCCAATAGATGTATTTATAATAAATTCTACTGTTTGGATTATTCTAACCGAACAAATGTTTTGTAAATGCTTTCCCGAGCAATCCAGCAAAAAATCTGGACAAAGGAAGAAGATCTCAGCAAAACCTGGCACTTGGAAATAATTGGGAAATCACTGCTTTGATTCTGATGGGAGAAACAAGATTTCTCTCTTAAAGCAAAGACTCGGAAGATGTGCCGCTTTAGAGTGTGAACTCTGATGACACTATACTCTCAAATATATCCCTTGCTAGTGCTATAGAATACTGTGAATGCAATTTATTATCCGATCATTTCTTGCCCAAAACATCTATCTCTTTGATATTACAGATGAAACCTGAATTTGTATATTTCCTTTTCAAGGAGAATTTATTGACAAAGAAAAGTAGGCAAAATGAATAAAACACTGAAATAATAGAAGAGGAAAAACTAGGGGGCAGTAGTTAGTAAAATGGGTAAGACAGAGACGCATGGCTGGACTGGGGAACTAAGGAGATCTGTGGTTCAGGTTAAGATACACACATTACTCAGACCTCAGTTTTCTCATCTCTTCAATACAAAGAATAGAACACTGCTCTATGAGACCACATAATCCTTCAAATATGTGAAATGACACAATGTCTTGGAGGAAACTCAAGAATGAGGTAACAGAAAGAGTAATTTAATCTAAGCACAGTGAAAAATCTCCCTGACTCCAAGGACCTGAAGCATGATGACACTATCAAGGCAGTGGATGCGATTTTCCTCTTCTCACTGAAGGAAGGTTACAATAGACAAACACCTGAGATACCGTATGTTATGATCCTAGATGGGTCAGAACAGTTTTCTTTTTATTTCTGCACTCCTTGAGTGAAATGCAGTAATAAGATGTACCGGGGCATATGCTGGAATTATAAATAAGTTTCTGGTGAATCTGTGGAACACAGCTGTGAAGCATGATGTTATTTATTCCTTTTTCCATATTACTTAGAAACTCAGAATTTAAGTAAAGTGGCACAATTAAGGTTTGTTTTTCGTCATGGCTGGGCGGCTCCATTAGTTGGAGCATCACCCCGTGCACCAAAGGGGTTGCGGGTTCAATCCCCATCAGGGTCCCTGTGGGAGGCAACTGAGTGATGCTGCTCTCACATTGACGTTCCCCTCCCTCTCTCTTTCTAAAATAAATCATATTCTCATTCTTGGGTGAGGATTTAAGAAAAAGGGTTCCTTTTTCATCCCAAAACTTATGAAATACAGCTTAACTTAGGCTCCCAACAGAAAGAGCAGTCTGAAAAAAGACAGAGAGACCCTAAGAAAAAAACTGAGGTGTTAGAATGAAATTTGAAGGTAAAGGTGGGCAGCTTCGTATTGTTGCTCCTCTCAACATCTCAACAAACTAAAGGTGGGCTACATTTTAACCCAGAGCCATCAATACCTATCACTGTTGTATCGAACAATACCTGCTAAACCAAAAATGAATCAGGAGAGTAACTGACTATAGGACATTCGTGACTTTGACAGATAAACTGATATATGCAAATAGAAAGAATGAAAATATTGAGCTGGACAATTTATGAGAGATATGGTATGAGTAGGAGCATAGCACATCACAATGTAACTGAGAGAATACTCCCAGAAAGGAAATACACGTTTTTTAAAAATACGACAGTAAGTTGTAAAAACAAAGGCTGAATTACAAATTTCCTGTGTTTTTTGAGACATTCAGTATCAGAATATTATTTTGACTTAGAAATATTTTTTCACGTAGTGACTGAGAGATGCTTGCTGTGACTTCCTGAACTATCTACAGTTCCCGAGATAGTTGTATAGACTTGGAAATTTAGTAAGCGATAAAATCTATAATTTAACAACACAGAGATTTGTTAACTATATTTGAGTTCCAACAAAACTGGAAATATGCTATTATAATAACTTACTGGTATATTTTTATTTAATTAAATAAATTTAGCCATCTTGGTATTCACCATGGAAATGTCCATCTCCACCCTGTTCAATCTTTCTGAAAGTCAACAGTTACAGAACTTCTGGTTCAGAGAGTGACACCAGCTACAATTTGTTATCTATCAACATTCATGAAATAAAATGCTATTTATGGAAAATGGGATAGTCTTCATACTCCAATAAACAACTAAGACAACAAATCTTTCATTCTATTTCATTTACAGCTTCCTTATTAAACGTCGTCTGAATGTATGTGTGGTGTGTACGTATATATGTGAGTGTATATACAGGTACATTTACATGTACGTATGTATCTTTTTGCTATTGTTTATTTTTTCTTCTAAATTTCTTGCTCTTACAAGATGTGTCGTCGTCCTGCAAGAGCAGCAGCTCTGCACAGTGTACGGCAGGATCTGTTATGACATGCCCGTTTCCATGGTTACCACAGCGTGTGGGGAGAGGTGTCTGTCAGGGACCAATTTACCTCTCCAGACGGGCACTGCCACCAAAGAGAAGACATAATGCCATAAATCTTTGCTAAGATAAAAAATGGAGCAACAATGAGCAGGACAAAACTGTACTACATTTGTGTACCGAGGGCCTTCACAAAAACTGTCACATGCATGAAACGCCATCTATAAATGAATATATGCTCCACCAGACACACATAAGTATTTTCAACCTGCTATTAAACTGGTGATCAAGACAAATTTAAAAAAATGTTTATTTTGCCATGGACAAAGTGTTAAATATAGCAGTAAAGTTTATAATAATACTTTTACAGTCAATGAATGAGGAGCAAATGTAATTGATAATGAGAAAAATAAGACTTTAGGCTTCTTTGTGTCCTTCAATAAAAATAACTGTGCTCGGGAAATAATTCTGCTAAACTAATATAAATGAAATGCAAACATTTTAGCAGCAATAGCAATTAAAATTACTGAGGAGGAATTCTGAGAGGTATGGTAGCTAGAAATAAAATCTCCCTCATTTTGTTTAAGTTAAACTAACCAGAACATCTTTAATAGTGGTAATTTGGAGAAATTTTAAAAAATCAAGCTACAGAAAAATAGTTAGGTTATAAAATATTTTAACATGGCAAATAAAAATGCATTTTATTCACTGAGGCAACTCCAAGCATACTATAATAAAAATAAAATCTTAAAATAATTAATTCTTACTCATAAGGTAATTAGAAATTAAGGTCTGAATGATAGAAGTATAAAAATTTAGACAGAAAAGTGTAAGACTGGCTGATTTAAAAGTAATTTCCAAAATGTGGCTCCGTCTTAATTCCAGGTGTTATAAATACATATTTTTAAAGTCATTCATGTTCACAGCATACAGGTACATCTTGTGTGCATTCACTGAGGACACGGCTGAAATCCTAGACACACATTCGTAGTCCCATTGAGGCTGCCTGTGCTCTGCTTATTTGTATCTGCTCGGCCTGGAAAACAGCTTGCTCACTGTTGATTATTCTAGGACCTTCTGGGTGTCCCCCTAGAGAGCTTGCAAACAACATTACATACATGATTATAAAAAGCTTTGAAGTTACTCAGTACCTGGGGATTGGATCCATCAAATCCTTCCTCATAAATGACTTTCTGGATAAACTGAAGCAGCTCGATGTAGCCATGGGTCAGAGAACTGTCGGTAAGAAGGGGTTCGAATACATAAATGGGCTGATTACCGAGGAGATACAAATGTAAGCTAAAACAGGCAGCAAATAATTAAAAGGTACACATTCATGAGGTTATTTAAATATAATAAAATGAGCCAAAATAGTGTAAATAATGATAAAAAATAAGGTCAATACATCCAGGGAACGAGATACAATGCCGTATATTAACTCGCTCAGTGTTCTTGACTTCATGGGAAGACAAAAATCTGTGGAGACTGAGATGACTTAATTATGTCAAGCTTAGTTACCTCCACGAAAATTAATGATTTAATGAAGCAACTTAAAAGATGAAGCCACTACAGCTTTTCAGGAGTAATCATAGATAATTAACACACAGTTAATGAACTACTATGCCATGTACACCTGAATAAATGTGCTGATCACCTGAGCTCATCTTCCATCAAAGTTTTAACGTGCTTAGAACAAACTGCTAAAATGATATTAATTCAAAAAACTGAATTAAGACAAATGAAGACAAGTGAGTGTAAACTCCACTTCATTTGTGAAAAGGCAATAAAGTTAATGTATAAATGTAATAAAATGATCTAAAATAAAGTATTTTGCACCAGAATAGTAACATTAGTGTTACTATTTTAAAAGACTTTGCAAATGCTATAAAATATCTCAAAGAAAATTTAGTAAGAGTGAAGAAAATCTGCTTTAACTGAATTTAAGATTCTTCATAATGGACAACCTGTGTGCGATGGCTGAACATTAAATGTCAAGATAATGAAGTTTTGGAGCATAGCTAATTGATAAACTTTAAAGTGCCAAATGTTGAAAATACTGTAGGTGACCTTAAAAATACACTGTGATTCTAGATTAAGTGATCACATAGGCAGAAAAAATGCCCTTAAAGAAAGAATGAAATATACTTTGAAGCATACATGCAATATTAAAGAACATAAAAGTTAGGAAATGTAGCAGACTGCTTAGTGTGCAGTCAATGGCAGGCGGTTCAGCAAAAATATATGCGTATCTCTGTAAAAGTTTTATTGAACATTCACACCTAGCCCCAAAATAGGTACATAACAGAAACCGAACCAAACAAACAAACAAAACAAAAGAATCCTGTTCTTTGCGAAACAAATATGGCTCCAATGGAAGGATTTGGCAGTACAGTTATTTCTCATATAGCTATTCCTCCACTTTCAGTAAAAATACAATGAGTTATATGGACACATTTTTCTACTTCCATGAATGAGAAAATGTGTCTATAAATAATGATATTCCATAAGGTCAATGATGGGATTACTTCATATTTTCACACACATTTGTCCTGGTTAGCTTCACTGTTCAACTTCCCCAACACAGTGTTGCTGTTCGGACACAGCAGACGTAATTCCTATCTGAGTCAATTAGCTTTGCTCAGGAGGTGAGATCTGCTCCCAGATTTTGAAATGAACTCCAGCCAACCATTTGACGAATGTCACTACGGGTTAAAGGAGGATGGATCAAGAATATATTCAGTGCACCCTAACCCACCAATAATGAACCTACCTAAGAAAATTATTGCTTCACACACGTGAAAAAAATTTAGAGCATTTCCCCTCTGCCTGAAATTGTTCAATAATAAAATCTGCCTTAAGTACTTGGTAGTAAACTTGCGATCTGAAAGCACATTATTAAATAACACATACATAACTTACATTTTAGTGTTTTAATTGCCACCAGTCATTCAACCAACATGATCTGTTATTTATTTTACATCTTACTCTCTGTTAAGATAACGATAAGTAGATCTAAGATTCTCTTCAAAGGTAAAGGGTTTCTTTTGATATGAGAATAAAAATGAACATAAAGCCAATATCTTAATCTCTTTCCCTATTAAATACTGACATAAATAATGTAATCAACAATGCTTAGAACTTTTTAAGTAATAAAATACATTTCTCCAAAGTAAGATTTCTAGGAAAATAAATATGGGGTAACAAAATAAAATGGGGAAAAATCAATACATTTAGATAAATAAATTGAGGATATTCATTTTTGTATACACAAAATCATATCAGTTAAAACTGAATCATTTTATATGGTCTTGATATTAAAAATATTGGGTGTTGTTAATCTCCATGAAGTATATTTCTTTGTCAGTAAGCTCATTTAATAGTATGGTTTTTGGGTGAAATAAATATCTTCCATTGTTATCTAAAAATTTTTTTTATGAAACCCCTTTGATTTTGAGGATGTTGTCTTTTTTTTTGTTGTTGCCCTTCAGCAGTCTAGTAACTCATAAAACAGAAACTGGCACGAAGGAAAGCTAGTTACAAATATGACCCTGGCTTCCTTACGTTTCCAGACCTTTAACAAAGGTGAGGTTATCAAAGTATTTACAATAAGTTCCAAAGGCACTGCATTTCAAATCACATACATTCTTTAATGATTTTCATAGTTTTCAACAAATTTCATAGTAAAATGATCTATCTTGAGATTCTACAATATCTTTAAAACTGTAACAGTACAAAGAATATGAAATTATTAGAAATTTAATTTTTACCTGTAAATATCAAGCATTTAAAATTTTCTTTAGTTAAAATCATTGTTCCACGTTCATTATTCATGTGTCTGTTTATGTTACTATTCATTTCTTTGTATTAATATACAACATGGCAAAAGGAACCCAATGAAACAAATGTAAATCTGTATTGATGACTGAGCTTAACTTTCAGTTTTTATCCTCACCTGAGGGAGGAAGGAAGAAAGGGAGGAAGAGAGGGAGGGAGAGAGGGAGAGAAAGAAACATTGATGTGAAAGAGAAACATCAACTGGCTGCCTACTTATGTGCCCTGACCAGGGAAGGAACACACAAAGTAGATATGTGCCCTGACCAGGAATCGAACCAGCAACTTTTTGGATAATGCTCCAGTCCACTGAGCCACACCAGCCAGGGTGAGTTTAACATTTTTTAAAGAGCTGATAGAAAAAATTTTTGTGCCTATCAATATCAGTTTGCAGTCTAACAGACATTTTGCATCAGAGAACTTTAATGTATATCAACAAATGACACTGGTTTTCTTGTAAAAAGTAATTTTGCCATTCAATCTCATTAAGGAAGATTTAAAAAATCTGCTGTAAGAAAATGAATCAGTTGTAGTCTATCCAGTAAAGAAATCAAGTAGATAATAGATAATTATGTTTCAGATTCTCAAACAATAAACAAAGAAATACTTACAAATCTTAATGTGATCAAAGAATAAATGTGCCAACGACAAAAACGCTTGGGTAATAGGAGGTAAGATTTTATTTGTGAAAAGGTAAACTACAAAAATAAAATAATGTATATATAAAATTAACAATTTGATATTTTTACTTGGATAATAATAATAATCTGTTTCTAACAAAACTACATGATTTTAATTTTAATTTTATTGATTAGTAATGTGGTACATAATAAATACTCAAAGCCTTCTGCCTCAGTCACAACATTTGATCACTATAATGTCCTTAAGGGGTTAGTATAGTCATTAGTTCCACATTATGATTGAGAAAATTAAGACCCATTAGAAGCTAGTGATTTGCTCAAGGCTATACAACAATTAAGTGACGCTCAAAACTCAAGTTCTCACTTCAAGTTCCTTGCTCTTTGACTAAACTAAGGTAAAGAAAGCCTCAGAGTGAGATCCAAATTCAAGGAAAAGTCTGTGGGTTCAAATGCACAAGTGGCTGAGACAGGGTCTGAACAGGGCTCCATTATAGGTAGTCAAATAAAGTATTCTGGTGTATAGTTTTAGGAAGATATTTCTCTTAGTTGTACTGTTAAGATATTCACTTGTTATTAACTTGGTACATGATTTATGAAGAAAATTTAATGTTAAGAGGTATAGATTTATAAAAACATAAAAGATACCAGAACAGCACAGTGAACAGTATGCTGAAGATTCTTACCTATAGTTCTACCTATAGCAACAACTCTAGGTAAATGTGTGATATGAGGCAAATTCTTTAATCTTCCTGTTTTGGGCTTCAGATTTTTTTCATTTGTACACTGAATGACTTGCACTGGATAATCTCTGTTGTCCATTTTAACTTAAAATTAAATGGTTCAGGAATGACATTTCTTTTCTTTTTTAGGAATAGTTTTTCTCACTAAAATGATTCATGGCCGTTTTAAAAAATCAGAACTTCTGGGGCATTTAAATATTGATTTAACTATTTGATAGAAACACTTAGGAAGAAAAACAGTTATCACTACCAATTAGGATTAATTTAAAGTGAAGATGAAGCATTTTGACATTATTATGTAAATTATTGAGAAAATATGATTTGTATTGCCAAAAATCTAATTACACATATATTTCAGGGATTTACCTATGACAGTGAGATATAACACAATACACATAGTATCAAATGTTTCAACTAACTGTGTAAAATGGTTTGTTGAGCTAGTTATATTAGCATATATTTGCATGTGATTATAAGGACTGTGAAGTCTATCCACAAGTAATTTTCAAGTTAAGAACTACATTACTATTACCCTGAAGGCTGTCATTTATTGATTTTTTCTTTTTGATGTTCAACTGCATGCATAGGCTAAACAGTCCACTGTCTGACAAGAATACTATTGAGAGAGGTTGCGCTCTTTCATGAAAAATCATTATTCTCTACAAATATGTTGTATATTATACATTACATTATATATGTTACATTCTTTTCATACTTTTTTGAATCTTTTTACTTTGCAAGTAAGGTATTCCATTTTTAGATGCAATATAATTTATTTAACTAATCTATACTGACAACTGTTAGTTTTTCCCCAGATTTTTAGTATGACACAGTTATGGTGATCATTTTTTTGCTAACTTGTGTTATTTTTCTTTACAATAAATTCCTAGAACTGGCAAGCTGGCAGAAATGATGATGATGTGCACTCCACCATTCCGATCCACTCTCCTGGAGCTGCTTTAACAATGTGCACGCTAACGGCTAACAACATGAGAGGCGTGTGTTTCTACGCATCATCTTTAACTCGCAGCATTATCATTTTCAATATCGGATACTTGAGAACTGCTATCTCTTTGGTTTTTGTTTACATTTCTCTATTAGTGAGGCTTATTAACTATTTCTTTATCTTCTTTTGAGAACATGCTGTTGACCTTTTGCCTATTTTGTATTAGGGTACTCAACTTCTTCCAATTTAAACTAGACCAATTTAAAAATGGTCTAAATATGCTGAAGATATTAATATATGTGCATATATGCAAAGGTTTATGTTTTTAAAAAATTTTAAACAATCTCAAACATAAAAAAGTTGTAATTATAGAAAAACTTTTTTCCTTGTTCTACCAATAAGTTGTTGACATGATGACCCATTACTTCTTAATAACTTGGGTATAATTCCTACAAACACGTACATTATCCTATTTAACAATAATATAACCATCTGAGTTAGGATACTGATATAACTGACACATTTAATGGTCAGACCCCATTCAAGTTTCGCATCTGTCCCAGCATCATCCCTTCTAGCAAGTGACTCAGTCCAGAGTAACATGTATTCAGATGTCAAATCTCTTTTCAGTCTCCTTGAATCTGGAAGTTCCTTGGTTTTTACGGTTTTAAAACTTTTCAGGATTACAGGTCAGGTATTTGGGAGAATGCTCCCAATTTGGGTTTGACTGATGCTTTCTCACCGTTAAGTTTAGATTATGTATATTTGGTAGGAATATCGCAGAAGTGTTGCCGGGTTCTTCTCACTGCATGTTATGAGGTGATACATGATTTCAATTTGCCCCTTCACTGGTAACGGTAACTCGACTAAGGTGATGTCTGCCAGGCCTCTCCACTACAAAATTATTCTTTCCTCTTTGTAGTCAATAAACATTTTGTGGGGAGGCAGGCACTTTGAGGTTATGTAATAGCTTGTTCCCCAATGACTTATTAATTCATACATTGATTTGTATCAGTGCCTACTTGCAGCTTCCTGTTTTACTCAGTGGTAGTTATAATCCATTACTATCATTATTTATTTTGATGCTTAAATTTTCTCCTCTTTGGCCAGTGGGAGCTCTTTTGAGTTGGCTTCTATACCCTTTCAGCATGTCCTTGTCATTCTTTAAGCACATCTAAATATATAGAGATGTTACCAGTGTATCTTTTTCTTTCCTTTGAATCAAGTGTTCCTTCAAAGAGTCCTCACTATTTCAAACTGAGAAAGGTAATAGATCAGATCACCATATATAGTCACTGAGATTTCCCCACCATTCCAAGAGTTTAAGACTTTCTCTTCTATTTTCTTCTAGTACTTCTATAATTTCATTTATTATATTCACATCTTTAGCTCTTTAAAAACTTATTTATTTATTTATTTTTAGAGATGGGAAGGAGGGTGAAAGAGAGGGGGAGAAACATTTACTGGCTGCATGCCCCCAACAGGGGACCTGGCCTGCAATCCAGGCATGTGCCCTGACTAGGAATTGAACCAGTGACCTTTTGGTTTGCAGCCCACCGCTCAGTCCACTGAGCCACACCAGCCAGGGCATCAAACCTTTAACTCTTTAGAAATATAGTTTGGGAAGAGATATGAGGTAAAGGATTTCACTATATCATGCCCAAATGATTAGGCTTTCCTGCTTATCTGAAATGCCTCGACATTACAAAAATGTTTCTTCATCATAAAAATTCAAATACATAAAACATATGATGGATGGAAAAAGACATCCAAAATTCACCACCCAGAGGTGAACACGGTGGCCGACAGTGTGACAAACATCCCTCAGCGTCTCTGCGCCAGCCCTTCCATCGCTTACTGAGGGGGGCTACTGTGGGATGTGAGGAAGTATGCTGATAAAACTGTTTTCTCATTCTGAAAACAAGAGTATTTTTTTATTAATAAACACATGTAAACAGGATAACTCTAATCATTTTTGTTTAATTTTGGCATATCTCTCCAGCCTTTCAAATACTAAGTATGCTGTGAGTCTTTTACATAGTCAAATCAGGGGATTTAGCTGGCAATCTTTCATGGGCTTATCTGACCACTTATCACGGATTTCTGTTTTTGGAGCTGAAATTAACATCTGAATTCAAGTTAGAAAGGGTTCAGGATATTAGTTCTCTCTATAAATGTTCAGATATTATCTTTGTACCACCAGCAGGTAAGCAGACAGGTAAAATTCCTCCTTGTACTTACATCTTGCCTTTCCCCCACTTCAAATATTAGTATTAGTACATCACTCACTATATTCTTTTAATAAAGTTGTGTATAGTATATTTCTATAACTTCATGACTTTTGTTCTAAACTTTTAGTCTTAGCTAGACACTCTTCCAAAATTCCTTTCTCATGAGTTAATTTTCTACTGGTAGTACTGGTAGTTTCTCAATATAGTGTGGTTCTCTGCTTCATGATCTAAGAGATATGTATTGTTGAAAAAAAATATACTCTTACATGGCAATGTTTCAGTTATTGGTTTTATGCCACTAAATTGTTCTACTAAGAGCAAAGCTATATATAGTTACTCAGAGTTATTACCATACTTTGTGCATTGGTCCACTAATTCACTAACACTCAACTCAACACCTGTGTCCTAGATTCAGGGAACAAATAGATAAAGAAAGCATAACCCTTTCCTCTAGGATTTCCAATGCTTGAGAGAGAAAATGAGATTGTAGACAAGCCAGATAATTATAGCACAATGCACTGTGTGCTGACAGAAGTAAAAACAAAAGTTAAGCAGGAAAGCAGGGGAGCATAACTATGATTTCAATGGGAAAATATTATTATAAAAGGCTTATAATGAGGTTCCATTTAAGCTGGTAAGGAAACTTGGCAGAAGAAAAATGAAATGACTTCTAAAATCTTAAGTATTACACCTAACCTCTTTCCACTGATTTTTTTTCTTGGAAAGATAACTGCTTGTCTCAGAATTCAGTTCATTCAACTTAACACAAAAGTTTTAGCTAATATAAGATACTACTAGCCATTGTTAGGATAAATGTCAAAATAAAATCTTGAATTTCAAAGAAACATACCAAAATAAATTTATTCTATGTACTACAAACTGCATATGAACTCAATATTCAAGACCTGACATATCTATAATAAAAAAGTGATATTTTACAGTATAGTATGTGTATTAGTCAGCTTGGACTTCCATAACAAAATACACAGACCGGGTGGCTTATACCACAGGTATTTATTTTATTGCAGCTCTGGAGACTAAGTTCAAGATCAAGGCGCTAGTAGGGTTAGTGTCTGGTGAGAGCTCTCCCCGCTGGCTACAGATGGCCACCTTCTCACTGTGTGGTCACATGGCCCTTCCTGGATGTGACCCCAAGAGGAAAGTGTGAGCTCAGTGTCTCTCAATCTTTCTTAAAGACACCGAGCCTATCAGACTCGGGCTCCACCCTCATGACCTCATCTAACCCTAATGACCTCCTCAGTGCCCCACATCCAAATACCGTTCCACTGAGAATTAGAACTTCAACATCTTGGTTTTGGGGCACACCAACGTTCAGTCTGTAACAGTAGGTTAAGGAGTATGTTGGTAGGTTCATTAGTAAATAAGAAAGTTGAGGCACTACTGTGTGCAGAAGAAAGAGGAATCTTGTAAGAAAACAGAAGAGTGTTTGGGCATACTTGTTAGTAAAGCTTAATTCAAAACAATGTCAGATTTAAAAAATCTGACTACAGAATTATTCTCAAAATTTATTTTCATATCACTCATTGTTTTGTGACTCAGATTCTCTAATTTATGGCAGTAAAATATCAAAGCAAAATCAACTGGATACCACTATTTTGATACATCTCGGGTTTTTATACCCAAGCTTTAATTTGACAGGTTATATTGTCTGAATGAAAATTTTCTATAGTCAAACCTACCAATAATTTAAAATTAGTTAATCCAAATTTTAAATGACCTTTAGTTTCTCTTACTGTAAAACAAAATAACAAACCTCTACATGTTTCAATAGTTCCTTTAGAAATTGCAGAATTATATGTTATATCCTCACATACAACAGTAGGGTACAGCTATGTCCACTAGTTTTAATTATAAGAAAAGTATAGATAACTGTAAGGCCACGCTTTATTATTTTATAAATGAACCAGTAAGGCTCATTTTAGTGAGATGAGCACAGGCTTTTCATAAATTAAAATAAATCTCACATGGTAAAGTATCCATTTTCAAAATTAATTTAATTACATGTTTAAAGTTTAATTATATTTAATTAAGCATTTAAGTTTAATATGAAATAAATGAATTATCGGTTAGCCATTATGAAATGAAACACTGCCTTGATAATTAAAATCTATACATTTTCCTATTTTGTGTGTAAAAATGCAAGTTCTCAAAAAAGATTGTGCTGGCCTCACCCGGGGCCCACTGACTGCGGCTGTGGACAGCGGCCGCCTCGCTCAGGAAAGGGCAGAGGTTCGGGAGACTTGGGTTTGGGCGTCGGCTCAGTCACTGGGAGTCAGTCAGTGATGGGAAAGCTACTTAGTGTCTCTGACTTCAAGTCTCCTAAAGCTCTGGGACAATATTATTTTTCTTGGAAGGCTGTCGGGAGAATTAGTTATTCTATGGTCCAATGGCTGGAACAGTTCCTGACATGCAGCAGGTTTTCGACAAGTGTTAACTCCTCCTCCCTTCGGTTGTACAATGAATGAACAAAAACCTTGTACTTTCTGGCTCAGAAAAAGTTTTATGCTTAATATATACATATATTTAATTACAAAGTATCATCACATTATTTTTTATTCACTTACATCATACTTAATGTACATTTCACATTTTTTATTTCTCCTAAATAGTCCATGAATGGAGGCAGTGTAGCATTATTGCTAACAAAGGTTTCTGAGTCAAAAAGAACTGACTTTGAGTCTGGGTCCCACCATTTACCATGTAAGAAATCATGGAAAATTTATATTTTTTAAGATTTTATTTATTTTTAAAGAGAGGGGAAGGGAGAAACATCAATGTGTGGTTGTCTCTTGTGCACCCCTGGCCCCCACCCTCCCCACACCCCTACCACCCCCCAGTATCCCCCACCCCACAACCCAGTCATGTGCCCTGACTGGGAAACAAACTGGTGACCCTTTGGTTCGCAGGCCTACGCCCAATCCACTGAGCCACACCAGCCAGGGCTGGGAAAGTTATTTTAACCTTCCCAGGCCTGTATATGTTTTTGTCTGGTTCACTGAATAACAAAAATTAGGAACCAGTAAAATCAATATAATCATTCAAACTTAACAAAAAACATTAGTGATGCAGGTAGAATAAGTGATATTCCTCCAGACCTCAATTTTTCACAGAAAGATACTGATTTTCACAGAATTTAAGGGATTTGCCCAAAGTTAACAGTAGGACAAGCTCAGTATCAAAACCCAGACTTATAAATTTCTTTGTCAGCACTCTGTCCTCTGTAACACAGGAAGAAGGTAAAGGTGAAGGACATGAAAATCTTTTGAAGCTGTTGAGCCTCAGATAAATCTCTTTTGTGAATTTCGGTATCTTCTTCTGGAAAATGGGAATATTTCTTTTATAGGATAGATGGATGGCAAAGGTGAATATATACTATGGTGACTGACACACAGCAGCCCCTCGTTCACAGGCTAGAGAACACGACGAGGATGTGCAGAGTTTACTTTTCAAACAGATTTAATGAAAATAAATAGGACAGTTGTCACTGAATTCTTACGTAATATTTCTGGGAAAAAGATGATAGATTTTTAAGTCATTTCAGCTCACAACTTCCTGTCTATTAAATCTCCATTTAATAACTGGTCTCACTTTGAAAATAGTGGTTTTACAGTGCGAAAGAAAATAGAGGTGACAACAGATTCCATGGACTAACTTCCCTTGATTCAACTGCAATAAGGATAAAATTAAATATTCTTAACTTTTATAAATTATTCAGTGTCAAGTATTGTACTTCTCACAGTTTTGCCTTAAAATAGTAGCACTGGTTTAATACTTAAAACTCTTCACTGTAAAACTCAAACCCTAAGTTCTCTTAAGTCATCTAAAAAATAGATTGTTTTATTTACAGCATTACTGGAAACAGAAAACCATAATAAATGAAATAATGGAAAACATGCATGTGTTTAATTTCTGAAACAGCATTTATTGCTGTTTTACTGAAACATGGAACAATAACATTATTTTATACTGTTTTGCTGCTATTGTTATCAATAAGTAATATTTAGGCATTATTTGCACTTTATAATTGAGAGACTCTGATTCGGAAGTGTTTTGAATTTTCTTGAAAATAAAAACAGCAGGTATTGCAATTTGGTGTCCAGACATTTTAAGTTGCAAATTAAGAGGTAACAGCATGTCCAAAGGTTATAAGGCCAGAAAAAGTAAACTGTGATACAGGGTGAGAACAGTTGGTTTACAGGTTTGAGTACATAAAAGTGAGTTTATTTTTGTATTATTATTTATTAGTTATTGCATCATTTTTCCATATAAACTGTAAACCTCCTTTTCCCCCACCCTACTGTATAATGAAATAATAAGAAACACATGCACAAATACGCACAATTAAGGCTACATATTATGTAGATTCTAATATCTATTATTAGGAGATGTACTTTTGATATGAATTCTTTCAAAGAATGTGGTAAGAATATATTCTATCAACCTTTGAAATAAAAATTGGGTCATGAACTTACCAGGGCTCTATATTAACAGTTGCAGGCACTTTTTCTGGAAGAAAAAATCCATGCCATTTTGAAGCCTTAAGTAGTTCTTGTGGTATTTTTTTTGATGCATCATAATAGTGACCAAATCTTGACGATGATACTGGTCCAGCCTATTAATAAAACCCATATTTGTTGTTAAAACTATATTTAAAAAATAGAATTTATTTGTCCTACACTCAGCAAAATGATGATCTATTTATGCATTTCAATGCAAATAAGAAAAAAACTGATGTACACAGGCATTAAATTTCAAAGAAGCATATACCACAACCTTCGTTATTTCAATCTGTGTAGTTAGAAATCAACCTTTTCATCTCCCAACTCCAGGTTTTATGGACAAATATGTAGTAGCTAAGAATCAATGAAAACTTAAGCTGAATTAATTCATGGTGAGGGGCCCAAAAGAAACTAGCTACTTAAGTACAGTAAATGGAACATCACTTTTAAACTAAATTTTCACCAGACAGTGTGTATGTATATTTTATATAATATACATACAAATTACTATGTATGTATTTGCATGTATACAATTACTATTGTATGTACAAACAATAGTAAGCTTATAGTATAAAAAGTACTAGGGTCCTCCAGCTGGGAACAGAACACAATGTAAAGTGGGAGAATACATGTAAGCTGCAATAGATAAATCAGAAATCTGGCACAATCACTGACAATTCCACCAACACATTAGTTTTCTCTTAAGAAACTCTAATAACTACCGATGCTGAATTTATTTACACAGGATAGTAAAGTCCTAGTAATGTAACATTATTGCTTTGAAGGAACTCTGGGCTGATTTCTTTCAGAACATGAGAAATATATCCACCTCTATCCAAAGCTGAGCTAGTAACAGGTTCCACCCGGCATTGGTTTCTCATGAAATCTTTGATCTAAATTTACATAATTTCAACTGTCCTGAATGCGATGAAACAGACAAGTTTTGGAACATTCAACAAACTAGGGAGCCTCTGCAGAAATTGAAGAATTATACACAATAAAATCTTAACATATTTTACTAAGGAATTAACAACTTTGTAATTTAGATTAGAAACAGACATTTGCTCAAGACTAGATATTTGCATTTTTAAGACTTTAAGGATTCATATTCTTAAATTAAATGCCTACAAACATCAAATTATACAGTAACAGAGGATAAAAAACATTTAAGCTGAGTAGAAACATTAGTCTCAGATTCAGTCTGTGGCTTTAATATTTATTTTCTAAATAAAATGATTGCTCATCCCTCCATAAGGTACTCTTTAATTTTCATCAATGAAAGAGACTTATTAATTGGCTTAATTTAATCTTTCCAATACAATACACAGAAGTATGGTTCCCAAAAGATGATTTATCTGTTTACCATGAAAATACTGACCAATAAATTATGTGACATTAAAATTTGTTTCTTAAAAACAGGGTGTAAAATTTTAAAATGTAAAGTTATTAGTCTAAAGCAATTTAAACAAGGTCTGTTCTTTGGCCTATAATCTATTCTTTATCCGGATTATAGTTCAGAATGTTTTTACTGCAATCTCTGCTAGAGCTCATCTTTTTATTGTGTAAGTCCAGGCCCCCTTAATGTTTTAGAAAGGCCTTGACTAACTGAACTTTGATCTGATGTCTTCATTGAGAAAAACACCAGGTTGCCCATTTCAGATGCAAATCCCTCTAAGGCCCAATAGAATTTAGTAAAGACAGCAAAAAAAGAAGAAACAAGAAGTTTCCAGGATCCTCTTTGAGAATCCTGGGGCACGCTGGTGTCCTTAATCCATACTGCCGCATGGATTAAGGTAGGTGATAACCTTTCCTGATTCAAAAGAATAAACAGAGTGCCTACAAACTGGGTGGAGACTAGGATTTGGTAATAATAAAACACCATGCAATAAAAGCTTGGTCTATGTCAGAAGCCTCTGAAAAGGCCTCAATGTACCACATTCCCAGGCCTAGTAGGGAAGCTTGCAAAAGCCTACCTGAATCAAATAAGCATGAATAATCTATTTTAGCAGGCTGGCCATGGGGAGAGTGAAAGAAAGGGAGACTTTTCACTTCTTTTAAGTTTGAGTTAATAAATTTATTAGTGAACTGAAGGTTCTTGAAGTCCTGTGCACTCAGAGAAATATGCTAAATTGTCAAGAAGCAAAGTCTGCTTTTAAAGCTGCCAGTCTCTATTAATGTTTCTAATTTTTAATATTAATGTGATAGAAATCTCAGATTTGGAATGAATCAAGGCAAAAAACTGATTTCATGCTGTGACAGTTTATATATAGAACACATACAATTCATTAAAATGAAAAAAATTTGGAGGCTTTTATTGCAATTTTTAATTTTTTAGAAAGTAAGATAAGAAACTAAAATACTGACAAGACACTGAATATTTTATTAGTGATAAAAAATTTAACCCTTCAATAAAAAATGAAAACTAAACATACTCTTCAAGGAAAAAACCATTTTATAAGTTTTTCTACCCAAGAGACCTAGCATTAACATAGAATCAAATTTTTGAAATGATGTGAAACCTTTTGAGGCCTAGAATTATAAAACAAAGACGTAAATATTTGTCTGAAAAGGATAACTAATTATTACATCTAATAATAATAAAAATACATGAAAAACTCTCTACACACAAAAAAGATATGTTAAAAAATTAAGCATCGACAACTAGTCAGTTTACTCAGTTTAATAAGAACATCTTGCTTTAGTTTTACATTATGAAAATTATTTCACATCCATAAACTACCCATTCACTTGTTGACTGTGGAAGAGAGTAAAAATGATTCAGTAAAAATTCACTCTGGTAAAGTAAACAAACTCTGATGGGGGGAGGGACGACCCTCCCCCTCCACTAGGTCAGAAAGAAACAAAACTGAGAGAAAAGCTGCACCACAAATAAACAATCTACATAAGACATTTTCCTACTATTGGCACCGTTTCTTATTTCTCGGTATGGCACAACAGGAAGCAAGAACCCAAATGGTTACTAAACCATTTTGAGCCTCAGTTCAAGCACCAGAATTAGAGCTGATAACTCTTTCACTGGGCTGTTGTGAGACTCTGATGCAACACTGGCAGCGAATTTTCTGTAAGATGTAAAGCACTATTGTAAATATTATTATTATTGTGCCATGATCCACTAGCCATCAGAAGATTCATTATTCTCTTTTGTAATTACATTGCGTTATTGAAAAAATGCTATCTGTTATCATCTACAACATGCACACATCTGTCACAGCACTGTTGTGGCTGAAAAACTAGGACAGAAAATCGAAGTGTAATGAACTGAACTTGATAAACATCCACTGTGCAGCCATGAATTGCTGGAGTCATTTGTGGGCCTTTGCAGTAGTAGAGCTCTACAACACTGAAGAAGCTGGGGATCAGACTATGCTGCAGGCTGGCAGTTCTTGGGGTGAAGAGAGGGCAGGGCTTGATGACTGGACAGGAAAGAAGAGGACAGTGCACTTAGTGGACAGGATCAAAATCAAGGGCCGGGGGACATGGGTGGGCCTTTGAAAACTACACGCCCCTCTAACTGGAAGCACTGGCTTTCTGCTTTATTGAGCTATTGTTATTGATTTAGTTGTGCATATTTTATCCTCTTTTTGGCATTCTCTAAATGGAAATATTACTATTTCTACTCTTAGCACTCAATGACAACCTATATTCAAAGACCTACCTGATAATCAACACAGCAAGTTTTGGACTACTTGTTTAACCTTTACTCATTATAGTGTTAACTATATTTTAGCCCAAGCAAAATACAAAAAAACCCAGAGTTTAGTTGGTATTGTTTTTTAACTGGTAATGGCAAAGTAAGGTCTGGATTTATAAAGTAGATGATGATGAGTGATCACCAATGCCTATCAGTCTTGGCAAATCGCCACATACAAAATTTTTGTGACAAGGAAATAAATGTTGGCAACATTTCAAAGAAAAGCAAAGAAGCCAGAAGATGATTCCTCTATTCTAAACTTGACAGAACTTACCTGTAAGTATAAATTTAAGTTTGACCATTGACTATAAGCCGCTCTTTTATTGTATTAATTAATGCAACTTAACTAAGTTTCACATTTAATTCGCAAACTATATAATTCATTCACTTGCATATTCAACAAATAACTATTGAGCACCCACTGTATGCCAGTAAAACAAAATAGTCCAAGTCCCTCTCTCTTACTGAGCTGACATTGTGGTAGAGCAGATAGATACTGTATTATAAGTGCCCTGAAGAAAAATCAGACAGTGAAAGGAGATGACAGAGAGGGTGGTTTTATTTTATATTAAGTGACAAAGGAAGACATTCCTGATAAAGTGATATTTTAGTGGAGACTGAAAGAAAATGGGAGAATAAATCATCTGGGAAAGACCATTGTAAGAAAAGCACAGTTTTTAAAACAAGTTGAAAATCTTGAAAACTGAGCACTGGCTTTGTGTGCTAATGTCACCTCAGAAATCTATTCCCCTGGACCAAACGATGCAGGCACATCACTCTGAATGGAAGGATGGAATAAGGACTGCTCACTTATATGTAAAAGGCGGGGGGCAGGAGTATCATCTACAATTACAGTATAAAAAGAAACAATGAATTATAAAGAAACAAAAATCTTTCTCTCTAACTTTAAACAAATTTTATGATAAGCAGCGAGAAAAATTGCTTCAAGATTCAGTTAACTGCATTTTCACTTGAAGAATGTTACTACCAACAGAAAGACCAAAACCTAGTGAGGGAAGAGTAAAAAACTAAAGGAAACAGAAGACACAGTGATTTATATAATCTAAAACTGAATAGGTATACTGTCTTTACAAAAAAAACTATGATTTAGAGCTTACATTTTCATTACTCTTTGAGAACACACCAGTGGAAAAATCAGAAAAGTCACTCCTTGCAAGAATCACTGTTAGAACAGACTGATGGTTGCCATTTGGGGGTGGTGGTGGTAGTTAAAGGACTAGGTAAAAAGGGAAGAGATCAATAAATACAAATGGTACTTAGAAAATAGTCATAGTGATGTAAAGTACAGCACAGGGAGTACAGTAATTAATATTGTAATAATTGTGTCTGATGACAGCTGGGTACTGGAAATATTGTGGGGAACACTTTGTAAAGTATGTGATTGTCTAACCTCTATGCTGTTCACCTGAAACTAATATACAATAATAATCAAATGTAAACTGTAATTGAAAAATAAAATAAAAAGAGTCTTTGCTAAGCCCAGTTACTCAAATGAATCTGCCAGATCGAAGACACAAAGTTCTTTGCCATTAGGCTTCTCAAGTGCTAATTCTATGTTCTTCATCTGTTCTAAACTCTATCACTCAATTCGCATTTTCCTAAACAGAAAAACTACAGCTATTCTGGCCTCTTGTACCCAATTCCCAGGCACCTCCAAGCTAGGCTACGCCTATGAAAACCACTGATTACACAGAGTTTCCTTTTTTTGTTTTTTAATACAAATGTGTGGCATTCTACTGTAACACCGCTACTTATTTAACTAGTTGCTTACCGACAGATATTTAGATCCTTTCCAATCATTTGCTATTTAAAAATAGCAAAAATATGTTGCATAAAAAGCTCATATATAATTAATCTTATACTGTGTAAATATATTCATCAGGTAACCTTCCACAAAAAAAGATCAAAGGATATATGATTTTGTAATTCTGAAGGTTACTACCAAATGAACTTTCACAGAAGTTGTACCTACTTACACTTCACCAGCAAAGTGTGAGAGTACTAGTCCCGTCCACCCCCACCCCACCTAGTTAGCGTTTTACCAAACATTTTAGATTACTGACAGTCTGATGAGAGAAAAATGGCAAGTCGGTGTAGTTTTAATTTGTATTTCTCTATTGTAACTGAAATTGGGCATCTGTTTTCATACGTTTAAGAGTCACCCGAATTTCCTTTTCATATTTTTGCCCATTTTAAAAATTTCATTGAAGACCAGTATTCCTTATTCAATTTAGAAGTTCTTGAGATACATGGAAATTTAGTTCTTATTCTGTTATATGATTTGTAAATGTCCTCTCTCCAGTTTGTAGTTTGTTCCTGGTCATTTAAATTACAGCTTAAAAATCATATTATTCAAATATCTTTCCTATCTAAATTAGAATAATTTACTGCTGCTTAATCTATATCTATTACAACGTATTTTATATTTGGTACACAGTTGATGCTTAATCAATATCTGCTGACCGAGTAAATAGATTTATCATTCACTAAATATTTATTGAGTATGTGGGTATTAATACAGTGCTGGAGATAGAGAAAATGAAATAAGATCTCGGCCTTTATAGAGAATTCTGTCTGGGGGAGAAGAGGGTTATACTGACAACTATAAAACAATGTATACAAGTACTTTAAAGTGTATGAAGTGCTATGGAAACAAAAATTAAAAAACTAAGCAATTACATATGGAAAGCTGTCAGAGGTAGTAACATTTGCACTTGGAGAAGGATGAGTTGATGAATAAAAAAGTGAAATCCTTTAACAGCAGAAATCTAAGCAATTCATAAGGAATGATTCTCACAAGATGGGTGAATATAATGTTTTATATGTACACATGTAGAGCAAGCTAAAATGGTAGGCTTGAATTAAATTGTATAGGTCTTGTATGCAGCCTTGAAAAATTTATATTTCATATTATAGGCTGATAATGACAACCAGGTTTCATCTCATATACCTCTAAATCTCATCAACTGGTGTGATGATCCAGCCCACTCTACAGAAAATTCTAAGGTTGCATCTAAGCTTTGCAGGAGGGTACTATGACTGACAATCTGCCAGGAATTCAGAAGGAGGCAGTGGAAACAGGAAAACAAATTAGGCATTTGCAGTTTAGCAGTGTTGTAAACATACTTCTTCTGTCTGTGCTTGGGAAAGCTAACACTGATCTCAATGTGGAAGACTAGAGAAGAATGGACTATGGGAATTGTGTTGTATTCAGCTAGAATCCCTCCCTCCCTCCCTCCTCCCTCCCTTCCTCCCTTCTTTTCTTTCTTTCTACCAGTATGATAATCTCTGGTGGACATTACAGTATTCCAAAAATTAGTGAAGCAAACGAACAAATGAGGGAGATAACAGACGAAAAGAGCCTTCAATCGGAACAGGGTCATGAGCTTTAGTGGCCAGATTTACTGACATCTGGCTTTGATTTCTCAGAGATTTACCCCTAACTTTCTTCTTTGTCAGTACTGGATAGGACCCATTATGAGATATCTGAGTTTGGAAGTTTAGTGGTTGGAAAGGTATACAAATAAAAATAGTAATTCCAAAGAACTATGACTTACATTGAATATTTGGAAGTGATCATGCTGGATACAAATAGCTTTGTTAGTTATCATTAAAATGTCCATAGTACCCAGTGCAATCTATAGTGTCAAAGCAATTCCTATGAAAATAGCAACAGAGTATTTCATGAACTAGAACAATGTTCCAAAAGACCCCAAATAGGCATAGTGATATTGAGAAAGAAGAACAAAGTTGGAGGAATCATGCTACTGATATCAAACTATATTACAAGGGCCGTAGTAATCAAAACAGTATGGTACTGGCATAAAAACAGACATGTAGATCAATGGAACAGAACAGAGAACCCAGAAATAAACCTATGCCTTTATGGTCAATTAATATTTGACAAAGGAGGCAAGCATACACAATGGAACATGACAAAGGAAGCAAGCATATACAAGCAAAGGCAGTATATTTAATAAATGGTTTTGGGAAAATTGGACAGATGCATGCAAAATAAAAATGAAACAAGACCATCTCTCACACCATACATAAGAATAAACTCAAAATAGATGAAAAACTTAAATCTAAGACTCAAAACCATAAAAATCCTAGAAGAAAACACAGGCAGTTAAATCTCAGATGCTTATCATAGCAATATAATTTTTTATATATCTCCTCAGGCAAGAGAAACAAAATAAAAAATATACAAATGTTACTATATCAAACTAAAAAGGTTTTCCACAGTAAAGGAAGCCACTGACAAAATGAGAAGATGACCCACTGACTGGGAGAACATATTTGTCATGATATACATGATAAGGGGTTAATATTCAAAATTTACAAATAACTCAGAAGACTTAGCACCAAAAAATCAAACAATCCAATTTTAAAAAGGGCAAAGGAACTGAATAGACACTTCTCCAAAGAGGACTTACAGATGGCCAATACACATATAAGATGCTCAACATCACTCATCATCAGAGAAATGCAAATTAAAACCACAATGCCATACCATTTCACTTGTTAGAATGGCTACCATCAATAAATCAACAAACGATAAGTGTTGGTGAGGATGTGGAGAAAAGGGAACCTTCATGCACTGTTACTGGGAATGCAGATTGGTACAGCCACTGTGGAAACCAGTATGGAGTTTCCTCAAAGTATTAAAACTGGAACTGCCTTATAACCCAGTGATTACACTTCTGGGAACATATCCGAAGAAATCTGAAATATTAATCCAGAAGAATATATGCACCTATGATTACTGTAGCACTATGATCACTATAGCACTAACTACAAGAGCCACGATTTGGAAGCAGCCCAAATGCCCATCAGTAGATTGGTGGATTAAAAAAGCAGCGGTACACAATGGAGTACTACTCGGCCATAAAAAAATAAAAAATAAATAAAAAAGGAAATCTTATCCTTTGTGACAGCATGAACAGACCCGGAGAGCATTATGCTAGGTGAAATAAGCCAGTCAGAGAAAGACAAGTACCATATGATTTTACTTATACGTGGAATCTAATGAACAAAATAAACTAACAAACAATAAAAACAGACTCATAGATATGGAGAACTCAGATAGCTGTCAGAGGGAGGGGGTTTAGGAGGTTGGGTGAATAGGAGAAGGGATTAAGCAAAAACAAACAAAATAATTCACGGTATTACCAGAGGGGAAGGGGGTTGGGGGCAGACAGTAGAGGGTGAAGGGGGGATACATGGTGACGGAAGGAGACTTGACTTGGGGTGGTGATCACACAACACAACATACAGATGATGTAGTGTAGAATTGCACACTTGAAACCTGTACGATTTTATTGACAAATATCACCTCAATAAATTCAATAAAAAATAAAAAGAAAAAATATGGCTTTGTTAGTTCACTTACTCTGGCTTGAAACCTTAGATTAAAAGATTCTATATGAAGATTATGGGACAAATGAAATAATATTCTTTGGTTTAAAAATCCCAATTTGCCATAATTTTATTTTTAAGAAATATGTCATCTTGATCAAGTATGCTATAAATATCTATTTAAATAAACAAATATACATTGTATTGCCCTCAAAGATAACAGTTATACAAGAGATTCCATAAAATGAAAACAACTGCATTTGAAAATTTTAGAAATAGCTTGTATGTTGACTTGCCTCCATCTTGGGTAATAGCTGATAACGCCAAGCTATTTTCATCTTAATGTTAGAGTCCGGTGCTTTCTGATCACCCGCATCTTCATCGAATTCTTTTTTACAGCTATCATCAAGTAACGGTGCAGGAAGTTCCTGAGAAAACAGAATGATACATTACTGAGCATGTGTGGTAAAAACTATGATAATTTTCTTAAATAATATTACCAATACTAGAATATTTCAATGTAGTAAAAATTGATGCCTTAAAATTGGTTTAAGTATAACATAACAAAAGAAACCTAAAACAAGAGAAAAGGAGTAAATAGAATTTAAATAAAAAATTCAAATTTTTATAGTAACCAAAATCAACTGCTATTGCAACAAGAAGCTGTGCTTATGTTTTAAATGTATATATACACTTAAAGTAGAGTCTCAAGTCAGTATTTACATATTACATGCAATTATTGTTATGTCTGCCACAAGGTAAAAGCAAAGGTTGTGTGCAATCTGTTTATAATTCTAGAATTCAAAAAACTTGTTCGCTAAAATACTGGGTGAAGAAATAGCTAGGAATAAAGACATTTATTTTGTCCATAGCAAACATTAGTTTTGCACCTGCAAGCTTCTGCCTCTTCTTTAAACAATAAAAGCAAAATTTTAAATCTCTGATTAAATGAAGAGATGATGAATTCCAATTTTACCTTTTTTGGGGGGAAGCTGACCTACTGAGTGACTACAAAAAACATAGAAGACTTTATTTTTGGTGAAAATGTACTATAGAAATAATGCAAAGAAAAAAAGTATGTAAGTTTCCTGGAGAAGGAAAGCTCATCCAATAATTGTATCTTTTATTAGCCAGACTCATAAAGATAATGTGGGGTACTAGATTAATAAACATAATCTTGTACTATACCATTAATAGTCTAAATTTCAGCTTTTGCTTTTCAGGATCAGATTTATTTATACTTAGAATCAAGTCAATTAATCAGCTGGAAAACATACTAAGCATCATATATTTCAGTCACTTCCTAAAAGACCTCCAAATAGATTCACAGTTTAATTTATGCCAGTATTAGAAACTAGTTATATCATTTAAGCTATGAATCCATCATTCCTAACCACAGCATATGTATCTTACAAAATATAAAGTAACTTCTTTTGCTGATGGAAGCAAATATTTGTGAGGTGTATAGTACAATACAGAATATTGGTTGTGAGTTTGAATTCAACAAGACTGTTTAGGACCAAATCTTGATTTTATGTACTAGTAGCTTTACCTGTGATTATGTCACACACCTACGGGACTTCTCTATGTTTCCATTTATCACTTGAACAGTGAAGAACAATGTATTTGCTTCACTGGATTGTTGTAAGGAATAAATAACTTAAAAATATAAAATATAGAGAATGGTGCGTGCTGCATATTAAGCACTCAGTAAATGCTTAATTATAAGAATTCAGTAAAATAATTGTCTTAACCATTACTCAGGGCTACACATTTGGACTGTCAATACCAGATAATAGTACAAATATTTGGATTAACATGGCTTTTCAATCTCAGGGACACTCAGTAATATTGTAGTCTGACAAAGGTATAGCATTAAAAAAATAAAAAAAGCCACACTCTCCCACAATAATCATTAACGTTAAGTAAACAACATTCATGGCATATGAGGTCTGTTCGGAGGGTATCCAGACACACAATATGAAAAATAGAGATAGTTATTGAAGAAGATACAAGATACAAGAAACACTGTACATAGGATAATGATGCCTCAGTGCCCTTCAAAATAGGCACCTTGCGACCTCACACAGTTCTCCCATGCACCATCAATTACCCCACAGTATTTTCCTGAACCTATGGACCGTCTGAAATCTCTTCTCTTTCAAAGATGATTTTAGTTTTGGGAAAAGCCGGAAGTAGCAGGGCACCAAATCTGGGCTGTAGGGAGGCTCAGTCACCTGGTGATTCACCAGAAAACTCTGCATGAGACTCGATGCATGAGCAGACGCATTGTTGTGATGAAGCTGTCAATCACCAGTTGCCCACAGGTGAGGCCTTCTGAATCATCTGAATAGTTTCCATGGAGGAATGTTCAAGCTTAAGGCAAAATCTGACGCAGACTCGTTGCTGTACTCACTCAGTCATACTGGATGTGATGGCTACACAGTACACATGCTCACCCAATGGTGTTTATCACCCCCACTGACTAGTTCAGTGAAGTCATCATTGTTCATACATGCATGTTGCAGTCCACTCTCCTTGGCTGCACAAATCATTCTCATTATATTAACACTGGCTGGACTTTTTATGGACAGACCTTGTATACATATGTATTTATATCTATCTATCTATAGATAGGTTTATTTTTAGAGAGAGAGGAAGGGAGAAAGAGAGGGAAAGAAACATTGGTGTGTGAGAGATACATTGATTAGTTGCCTCTCACATGCCCCCACCTGGGACCTGGCCCACAACGCAGGCATGTGCCCTGACTGGGCATCAAACTGGCGACCCTTTGGTTCACAGGCCAACACACTCAATCTACTGAGCCACACCAGCCAGGGCTAAAGTACAAAATTATTAATAGCATTTTATCATATACTATAGATCTAGATAGATAAATCTATAGATAGATATAGATAGGTATATTACACAAAATCCTTCTGTAAAAGCATACCTATCTATATCTATCTATATCTATCTAAAGATCTATCTCTCTGTAGACAGGTATATTACACAAAATCCTTCTGTAAAAGCAGTATATGATAAAATGTTATTGTTCTTGAGTTCTCTTCATTGATACCTACACTTATTTAACAGTGTCGGGAAGGTACAAGGCACAGAGCAGTGAACAAAATAAAGTCTTTGCTTCCATGGAGTTACATCCTAGGATAGTAACATGAACTTGAAGTAAAAACAGGAAAGGAACACAGAGTAATGGAAGGCGGTGTTACTTTAAAGAGGATAGTCCATGAAGTTCTCCTTGAGGAAATAAATGAGATACATTTTTACTTGACTAACATTTTGGTTGGACATTATATTTCTTAATATTTTAATTTGCTTAGAAGTTGGTAGATATTTCTTTACTGTCTTTGGACAAAAAAATGGTGCTGTAGGGAAGTCTGAAGGATTCCACCCTTGTAGACTTGCTTTTCCTGCCTGAACACCTGAACAATTTTTCTTTTATCTTTGTAGTTCAATAGCTTAAAAGACTAAACTTACATGGGGGTACTGCTTTGTATTCTCTCCCCCTTGTAAACTAGATGCCCCTTTAATTGAAGATTCTGAATTTGAAGTAAAATATTTTCATGTCTCAGGTTTAAAATTATTTTTCCAGTCCACAATGAAATAGAAAATACCTTTGTGTATCATCGACAGTTACAAAACATCACACAGGAAACAAAATGTTAGATGAATAAATGTTTCCCCATCTTCTAGACCAGCGCTGACCAAGAGAATTTTCTGTGATGTTGGAAATGTTCTACACTTGTGCTGTCCAATACAGTAGTTCCTGACTATTTAATTTAAATAAAAATGTTTCCACATTGTAATTATATTCTCATTTGTTTCAATCTCTTTTCTCTAACTTCACTGTGACTATCACAAGCCTGTTCCTTGTTGCTACTATATTTGGCAATAATATTTAAGTCGACTTTTATTTTTAATTCTACAATTATCCTTTTTATCTACTTCTCTGGTTTTCTTATCTATTTTCAATATTATTTTATTGAACTCATGTTCTGATTCATTAAACTTTTCCATAAATCTCTTACGGAGGAACTGCCTTCTGTTCTTGGATGAAGTTTTCTTCCAGATTGAGCTTTTCCTCTAGCTCTAGTTTGAGGGCTGAGTATTTTGATTTCTGCCCATTTTCCTGTACATTCATTCATGTTATGAGACTTGGGCAAAGTTATGCCATCTTTTCTTTTCCAGAAGACCAAGGTTCTTAATATTCTTATGAGATTTCTTTAAATGCCAATTTCCCGTGTTCAGTGAATATTTTATTCCCATTTGGGATGTGGTTTACTATTAGGGTTTAAATTATACACCCAATTCAGTGTTGCTTTCGGAAACATTTGCTTTAGTTTGAGACTACCAGTCCTAATTATTTCTTAAAATTATGCTAATTCACTGGTTTTTCTAGGTATGAGAATAAAGTTAGGAACTGAACCTAAGACTTGTTGGCCATGAACTTCAGAAATTTATGGCATTGGGTTGGGCCCTGATTTTTCTTGTTTTGTTCAGGACAACTGATTTTTTGGAGTATTTTAAATTATTTTTTGTTTGATAATGTAGGAAAGCATATGATACATATTTAGTACTCTCATATCTTAACCCCAAATCTCCACATACAATAATTCTTGCTAATATTTAGGAAAAATTTGGACAGAAAGGAATAATGGAGAAATAAACACCCATAGCTTTGCTATAAAAGAACTAATTGCATGTTCTGTTTAGAACATTTCAAACATAGAAAAACTGTCTTCTTATACATATTGTTTGGCAATCATTCTACTTCTAAATTAAATATATAAACTATTTTATAGTAAATTATTTTAGATCACTGGTTTTCAATTATTTTCCTGTCTTTACACATTCACATAGATAATATAATCCCATTAATATTTTATATTGCCTTGTGGGAGGAAAGCACAAAACTTTTGAAATGTTAAAACACAAGTCTGGAGATTCTCCACCCTTTCCTCTGGCCTACAGTCCTATCCTCAGGTGAAGAACATATAATTTTACTTCTAAAACAAGAAAATGAAAAACAAATAAGATAGTATAAAAACTGATATTCAATGAATGTATATCCAACTTGCCATACCTATCTATTTTCACGTGCAGTTGTCTACGGTTCCCCCCCAAAGATATTAGATATTAAGTAAAACATTCATGATCTGAATTAGTTTTGTTAATTTCAGGAATAAAAACACATCAGCATCATTTACACAACCACTGGTCTAGAATTATGTTACGCGTGACTATCAACCTGTGACTACTGAAATTCAAGCGTCTCATGCACTAGCCACATTTAAAGTGCTCCACATGCTGCCAATGGCTGTTCCATAGGGCAATGCAGGTGGTGAACATTTTCAACATCACAGAAAATTCCATCCATCCAGTGCTGGTCTAGGAAAATTTTTAAAATTTATGTAATTATTCATCTAGCAATTTAAATTGTTCACTCTGAGGCTTTACAATCATCAAAATACTCTTCATATTTCTCTCACCTGGGATTTTGAAGAAGCATCACAACTTAACTGTTTAAAGTTAAAATCAGGAGAGTGTTTTATTTCTCAATACTTAACAACGTTATATGCCTCCTCGTCTACCCCCTCTCCCCCCAAATCTCATGCACAATTCATCACGCGACAGCTCGTGGGTTGCCTTTTTGGCTTAGGCACTGTTTTCTGCTGTGTGTCTCATCCCTAACTCTATTAATTTTCCCTGATTCCTTCAACTCTTTAATACTATAATATGATTTCTTACAAGCTGATTCAAATCTTCTATGGAACAAGGTAAACAAAAGCTAAATATTTTTTAAAACAATTTTCTAGTGGTTAACTGTAAGACTGATATACATGTCAAAACCCAACACAATATTTTTTTCATTATAACTTTTTAACTTATAAAAACAGTACCCAAATATCCTTATAAAAATCAATAGATATTGAATAGCTATTGACTTAAAAAGTGGTCAATGTTCAGTATAGAAAATTGTAAGATACAGAAACATCCAAAAGAGAAAACAATAAGTTATTAACCTACCACCCAGAAATAATAACTCGGAACATATTTGAGTACTTCCCTCCAGTCTTTGATATTTTTTTACAAAATGCATCTCGCCTATTTGCATATTATAACATGCATTATTTATATTCTAAAATTATGATATTGTGAGCATTCCCACATTTGATTCTTTTTCAACATACAATTCTTAATGGTTGCATGTTATATTATATAGCTTAACTAATATTCATTTTATCACTTCCCACTGTTGAACCTTTAGCTGTCTGCTGCCCAAGGATAAACATTCTTTATAACATATATTTTCCATCTCAAATTATTTTTTTCTGAGGTATATAAACACCAAAAAACAATAGAGACATATAGAGAAAAATATAATAACCCAGTTTCTACCACTTGGCTTTAAAAAGTCTCAACATCTGACATATTGCAGGAAGGAAGGAATGACACTCTTGTGTGAGAACAGAAAAATACAGTTGAAAATCTTTAGAAGGAACAATAAATCCTTCTAAAGTCCCCACCCTCCGCCAATCCCTTATTTCTCCATGAGAGCCAGGACACTACTCCTTCCCCACTGTGCAAGAGAAATGAAGAGTTCAAATCAGACACACTTTGGAAACAGGAGCACTGCAGAGGGCAGGGGTGAGACATCATATTGAAGACAGGCTAACTCACTGAAAACTTCAGACAGAGGAGCAAGACAACTTCCTTTGCCCCAAGCACACAGATGCTGTTGGCTCTCACTGCTAGGCTCTCAGGAGGCCAGAAGCCATCCTTAAGCTGGACACGCAGGAGATTGGGAGATTAGAGGATTCCTCCCTGGGAAAGTTGACAAAATTAAGAGAGAAGACCTTTAGAGAGACACTTCTAGCCAAGTGTGCAGTAAGTCTACCAGACCACAGGTTTCATGTTCAAACACACAGCACTTCAAATGGCTTTCTAGTCCCCCACTCATCAATATCCAAGGACAGCCAAGAATGATCAGATATTTGAGAAAAGCATCCAATATGGAATTCAAAGACCAAGATAACAAGCAGGAAATAAAAACACCACCAGAAATAGCTGTAAGCTACAAAAATAATAAAAAAAGCATTATCTATGAGATGATGAATAAAAAAGAACATACTTCAATAAGAGGAAACAATTATAAAAAAATGTGAGTTTCTGGTAATTAAAGTATAAGAGCAGACTTTAAAAAATTGACCAGATGCACGAGAAGATCAAGTAGGTATAATGAAAAAAATCACAGTAGCTAACATGCTTCAAAGTGCTTTCCAACTGCCAGGCACTGTTCTAAGCTCTTTATACGATTAAAAAATTTAATACTTAAAACAATCTTAAGAATTAAGCACTATTATTAAATCCATGTCATAGATGAAGACATTGTAGTACAAAGATTAATGAACTTGACGAAGGTCTGTCCTGCTGTATCATTCAGTGTCTTCACTATGGTGCTGTATTTACTGCCCCTTAAAAAGACAGAAAATGATGGAGAAAAGAAAACAGAGAATTAGTCCGGAAGGTTAGCACCGTAAAAGGATTTCTAGACAGAGAAACAGATAACAGAGGAAAATAGCAAAGAAATTATCTAAGAGAAATTTCCAGAAATGAAAAACAGGAGACTTTAGATGCACAGTCCTACTGAGTACTAAAGCTAGAAATGAAAATAGACCCACACCAAAGCATATAATCCTGACATTACAGAATAAGGGAGAATGCAGAAAGCACTGTATCTGAAGAGCTTCCAGGAGTTGGGTGGAACTTATCAGGAGTGTGAATGCCATCAAACTTTGCAAGTGCAACACTGGGACTTTTTGGAGAAAAAGTGACTTCTAGCCTAGTATTCTGTATTTAACCTAACTACTGTTAAATTTGAGGGCAGAACTACGACATTTTCAGACATGGATAGTTGAAAAATCTCTGCAATCTCACACTGACCTGTATCTCCATTCACTCACAAGTTATTAGAGGTGTGTTCCACCAGGAGCTCGGTCAGGGGAGGCCGATGAGGGGAAGGCCCCAGTAACACCTGTGCAGGCAGCCTCGAGAACAGGCAGTCCATTTGGAGTAGGGGGATGGGAGATTCTAGGGACATGACGCTTAACCACATTATTTCATCTACAAGCCAGAAAGAGTCCTCACCAGGAAGTAAATTGGCTGGCACCACAATCTTGGACTTCCTAGCCTCCAGAAATGTGAGAAAATAAATTAGTTTTTTTCTTTTATTTAAAAAAAATTATTGTATTTTTTATGACTATTTAACCCCCTTAAACCTCCCTCCACACAGTCAGTGATATTTTGTTATGGCAGCACAAACTGACCAAGACAGATTTTGGTACCAAAAAGAGTGGGGCAGGGGGGACACTGCTAACAAATACTTAAAATATGGAAGTGGCTTTGGAATTGGATAATTCTAGAGGATGGAAGAGTTTTGAGATGCCAGCTAGAAATACAGAACTTGAGGGTGATTCTGGTGATGTCTCAGATGGAAATGGGGAACATTATTCAGAACTGGAGGAAAGGCAATCCTTGTTATGAAGTGGCAAGAATTTGGCTTGCCTGTGTTCTAGTGTTCTGTGGATGGTACTACTTGGGAGTGATGAAAATGGATTTTTAGCTGAGGAGATTTCTAAGCAAAATTTTGAAGGAGTGGCTTGGTTTCTCATAACTCTTTTTATACAGTAAAGTGCAAAAAGAGAGAAATGAATTAAAGAAGGAATTTAAGCAAAAAAAGGAACCAGAATTTGAATTGGAAAAATCTCATCCTATTCACATTCAAAAAAATTTAAAAAAAAAAGAAAAGAAAGAAAACAATTGTTCTGAAGAGGGCACTAGAACACTAAGGGTATGGCTGAATGACCACTTGGTAAAAAGATTTGGTAAAGAGATTATGAATTCGTCAGCCATATCCACAGGAGCCAGGAATAAAGAAGCAATTACACTGGTAGGGACACTGCCAGTTTGAACTAAAGGGAACAGACAAGACAGGATGGAATTAAGCTGTTGAACTTTTTGGGTTTTACAGGATTTGCCACTGAACAATTTGGCTTCAAACATGAGTTATCTGGCAAGAGAAGGGACTCAGGAGCCCAAATGTGCTCAGAGACCATCAGAGCTGCCACTCCCAGGACAGGCCCAGAGTACTCAGGCCTGGGAGGCAGGGCTGCCTCCACCTCATTTTCAAAGGGTGGAAACACAGCCCTGCATAGTCATGTGGGTGGTGCCCTGCCCGGCCACGTGGGGGTGATGTTGCCACCTCAGTGGGCCTAGAAGGCAGAACATTGAATGAAGTAGTTTACTCATGAACCGTAAGACCTAGTAGAATTTGCTTTGCTAAATTTTGGACTTGCTTGGAATCCATCACCCCTTCCTTCTGATTTCTCCCGTTTAGAATGAGAATGTCTATCCCATGCCTGTCCCACCGTGTATTTGGAAGGACATAACCTGTCTGATTTAACAAGTTCACAGGTTCACTGCTGGAAAGGAATTTTGCCTCAAGACAGATCATACCTCAAACTTCATCCACATCTGATTTAGGTTATATTTAGATGAGACTTTAGACTTTAGAGGTGATGATGGAGTAAGTTAAGAGTTTGGGGGCTAGTGGGTTGAAATGGACACATTTTGCACGCAAGGACATGAGTTTGGTGGTGGAGGGACACAAAGAGTACATGACATAGTTTCGGGCACATAGTAGGCATTCAACAAATGTTTGACGGAGAAAGAAATGATGGCTAGCAAATTTCTATTTCCAATCATTTCCCAAATTCTGGGCCTAGGTTTTTAACTGCCTTTGGATATTCTGCCTTAATGTTCAACTGCCTGTCACACTCGAAGTATACTGGATCAGGTTGTCCTCTGTCACTCTCCTTTCTCCTTTTCTCTCACCTTTTCCCTCCTCCTTACTTTGTTCCTCTGCAATTATCTTCCCTCATGTGAGACTGGTTAGGGCCTCTCCTGCTCCTGGCAGGATAGACCCATAGCACTCTCAGTGACCTCGTTAAGTAGCTCACAAAAAGTCTGACTACCCTTTGAACTTTATTCCATACTACTGCCTTACAGAATGGACAGTATGTGCTTATTCAAGATGCCCTGGTCTTTATACCTTCATATCTTTATTATTGCTGTTGTCTTCATTTAAAATAGTAACTTGTACTTTTGGATATCCAATAAGTATTTATTTGATTGAAATAGAAAGTGTAATTTATCTTATCAAGGATTACAACCTAATTCATTATAAACAAAAATTCCATTGAAATAACTGTAACAAAAACAAAGGAAATGAGTTCATAACAATATAGAGAGAAGACAAGAGTAGATCACAGGTTAAGGAATCTTAAGAGAGCAGTAGAGACTATCAAGAATCAAAACAGAGAGAAAAAAGCCACTTGGGGAAAAAAACAATTCTAGCAATCTTTCTCACATAAACTGACAAGTTGATTCTAAAATTTATATGGAAATGTAAAAATCCATAATAACCAAAACAAGTTTGCAAAAGAAAAAAACTAGAGGACTTAAATACCTGACCCCAAGACGTTATAAAACTAGAACAATGAAGTCCATCTAAGATAGACAGAGACATATGATTCAGTGGAACACAAAAGAAAGTTCAGAAAGTCACCAATATATTCATTTAATAGAATTTCTACATTGGTACCAAACAATTCAATAGGAAACAGAAAGGAGAAAACCTTGGTGGCTTTGTAGCACTCCATGGGTTAGCTATGGCCTGAGGGTCAAATCCAACCAGATACCTGTTTTTGTAAATAAAGTTTTATTGGAATGCAATCATGCCCATTTGTGTAGAAAGTGTCTATGGCTGCTTTAGTGATGCAATAGCAGAACTGATTAGTTGTATCAGAGACCATATAGCCTGCAAACACAAAAATATTTACTGTCTAGCCCTTTAAAGCAAATGAGCTGACACATCAGTTATTTAATACAATATTTGTTGCAATAGAGCATACTGTATTGTCATATTCTTGTTGTCTAAAAGAAAGAATATTAGATTCCCCCCACCCCCACCCCGTAATATTGCCCTTACAGTTCCCATATATTGGGTAATAAGGATCAGGAATAAATAAAAATAAAAAGTAGGCTTCATAAATTCTATACAGAAGATAGGCTAGAAAGTAAAAAAATTTCTCTATCTTAATCAAATCAGGTTAGAAATACAACATCAATAAAGAAACTGGCGCTACCTTCAGACAAAAGGAACTGTTTATTCTACCTAAAAAACCATATGAAACTAAATCATTACACACTTCCAATACCAAAATATACCCCAGTACTTAAGTATATTTATCTTTTCATAAGAAACATTTATCCTCATCGATAAGATGCTGTAAATATATTTCTTCCCTTTTCAATTCAAGCCATTCTGTGCTTACTGCTATATTATTTTGTGGTCTTTGTTTTGGCAGATGCACAAGCAAAATCTGATTCCAACAGTTTGACCCTTCTCACTTTTTATGTTCTCTAGGGCATAATAAAACCCAAGATACAATCCCTCAGCAGTTAATGAAGCTTAACCTCCCACCCTCTTAATTACCTATGCATTACAACAACTATGGGCATCATACTCCTCTCTAAGCTATTTTACAATTCAGCAGAAGTACTACTGAGCTATTATGTAGCAGCATAATCCATGCAGCATGAGAAATCCTTCTTAAAAATAAAATCTTTTGATCCTTGCAGGCTTTGGTAACTGTATAATTAATACTACTTAAGCATTATCCATGTATCAGTAAGTTTATTACTTTGTTGATTTTGAGGTGTTTTTTTTGTGGGGGGACATTTGTTTTCTGAAAGAGAAACAAGTCCAAAGATACTGATTATCTTAATGTGAATACAAAGTATGCCTAATATTCAACCTGAGTATCCATATATTAAAAGTATGCCCCCAGCCCTGGCTGGTGTGGCTCTGTGGCTGAATGCCGGCCTATGATTTGAAGGGTTGCCGGTTGATTCCCAGTCTAGGGCACATGCCTGGGTTGAGAGCCAGGCCCCCAGTGGGGGGCATGTGAGAAGCAACCACACATTGATGTTTTGCTCCTTCTCTTTCTCCCTCTCCCTCTCTAAAAAATAAATAAATAAAATCTTAAAAAAAAGTATGCCTTCCACACTATCTTCAGTTAAATATTTAAAAGCAATGAGAGGAGCCCTGGTTGGGTAGCTCAGTCAGTTAGAGCGTTGTCCCAATACTCCAAGGTTGCAGGGTTTGATCCCTGGTCAGGGCACATGCAAGAAGCCACCAACGAATGCATAAATAGGTGAAAAAACAAATTGATGTTTCTTTCTCTCTTGTCCTCTCTCTCAAATCCATACATTTTAAACAATTTTAAAAATAAATGATAGTATATGGGGAAAGAGGTGATTTCAATTGTTAAAAGTATTCAGAAATGTAGATGACACAGAGTACATCAGAAATCTGGGGGTGTAGGTGATGTTACATAAAAATGTTTTTAAAACTCATAGATTTTAAGATTAGTAATCTGTGAACTAATTTATTTCCATCTGCATTACAAACTAAATTCAGTACACAATAGTAACATCTTAGCATAATTTCAGATATTTTTTCTTGATCATAAAGGTGGCAAAATTATTGATATTAGAAGAAAGGGTAAATCACTATTAAAATATTATTTTAACTAAACTTTCAAGTTAAGATACTGACAAAAATAATGCTTTTAATTCTGGAGCTATGCCAATTACATGTATCTGAAAATAAAAAATGAAACCCTTGAACCTTTCGCATTTCCCTTTAACACATGAAACAGAAATGAGTTGAGAAGACTGGAAAATCTCTCAGTTTTCTTGACTTAGAGGGAAGACAAGAACAGGAAATGGATGTCTGCACTAGAAGAATTCAGAAATAAAGGAAAAGGGTTGCACTAAGCAAAAAAAAAACCAAAAACAAAACAAAACCTGTAAGTGAAAAAAACTATCTTCAATTAAATGCAAATCATAATCTAATTATTTTAAAATATTACATTCTAAGCCATCATGTTTTTAAGAGCACAAGTGATAGAAGAATCTCAAAGCAATTTAGAAGTGTAATTAGTCCTGGAGTCCCACTGCAGTCGGTAGTAACGTGGGGAAAATGAGGTACACGTGAATTTAAATTCCTTATTTAGGTGCTAACAATATGCCTGCTAACATAGTCAGTAGCTCTCCAAGTCCTGGCCAAGGCAGCCACATGCTTCCCAGACTGCTTACTGATGGCACCAACTTAAAAGGAGTTATAGGGGGATGCAGTGGGTGTCTTGGCACTGTGACATTTTTAGCTTCCACAGTCATTTTCTCATGGAGGTAAAAAATTCAAAATGCTCAAGCTGTTAAGAACAAGTGTCCATGAGGTTTACATTAATTTTATCAACTTTCCTCAGTGTATCAACTCAGATACAGAATTTATCTGTTTTATATGTCAAAATATAAAAGTTGTACTATCTATTTCTTCAAAGCATTCTTTTTTACTTCAAAACAAATTTCTTAGAAAGAAAGCTTAAAATAAGAAATTCCATGTTTTTCCCTATGGAGAGAAAAGGATTCACTGTTGGTATCAGTATTTCTAGCCATAAAAATTGGAGTTTTCCTTTCTGGGTTCCTTTACAAAGTAAAGTCATTCTGTTAAATGCTATTGATGTCTGATCTGGCTCTGACTGCACAATGAATAAAATTCATACTCAGAGAGATAATATGAGTTAAAATGAAGACATCTACTAATTAGGTAATCACTGTTAAAAACAGTATGTGTGTATGTATTATGTATATATTGTGCATATATGTATATGTGTATATATACACATATACATATGTATTTATCTTTGTCCATATCTGTATCTCTAGTTATAGAAAAAAGAATGAATGATAAACAATGTGGCCCTTGTGACAGAAAATGTCTTGATTAAATATATTTTGTGAAATGTTTTAAATTGCAGACTGAATTCTCCCCTTAATCACTGGTATTAGCAGGTTAAGTTAGTGTGATCATGTGCAATAATCCTCTTTAGTAAATGTCTACTGTATAAGGGTATATAGTAACCTGATTTTAAGAAAACATGACATACAGAATCTATATGAAGTAAGCAGGTTTTATAACAATTATTTGAGTTATGCCGGGAGAGGATTCCTACAAAATTCTCTAAGTATTAACTGTCCCTGTTTATTATAATTTGTAAATTATATTAATTTATAAAAACCTGATATAACTAAAATATTTCCAAATGTAATTAAAACTTAGGATAATGATAATAATCTTATAATTATTCAATTGAGGTCATATAATTTTTACATGGTTGGAAAAGATATATTCTGAAGTTTCAGTCAAAGAAATCTGAATTAGGAACAGAATTAGGCATTTATCTTCATATCTTCATTAACTGGTCCAGATCAGTTAAATTCCTAGCTCAAGAACATGCAAGCTCCTGGTTTTATTTGTTTGATGTTGTATTCTTCTTTTTTCCTAGAATAAATCCAGCTATGGAAAATGTCACAAACAAAAATTTTTAGAGTATGTGGGGTACTAAATGAAACTGCAAATCACTTCACTCTTATTAAATTTGAAAATTACATCCTGTAGTACATTTGATGTTAATAGAACAAAACTGATTCTCTTTCTGCTGAGTACTGGGTAAAAGGCATAAAATAGACTTCCTTTAATTCTACAGCAACCTGTTTGTTATCATCTGTTTTAAGAACATAAAGGTAAGGAGTTTAGCTTCCTAGTCTCAGATCTACTTTCTATTTTGAATTCATGTTCAATTTGATACTATCTACCTTGCTTCTGAAACCTGGCACAGACTTTTAGACACACACACAACAGTAGTAAGTGTATTTTACGAAAACGATACGCACATTTCAAATACCTCTGATTTAATTAATATTATGGAATATAAAAACATGGATGTGGTGAACTATGCCTACTTTCTGCAACTGCTGACCAGTTTTTGCTGAACATAACTTAAAATTTCAGAGGAGAAAGACTGGCCACTGAGAGAACCGCCCCAACACTAGCTGGACAAATAGCCCGTCTCCTCTGAGGTTGCTCACACAGCCACATTATCCTTCGTGCCTAAGACACGTTTACAGACTGTCTGCTTAGTCTAGGACCCCTGAAGGTGCACTGCCTTTCTCCTTCCATGGCATCCTTTACCATTTCATTTAATGGGATAGTTAATGTGGAGAGCTGATGAAAAGTAAAAAGTATTGACTTATACTTTTGACAGCTCTGGTTTTCAGAATTTCAAGTCATGTGTGCCTCCAAGAAGGACTGAATACTTTGCAGTACTTTTTTTGTGAAAGTATTCAGAAGAAACAAACAAACTCTATTTCTAAAATTCCCAATGCTGGTCTTGTGTGGCTTATTTTCAGAGAGTGATACAGCACTACGCAACAGTTCCAAGAGTTTAACGTTTCTTTTGAGCATAGCAATAACCATCAGAAAGCAAGCACATTCTTTTTTTTTATGAGCTCAAAATAAAATTTTTGTAAGTAAATGTGAGGTGTGGAATAAGTATGCTTTACGATATAGAAAGCAAAACCTCCAGATATATAATTTTTTAATTTGGAAGTCTGGAATAAGATAGCAAGGGTATTATCCCTATCTTAATAGGAAAGGTTAAGTGACTTGTGCAAGGTCCTGCCACTAGTTAAGCAGCAACACAGAAATTTAAAATCTAAGCCGAGATCCCAAATACATTTCACTTCTTGTGGATAAATCTTACAGAGTATGGCACTTTTGCCATATGACTTAGGCTACTGTTCTGCATGCAAAATTCCTTTCTTTTGTCAGCTGATGTACAAATACCAATTCCAAATGTGTGTTCATTTAATGTTATATCAAAAATGGTTGTCAGTAGCCAGTGACCGAGAGTTGGGTTTTATTTTTCTATTTTTATCTTACCTTTCATTTTCTTGTTGAAAAATAAGGCACACGCCATTTTTTCAAAACTGGCTACAAATGTAGGTCATTGGAAGCAGTACTGAGCCTTTGCATGTTTTTTTCTTAGCCTTTTTAGTTTGCCAAAGAGACTCTAACTGTGGCTGCCAGAGGAGAACTTAGAATTTTAAATAAGCTCTCATCAGTAGCGAGGGGGGGAAAAGTGAACCCCTGGGGTCAAACAGCAAATTTCCGGCTCAGCTAGCACTTCAGAGTAAACACTAAAAAACACAGACTCTGATAATTTTCTGAACAAGTAAAAGGTTGACAAAGAAATGAAGGTAACCTATGCTGATTACAGCCCTGTCTTCACAGGACTCTTCTAATATTTGTCCTTACACTATGGACAAAAGATACACAGTGAGAAAATAGTTTTGATAGGAAATACAGTATTACATTAGCTAGAAAAAGTAAAAATGCATGGGAAAATGTGCTGTTATTGAGCATGCAATACAGCTTGCAAAACAGAATGACACAAGGGCCAGGAAATAATTTTTAACTATTTGTAGCATATTAAAATTATAACTTTGGAGATGAGTATAATAAAAAAATATTCAAAAACATATTTGGACAACCAAAGAATGTTTCTTTAACTTCATTCTTATAGCTGTCTCCATTTTAGGCAGAACAAGGAAAACGAGAAAAATCTGAGATAGTTCTGTATTCTATTTGCTCAGAAAGACCAGATTGCACTGCAATATACTAAGAGCAAAAAAGTGACCACTCACTGGATTCAGAATCTAATTCTTGTTCCATGATCAGTAAATAACAGACAGAGAGCAAACACAGACTTAATCTTGACACCAAATTGAAAGAAGGAAAGGAAATCTTTCTAATAGAAATTCAAACTTTATGTTGTTCATCAAACAATACTGCTACACCTAATTCTAAATTAACTGGTATCTCTGATCTCATTTATAACTAAAGAACCCAATAAAGCAAAAGATACATGGTACAAATGAACCAGATTTTTAACAAATGAGTTCAATATTTAGGTCAAAGGTTGTTATTTCAGGATATAAATTAATGCTTTCAAATTATTAAGACCAAACTTCAATTTTTACTTATGGATTTTACAGTCCACAGAAAGAATTCTGAAGATGCTAGTCTTAATTTTTGTACTTCACCACTAAACACCTTGTTGCTGTACTCATTCATCAAACATGATATGGTTCATTTTAAATGAACTGCTACTTATTCTATGACTTATGGATTACCATAAAGTAATTCATTTCCAATTATATTTTTCTCTATATTAAATATGAGGTTTATCATAATTCAGTTTAAATTTGAACTATTATTTACTATCATGTTTGATATTAACATTTATTATAAACTTAGTAAACATCAATGTAGTTATACCACTCTTGTAGTAGGCATGTTCTTATGCTGGGTACATATTAAAAAAAATACAACTTTTAAGCTCCTTAAATTAACTCTATCCCTGGCTGGTGTGGTTCAGTGGATTAAGTGCCAGCCTGCGAATCTAAAGGTCACCAGTTTGGTTCCCAGTCAGGACACATGCCTGGGTTGCAGGCCAGGTTCCCAGTTGGGGGCGTGCGAGAGGAAACAAATTAATGTTTTTCTTGCACAGCGATGTTTCTCTCCTTCTCATTCTCCCTCCCTTTCCTTCTCTCTAAAAATAAAATAAAATCTTAAAAAAAGCGAGAGAGAATTCTAGCCTTGTACTTTGTAACTGGGGCTGATGCCGAAGAGGACATGCAGATGGCCAACAGACATATGAGAAGTTGCTCACTGTTGCTAATCACCAGAGAAATGCAAATTAAAACCATAATGAGATATCACATCATACCTGTCAGAATGGCTATATCAATAAACAAACAAACAACAAGTGTTGGAGAGGATGTGGAGAAAAAGAGAACTCTTGTGCACTGGTGGAATGCAGACTGGTACAGCCACTGTGAAAAACATTATGGAATTTCTTCAAAAAATTAAAAATGGAACTGCCTTATGACCCAGAGATTTCATTTCTGGGGATATACCCAAAGAAATCTGAACACTAATTGAAAAAAATATATGCACCCTTATATTTACTGAAACATTATTTAAAATAGCCAAGCTATGGAAGCCACCCAAGTGCCTATCAGCACATGAGTGGATAAAAAAGCTGTGTTACACAGTGGAATATTAATTACTCAGCCATAAAAACGAAGGGAATCTTACCCTTTGCAACTGAATGGATAAACCTGGAGAGTATTATGCTAGGTAAAATAAGCAGAGAAAGACAAGTACCTTATGATTTCAATTATATGTGAAATCTAATGAACAAAATAAGTTAACAAACAAGATAGAAACAGACTCATAGATACAGAGAACAGACTGACAGTTGTCAGGGGGAGGAGGTATGGGGAGCTGGATAAAAAAGGTGAAATAATAAAGCAAAAAAAAACCCCCACAACTCATAGACACAGACAACAGTATGGTGATTACCAGAGAACAAGGGGGCGGGGAGAGGGTAAAATGGGGAATACATGGTGATGGAAGGAGACTTGACGTGGGGTAGGAACACACAACACAATAAACAAATGGTGTTTTATAGAACTGTGAACCTGAAACCTATATAACTTAATTAACCAAGGTCACCCCGATAAATTCAATGCAAAGTTAACCCTTTGTTCTAGATATTAGATATATTTTTGCATGAATATTACCTATGGACATATCATCACCAAAAAATGTTCAAAGTAAATTTTAAAACTGACCTTAGTATATTATGAATAGTGTTTAACTTTACTTCTAAAAATCATTTTACTTTAATTCATTAAATATTAATGCATATCATATAATTGAAATCATAAAAAGGATATAATAGAAAAATCTTAGCATTTTTAACCTCTAAGGAAATATTTGTGTGTGTATGCGTGTATATGTAATTTTTTATTTCCTTAAAAAACTAAAAATGAACTGCCTTTTGACCAGGAAATTCCACTGCTGGCATTATATACTAAGAACCCTAAAACACTGATTCATAAGAACCTATGCACCCCAATGTTCATAGCAGCACAATTTACAATAGCCAAGTGCTGGAAGCAACTTAAGTGCCCAAGAGTAAATGAATGGATCAAGAACTACGGTACATTTACACAATGGAATACTCTGCAGGAGAAAGAAAGAAGGAGCTTATACCCTTTGCAACAGCATAGATGGAACTGGACAGCATTATGCTAAGTGAAATAAGCCAGGCAGTGAAAGACAAATACCATATGATCTCACCTTTAAGTGGAACCTAATTAATAAAACAAACAAGCAAGCAAAATATAACCGGAAACATTGAAATTAAGAACAATCTGACAGTTACCAGAGGGTAGGTGGGAGGGGAAAATGGGGGGGAAAGGGATGGAAGGGTGTTCAGGAACAACTATAAGGGACTCATGGACAAAACCAAGTGGGGGTGGAATCAGGGGAGGGAGGTGGGGATGGCTGGAGTGGGATGGGGAGTGGTGGGGCATAAATGCAGACAACTGTACTTGAAGAATAATAAAATAATTAAAAAATACATAAATAACAAAAATAATAATTTTTATTTCACAAAAAATCAGACTATCTGATAAATATTTAAATATTTTAACATAAAAATGTGAATTTTGATATTTTAGAAAACATTCCATAGAAGGTTTTCACAGAGAATACTTATCACTATATTTGAGATGATCAAGAAAATTCTTCTAAATAACAAAGTTAACTGAAAAATACTTACCACATGTATTTAAAAAGCTTTAATAATATCACATATATTGTTCTATAGGACTTTCTAAAGGGTGCAGTTTTTCAGTGTCACATCTTAATGCTGATTTCCTGAAGGAGCTTAGATGGCAATAGGCATGAATATGTGTTCAAAGGATGATGGATAAATTGCTGGGTGGTTATATATGTTAGGCAGCTGAGGGGCTTTTTATCCTGTACTTGTGTGTAGTTATATACAGTTTTAAGATAATTATGGTCTCCAAGATTGTCTTTTTCCATTTCTTGTACCAGCAATATTTGCCTTGGTTAGAGATTCCCAAAATCCCCAATTATATATCATAAAGTTAAAACAAAGCTGTTGCAACATTTGTTCCCCCCATGTTGCATCTCTAAACATTGTTAATGCCTTGGTTTTCATCATTCATTGATCGGCTGTTTGATATAAACAAAATTTTAAGTATAATTCTAACTGAGTTGGGCACCTGAATCCTGACTGAATACTATGTAGAAAAACTTAATCATCCACATTAGTATTCAACATCCCATTTTACATTCCAAAATATTTTGTTTATTTTTCTCAGAGATGCTAAAAACTTTGTGTACTGGTATTATGCAGAATACAAATAATTTAAGTTTTTATCAGCCATATTTTTCTAATCTATTCTAAACACATAAACAACTGGACTATATAAAATATGTATATGTTAAAATAATACTTTATATATATATTTTTAAAGATTTTATTTATTTTTAGAGAGACGGGAAGGTAGAGATAAAGAGAAGGGGAGAAACATTAATGCGTGGTTGCCTCTCGTGCATCCCCCACTGGGGACCTGGCCTGCAATCCAGGCACGTGTCCTGACTGGGAGTCAAACTGGTGACACTTTTGTTTGCAGGCCAGCACTCAGTCCACTGAGCTATACCAGCCAGGGCCTACTTTTAATATTTTAATAGAAAAAACAGAATGGCATATTATCATATTTAAAATATACTTATTGATTTGAGAGAGGGGAAAAAAAGAGAGAGAGAAACATCGATCGGTTGCCTCCTGTATGTGTCCCCTCCAGGGATGGAACCTGCAACCCTTTCGTCCAACTAACTGAGCCACCTAGCCAGGGCAAGCATATAATTCTTGTAAATCAAATATTGTTTTACCATTACATATTAAACATGTAAGAAATATAAAATAACAGGCCCTGGCAGGATGGCACAGTTGGTTGGAGTTCATCCCATTCACAAAAAAGTTGCGGGTTCTATTCCCGGTCTGGGCACATAGGAAGGCAAACAATTGACGTCTGTCTGTCTGTCTCTCTCTGTTTGTCTCTATCTTCATTCCTCTCTCTCTAAAATCAATAAACATATCCTTGGGTGGGGATTAAAAATAAAAAAAACAAATGAAGGAATACAATGACAAGATTAAGAATAGAGCTGTGTTAAAATATAAGATGATCAAATTAAAATAGTTTAAAAATAAATCATTAAACAATTTTTTAATCCTCACATGAGGACATGTTCACTGATTTTAGAGAGAGGGGGAGGGGAAGGAGAAAGAGAGAGAGAAATATTAATGTGAGAGAGCAACACTGACTGGTTGTACTCCCCCTCCCCCCACCGCCCGCCTCAGGCACCCTGATCAGGGACGGAACCTGAGACCTAGGCATGTGCCCTGACCAGGAATCAAACCTGACTTCTTACAGAGTTCTGTCATTATCATCACTATAAGTTTATTTGTTGTCAGTTTTTAAAAGCTTATTCACCTTTTCCCTACTTCTGATTTAAACTTTAAGTTAAAAAATTGTTCAAGAACACTAATTTAAAAATGAAACTATATGCTTAAAAAATCTGATACCCTCTTTAAGAAAAAAAATGTATGTATAGCCCCATTAGTGCATTTTGAAATAGTTCTTTAAATATTATTTCTGCTTCTTTCTGTTCTCAACGTCTAGGACTCCAATTAAACATTGATTGAATCTTTCTATATTGCTCCTCATGTCTCTGAAGTTCTGTTCAATTTTCTTAAATTTTCTTTTCTGAATTCTTCAGACTGCAAAATTTCTGTTAATACGCCTTCACTTTTTTCTTCCTCCATATGTATACACAATATTGCTTCATAAAGTGTTCAAAATGCAATCTTGAATATATAGAATATACTCTATTCTATACCTGTAAAATGTCAGCAGGGTTTTCTTTTGCAGATGCGACCAACAAAGTATGCCCATTGATGATTCCTTCCGCCAGAAAATACTTGAAGAGCAAAGGAGAATAAACATTATATTTATCCTCTTCTGTAAAAAAGAAAAACAACTATAGTCAGAACCTTACCATATACCAAGCATACTCAGGTGTTTCTACAATGTTTCTCCTTAAAATGAGTATATGATGTGGGGCAATAATCATGTTTTCCTAAGGCACAGTCAGATAGGCTAAGAGACTTATCTCGATAGTCAATGGGAAACAGATACTTTTAATAGAGCCTGACTATCAAAATCATTCTCCATCTACTACACCACCTCTGCTAGCCAGGAAATTTACAGGATTTTGTAGGATAACATCAAAGAAATCAGAAATTCTCTTCTTTTACTAAGATTTTCTCAGGCACTGCACATTAAAATGGCCATATTGCTTAACATTATTTTGTAAACTCACACTGCACTTCTATCATGTCACAATAGTTAGGCACTTAGTGTATACAGCCTGATGATTAATATTTATAATAGCTGTAAAGATAGTATTATTCTTATAGCTTGGTTTTGGATTTTATATTCAATAATAATTTAAATTTGAAGATTTTAATTTGATAGAATTACTATTGTAAATTTGTACTAAATGTTTTCTTAGAAAATAATCGTTTTATCCTTTATTATTCCCTCATCCTTCCTTCTTTCTGAATTTTAATGAAAAAATGGTAAATCAGTTTTCATAGACAAAAATGAGTTATATTTCTGAAGTTTTGTGACAGAATGACAATTTGAATATATTTTTACTCTCTTAATATTACTGATAAGCTATATGCCTACACTTTTGTATCAGTTTTCTTTCCTTTAATACTTTGAACTCAACACAAACAAGAGACAAAGGTAAATTTATTGTACTATCTAAAAAGAAAGTAGCCATTATTAATTTATCCAACAAATATTAATTGAATTTCTATAATATATCAGACATCATTAATATTTGTAAAAATCACACTATTAAAAAATATTCCTAAGAAAGCTTGAACTTGTGGTAATTACAGCATTCTGCAAAGCCTCTTGCAGCTATAATTATAAAACCTGGATAAAATATCATTAAAAATAATCATTGAAGGCACTGGAGAGCAATGAAAATCAGGCAGCAACCACAGCTGCTTTGTTTTGAAAGATATGATTATGACCATGCAAGAATTTCAAGACGGGCTTCTTTGCCTAAGGTGCTCCCACCTGGCTTAGCTCTGGAGGCATTAAGTCATGTCCTTTCCAGGTTGAGTTGGCAGAATACACATGGAGCTGAGTGTTGTCAAACAGGTGAACATTTTGGGGGAAAATCCTGGAACAGAGTTCCAGAAAGTTTATTGACTGTGCCCAGATCCCTAGCTGACCACTAAGGAAGCAGGAAAAAGAGAACAGGATAAAGTTGAAAGGCATAACTGAACCACGTGAGATTTGCAAATTTGCTGCTCTGTTGAAGGTCTGCTTTCCCAATCTAGAGCAGAATCTTGTGCTATAAGAAGCTGAAGTCTGTTGACTTGAGGTGTCAGGAGCCAGAATTCAGTGCTGAGGAGCATAGAAAGTGTGAGCTCCAAAATCTGGGTATACGTTTCGTATATATATTTGGCTGTTGAGTAAACTTTGTGATTGTAATGAATAATCCTGTCTGACCAGGCTGAAAAAGCAACATTTGAAAGGTGGAAAACTGGGTAGAGATATTATCTGTGGCACAGTATACCTAAGTGAGAGTAAATAATTTAAGCTCAGGCAAGTTAAGTATCTATTAAAACAAACAAACAAAAAAACCCCCTAGGAATCCTCAAAAGAACATAATGGAATTTAGAATCACTACAATGCATAATTTACAATGTGCAGATTTCAACCAAAAATTACTGAATATGATCCATACAAAAGAAAACACAATCCAAAGACACTGATTCCAAATGTCCTCCAAAGTTGGATTTAAAAGACAAAGACTTCAAAGAAGTTATAAATATGTTCAAAGAATTAACAAAAATGTATCATAGGTATTTTAAAATATGGTATCAATAAGTAAACAGAAAAATATTAACAGAAATGAAAATTATAAAAGCAAACCAGATAGAAAATTTAGAGCTCAAAATCATGATTCTTTAAGTAAAAAATGTTCTTGGTGATCTCAGAGGTAGTTTAAAGATAGAGGAAGGGAAAATAAAAGAACAAACCTAAAGGCAGATAAACAGAAATTTTAGAATCTGAAGAACACAGAAAAGAAAATTAAAAAAGCTAAATAGAACTCCAGAGACATGTGGAGCAATACAGAGAAGTCCAACTAATGTTTAATTGGAGTTTTAGACATTGAGAAAGGGAGATAAGCAGAAACAATATTTTAAAAAGTGATGGCCAAAATACGGCTAAAAATTTCCCAAATTTGATGAAAGTATTCAGTTACAGACCCAAGAAGCACAAAAGATCTCTACTAGGGTAAATGCAAAGAATGTCAAATATAAACATCGTATTTGCTGAATCCCAAGGACAGAGGGTAAACCTTGAAAGCAGCAAGGGAAAATGACGTGGCATACAGGGGTAGAGCAATATGATTAACACTGATTTCTCACCCCAAACAATGAAGGTCATAAGAAATGGTAGTTATATATTCAAAGAGCTTTAAAACAAACACAACTGAACCAGAAGTTGTAAGTTCACAAAACATATTCAAAAACTGAGGTGAAAACTGAGGCAATTATCAACAGCTGACTTGTACTACAGATCATTAAAAGCTGAAAGAAAGTGACACAACGTGGTAATTTGTATTTATAGGAAGAAAAAAGAGTACAAATGATGATAAATATATGGGAAATTATAAAACACTGATCATGTACATGTGTATTTATACACATATATGCATGTAAGCAGATAAATTTTTTCTTTGAAATTCCTAAAAAAGAGAACTGCTTAAAGAAAAATTGACAGAAATAAGAAAAGATAGAAATAAATTATATTTGGAGATTTCATCATACATATCTTAGTATCTGACAGAAAAACTACAGAGAAAAATCATTATGAAAATAGAAAATATGAACAACCTCATCAACCACCTTAATCTGATTATATCACATAGTTCCAGAGAAAAAAAATTCTTTTTTGTAAATGCATCTACAATTTGCACCATAAACCATATGTTAATCCAATAAACAAGTCTCAATGCAGTTCAAAACATTAAACTCTTAGAGTATGTTTTCAGATTATGATGGAATACAATTAGAATTCAATAATAAAAAGATATATAGAAAACTCCAGATATCTTAAAATCTAAGTACACATTTCTAAGTAACTATAGATCAAAAAGCAATAAAAAAGAAAATTAGACAATATTTTGAACTAAATGGTTACAAAAATACAATACATAAAAAGTTTTGAGAAATGCTAGAGCCAACCATAGAAGAAAATGTATAGCTTTAAAATCTTAATTAGAAAATAAAATAGATCAAATCAATGAACTAAGTTTCATTTTAATAAGCTAAATGATAAGGTCCTAAGAATTAAAACAAAGAAGATGCAAAGAAATAATAAATAGAAAAAAATCAACTAATGAAAACCTGGACCAAACGGAGAGCGAGAAAGAGAGGAATGTGACACTAAGAGCTGGTTTATGAAAAGATCAGTAAACCTTACTGATTAATCTCCACCTAGGCTGATCAAGTGAAAAAAGAGAAGAAACACAAATGATCAGAACTGAGAATGAAATAGATTTCACCAAAGATCTTATAAACATTGGAAGCATCAATATAAGTATCATGAATTTATGTCAAAAAATTTCACAACTAGGAGAAATGAAAAAATTCCTTGAAGGATACAGATAAGTATGACAAAAGAAAAAGGAAACCAAAATTAAATTCATAATAAAAACTACCACCTCCACCCATGCACAGAAACTTCAGGCACAGAAAGCTTCACTACTAAACTCAATCAAATATTTATGTTAGATATACTAATTCTAAACAAACTAAAAAAAGAGAGAGAAACTATTCTTAATTCACTTCATATGTCTACTATTATTCTGACACCTAAGCTAGACAAAGACTTTAAAAAACTACAGACCGTTTAAGGAAGAAATTATATCAACCCTACAAATACTCTTCAGAAAAAAAGGGTGGAGAGAAACTTCAGAACTCATTTTATAATGCCATGAAACCTGGATACCAAAACTAGACCAAGACATCACAGGAAAAGAAAGCTACAGACTAATATGCCTCATAAACACATATGAAAATAATCCTTAAAATATCAAAAAATAAAAACCAGTAATACATTAAACATAATATAAACTTACAGAAAACAGAATGGTAAAATGGAATGCTTTTTTCCTGAGATTGGGAACAATGAAAGGATATACACTCTCAACACTTCTAATCAATACCTTTCAGAAGGTCTCAGCCATGTAATAAGCTATGAAAAAGAAATGAAAGGCATACAGGTTGGAAAACATGAAGTAAATCAGTTTTCACAAGCAGACACTATCACTTGTGTAGGACACCTTAAGGAATATACCAAAAAACTTGTAGGACTAGTAAGTCAAGTCTATCTCGTTGTAGCATGGAAAGTCAAAATATAAAAATATACTGTACTTCTAAAAACTAGTAAAAAATACTAGAAATTGAAAGTTTAAAAATTCTATTTACAGTTGATTCTAAGAACATGAAAAATTTTAGATAACTTAAAATATGTGCATAAATGAGCTCTATACTTATTTCTTTTTTATTAATTGTTTTTATTGTTGTTCAAGTACAGTCGTCTCCATTTCCCCCCCCCCCCCACAACCCCAGCCATCCTGACCTCCCACTCTTGATCCTACCCTTTGGTGTTGTCCATGTGTCCTTTATGCATGTTCCTGAAAACCCCTCCCGCTTTCCTCCCCTTTATCCCCTTCCTCCTCCCCTCTGGTTCCCATCAGTTTGTTCCTAACTATGGTGGTTCTGTGAGTATACAAATGTGCAAAAACTCACTAAAATATACACTCAAAATGAATCCATTTTATTGTATGTCAATTATAATTCAGTAAATAAAGTTGGTTTCCTAAGTTATGACTAAAATACCAGGTAGTAACTGGTTTATAAATCTTCTCAACACAATGTATTAGAGCTGATCCATGATCAAAAATATAGTTTATATGAAGTTTAATTTCATATGTTAAAGAATACAGTTAGTTCTTCACTACTATCCTCATCACAAGTGAAAATTAATATTTACAAAACTAAAAGACACAAAATGGACTTCATGTGGATTTAGGAGCATTTCATGAGGTTTTTTTGGGGGGTCAGAGGAAAAGAAAAATGCTTTCACTGTGTCTGTGTGCTGCTTACAGCTGACAGGTGGAGACACTAGACACAAACGTGGCCATGGTGACAAGGTGACAAGCACTGCCCATTGATTAATGGAGCTATCACACTGGAAAAAAATGCTCATTTTACGTAAGTAAGAATTTGTATTATACATTAGAACAAAATAGAAAGTCATGTTTAAAAAAAGAATTAATTTTATCTTAAAGTTACCTTTAAATCAGTTCACAGAAGCAATCATATAAACCAAAGTCATTATAAATCAGTGATGTAAGTAACATATTTGATATTAAAATTTTTCATTTCTAAGGTTGATATTTTCACAACATGAAAACGTGAATTTTTAAAAAAATTCACCAATCATCTACACCCTCATAAAATGACTGCTACAATTTGTTATAATTCCTTCTAGTACTTTTTCTGTGGATGTCTTCATACATGGTTATAATCATTGCTGAATTTTGAATTCTACTTTTTTCATTTAATCTCACATGTTCACAGTCTTATAACTATCACGTAGAGGCCTGCACAATATTCCAGTACATACATGTACCATAATTCATTTAGTCAGGCTTTTGTTATTATTAAATATAGAAGTACAAAGGTGCCTCAAATTCCACATATCCACAAACATTACATAATGTTAGTAACATTATTTCCTTCCACCCAATGCAAAAACTCTTTCAGTTTTTAGAAAATCAGGATTTATTCTTGAAACCTCATTTCTCTCTCACCAGCCCACTCCTTGGCTCATCTGTAAAGTCCTGTTAAATATCTTTTCAAAGTATTTCTGGAATTTAATCATTTCCTTCCATACCAACAACATGTTGCTACCAACAATTCTTGCTAGAAAACTGTAATGGCTTCTAACTTATTTCTTTGCATCCACTGTAATCTTCCTTCAATATAGTGTAGTAGTAACCTTAAAAATACAAACCCGAACATCATTCCACTTCCCTATTTAACATCTTTCAGTGTTTTCTCACTGCTCTAGGGAGAAAGAACTAAATCCTTTAACCTGGTCTACAGGCTCTGCATGGTTATGGCCCAAGAGCAGAGTTCAATGTGCGTAAAAATATATTTTTTCAGTGGTGTAACAGTCACATTTTCCCTTTAAAATGTACATGATTATTGCTTAACAAGTTCTTAGTAAAGAAATAAACCAAAACTATTATAATTATAAAAGTAAGGTAATTACTTGAAAACTAAGGACATATTATAATATTCAGTAAGAAAATGACCTAAGTATATTAGACAAATATTGCACATAGTAGTGAAACTTACTAGTAGATAATAAAAAAAAAACACTGGGTGATTTATCATTAGTGAAGAATGACAATAAACAATTAAACTAAATGGCAGAGCTCCTCTTTTATCTATCTCTAAAATGAAGAGGGTTTTGACTCTTTTCTTACCTACATACAGTCCCTACTAATCTCATGCACACTCATAGTTACGTTACTACCTCTAGTCTAGTTGTCACACTGCATCTTAACCTTGGACTGTTGCCTACATTACTTCACCTTTTGGTTAGTTTATTCCCTTAAATCCTCCCTGACCCAGAACAGGTGGCCCCATTTTTTGGAGAAGCTTTTCCCAAGGCTGGGTGAGATGATCACAACGATGTGAAGCATCGGGTTAACTCCTATAGTAGCATTTAATACGCAGGAGTGAAACTTTCCCACCAAGCTACAAGATCTCATGGCAGAGAATGCTTCTTATTGGTAAAACCCTAGTGCTGGGCACATAGTATACCATCGAGTAAATATTTGTAGAATTAGTTAAGGAAAAGAACAACAAACAAAAATCCATCTTTGTCTTGCAAGTCATCCAGATGTGCTATAGTTTGCTGAAAGCACGCCCTAACACAGGCACACACACTATGATAGTTATCAACTCTCTATTTTTCAAAGACTCCTATATGAGGCACAAAAAATAATAGGAGAAATATCACCAATTTAGGGATTGTCAAGCTAAAAATCACCAATTTTGTGAAACAGATTTTGAGGTTGTAAAATAAGCATTTAATTAATCTATTTGGTGAATCCCCATAACACTGGGCAAGCAAAAATGATAATGATGTGACAGAACTGCCAAGAAGCACATGCAGTCTGGCCAGAATTAACAGTCTAATTCCTAGGTTGAGAGAGATGACTGTCCTCATGTACTCTGGTAGTCGACTAGAATGACAGTAATAGACTTCTTTGGGTATTTACACAAACTGAAGTATCTTCAGAATGGTGTGGCCAGGGTGGCAAAGGGACTTATGAGCATGAGAAATGAGGTATTTAGCTTGAAGGAAAAGAGACCCAAGGGATGCAAGGGAGCTGTCCTCAAGTATCTGATAGGCCGTCACTCGGAAATGGAATTACACTTGCTCATTGGGCCCCAAAGGGCAGGATGAAGCCCAGAGGATAGAAAGAACAGGAGTATCATCGTTTCCTTATTTCAGGGTCCAAATGAGCTGCTCCTATCATTCCACTGAGACTGCTCTCCAAGTCAACAATGACTTCCTAATTATCCAATTTCTCGGACACTTTTAAATCTTCATCGTACTTCAATTGTTTAATGTAGTTATTAGCGTGGACGTTCTCTCTCTACCCATATCCCCTATTAAGACACTTCTTGCTCTCAGTTTTGCTGTTTCTTTAGCCAATCTTCATTCTGTATGTGTAAACAGTTTATATACAGCACTCAATTCTTTAGTACAAAAATATGAAGTGGTTTTATTTCTTTTTTTTTTAGTTACTACTTTCCATGATGCTGTGAAAATCTTCCTTTTCTCATTTCTTAATGACATCTACAGCTGATTCCTTGATTTTCACACCACCAGTTCCAATGATCAAAACTCTGAACAGTCAAATATACAACTTGAACATTTAATGTGAAGCTTTTCCTCCTCCTCCTTAAATGCAGACTAAGCGTGTGGCTTTGAAGGTCTTAATGGGGCAGAGGGGTTCTAAGGGGGAAAAAGTTCTAAAGTACCTCTTCCCCAGCGTTGTCTCTCCAAGTCCTAGTTATGTGACTGGGACAGCAGGGAAGGGGGAAAGCAGCAGAAATCAACTTACATAATTAGCTCTCTGGTGTAGGCAGAGAGATGCCCACAGCCTCGCTGTGATATGGTCCAGTCAAACCTGCTGCTTGTAGCCTATGGAGTTATGGTGGTTTCCAGGCAGGTGATACGTGTGGTTTTCGTGGGTAGTGCTCTGTTTCATTCTGGTCCCATCTGCCACTAAAACACCATTCAAAGATGCAGAATCTGGGGTTTTGAGGGGCTGGCCTATTCATATTCAATTTCTTCTCTGGAGATGTTAGTTATCACTATCATTATTTCAGGTGTTTACACACTGTTTTCAAGCAGGCTTCCTTTCCCCTTTCTACATCAGACTTGGGAAACATAACATGTACTGCTCACTAATAGGCTTGCAGGTTCAGAAGTTCGGTAAGCAATCCACTGGGAAACGAAAATGCCAGTCTCTGCGTTTTGCAAGCATCCTCAACATCTAGACTGATGTTCTTGGAGTTGTACCCTCTTGTTTGCCTGGGCGAGGGGTCACTTTTTACTATGAATGCTGTGTTCCTGCTCTTTCCAATCCTTGCTGTATATCCTGGTCAGGCAGTGATGGTGGTGGAATCATGAGGAAGCAGCTGTGCTAGTTCAGCGGGCCTGGGAGAGGTACCTACCTCCAATTGTGGGAAAGGGGGAACTTAAAGCTTTGTCTTCTTTTCCTCACTTTGGGCTAGTCCTCAGTCCCGAGGAACTCAATATCCTACTAAAAATAGTAAGTAACTAATCTTATTGACCATGGACTATGTTAAACAGTGCAATGCACTTCTCATCCATTAGCTCATTTAATCCTCATAATAACCTTAGAAGATCAATGTTATTCATCTCTATCTTATAGGTGAAGAAACGAAGGCGCAGAGAATGTCAGCAGCTTGTTTAAGGTGACACAGCTAGGAAACAGCAGAAGCGTGATCTAAATCTGGGCATCTGAGTCCAGAGGCTATGGCCTTAACCTCTTTCATGGGCTTATTTTTCCTTTATCTATCTCTTAAATAATAATGTCATGATTTTTGACTTGCTTTTCTCTTAACTCTAGTTGTTCTTAGACTCTTTTGGAGTCCCAGACCACTCCAAGAATCTGATGCAAGTTATATATGCTACTCTAAAAATATACACAGTCATACACAAATTTGCATGTAATGTCAGGGAATTAAGAGATCCACTAACATTCCATCGATGGAGCTTCAAGGGTCTCATAAACCTGGGCTTTCTAACACATGCATATAACTTCATCCAAAAATGTGTTTAAAAAGACATTAGTGAAATAATGTGAGAAATCCCAAATATTTTTCTCTAGCCTAAATTTATTATCCAAATATTTAACTTTCTACTAGGTAGAACTACTTGGAACAAAAAATTCATTAGTTTGAACTGAACTCATTACTTTACCTCAGTATCCGTTCATTCTCCTCCTTTCCTGACTTACCTAATGGTATTAACTCCAAACTTTCTGAGTCCCGAAATCTGGGGATCATTCTACCTCCTGTCTCTCTATCTCCCACACATTTATGTAGCAGAGAAGTAGAAATCAATCTTGAAATCAATCAAAAGTGTAGGGAAATGGCATTTCATATCAGAGTAGTGTAAATATAGCAAAACAATTACAGTATAATATATATAATGAAATGCAGAAATAGAAAAGTTAGGCAGTGTTGTTATCCCATCAAAATATGGTACTATATTTGTGATTAAAGTTTTAAAAGTGTAGTAGCAAACATCATCTCATGTTTAGATTAGGATAATGGGTATTTCCATCATTTCAAGTTTTTACTTTATTCCTGCAGTATAGCCTTCATAATATGTCTTTATGCTTAAAATACTCCATGACTACCTCTGTCTTACTAATATAAATAGTTTTCAGCCCCGACTGGTGTGGCTCAGTGGATTGAGTGCTGGCCTGAGTATCAAAGGGTCACCAGTTCGATTCCCAGTCAGGGCACACACCTGGGTTGTGGGCCAGGCTCCCAGTAGGGGGCTTGTGAGGTGCAACCAAACACTTATGTTTCTGTCCCTCTCTTTCTCCCTCCCTTCCCCTCTCTCTAAATACAAATAAATAAAACCTTAAATAAAAAAGAATACTATAGAAGTCTACAAAAGGAATACTAAGTAAGGGTGAGGAGAAGAAAAGCAACAGTTAAGGAAGACTTTCTGAAAGACATATCTAAGTGGAGACCAAAAGGATGATTTAGAGTTAGGAAAAGAGGAAAAAATGATGCAGCAAGAAAGATCTTGAAGCAAAGGCCCGAAGAGAGGTAAGAGGTTGGGGCTTGGTTGGAATTAAAAGCTTAGGATGATACACAGAAAGCTTGAGGGAAGAGGTGAAAGAATGAGAAGAGATAAGACTAAAGTGAATCAGCAGTGGCAGATCATTAAAGGCCTCACAATCTAAGCTAAGGAGCTTGGGCCTCACCTTAAGATCCATAGAGAGCACAGGAAGGTTTTAAGCAAGTATATATCATGGTCCGGTTTTCATATCAGAAAGTTCATCTGGCTGCAGTCAAAAATGGACTGAAGCAAAGGAACATAAGGGAGAACTTAAGCCTTGTCCATACCTTATAGCTGCCTAAATATCTGTGCATTATATATGTACTGTTCATAGTTATTCCATGTGCAGTCAACATCCAGTTCAAGTTCACAATGGGTAAAACCAAAATTTATACTACCTAACGGTGTTAAGCACATTGTAAATGCTTCAATACTTCAGAACAAAAAGTCAATGGTTTTACTAAAGAACTGCACTAATACAAGTCTATCTTATTTCAGCCTTTTAACAAGTTTCTGATATTCATGCCTTCGCATAGTCCCTGTCCTTGAGTGTGGGTGGAACCTGTGACTGGCTCCTAACCAAAAGAACAGGGCATGTTAAAAATGACAGGGACATCACAAACAACAAGTGTTGGAGAGGTTGTGGAGAAAAGGGAACCCTAGTGCACTGTTGGTGGGACTGCAGACTGGTACAACCACTAAGGAAAATAGTATGGAACTTCCTCAGAAAACTAAAAATGGATCTGCCTTTTGACCCAGCAATTCCACTGCTATATCCTAAGAACCACCACTATATCCTAAGAACCCTGAAACACCAATCTAAAAGAACCTTTGCACCCCAATGTTCATAGCAGCACAATTTACAATAGCTAATGCTGGAAGCAACCCAGGTGCCCATCAGTAAATGAATGGATCAAAAAACTATGGTACATTTATACAATGGAATTCTATGCAGCAGAAAGAAAGAAGGAGCTACTACCCTTTGCAACAGCATAGATGGACTCCTACACTTCGTAACATCATGGATGGAGCTGGAAAGCATTATGCTAAGCGAAATAAGCCAGGCAGTGAAAGACAAATACCATATGATCTCACCTTTAACAGGAACCTAAACAACAAAACAAGGAAACAAGCAAAATATAGTCAAAGACACTGAAATAGAAGACAGGCTGACAGTGACCAGAGGGGAGAGGGGAGAGAATTTCAAGGGACAATGGGAAGGGTTTACGGGAACAAATATAAAGGACACATGGACAAAAACTAGGGTGGGTGGAAATGGGAGGGAGTTGGGGAGGGCTGGGTGGGTGGGCTGGAATGGGAGTAAAGGACAGAAAACTGTACTTAAACAATGATTAAAATAAAATTTTAAAAAAAGAAACTGCAAAAAAAGAGAAACAAATAATCTCTGAACTTGTATGATTCCAATATTTTGGTACAACCATTAAAAATATTGTTTTTTCTAAAAGAAAAAAAAATGACAGAGATGTCATTTTTGCTACCTAAGACTGTAACATCTGCCTTGCTGGGAGACATTCTCCCTTACAGGACATTCTCCCTCCCAAAGAAATAAGACACCATTCTGTGACCCGCCCTTGCAGTACAGCCTCCTGCTGACAACCAGCAAGGACCCGAATTGCAGACAATAGCACATGAGCTCCAAGCAGATCCTCCACTGCAGAGCCTTCAGATGAGAACCCAGCCCTGGCGGACACCTTGACTGCTGGCTTGCAGAGGACCCAGCTAGCTATGCCTGGACTCCTGACCTGTAGGAGTCGTCAGATAACAAACGTGTTTTTAAGCTGCTAAATTTGTGGTAATACTGTTAGACAGCAATAGATAGCTAAGTAATATAAAAGTACAATTTAGTTCTAATTAATTGTTTACTATCATACTTTATCTTCTAGAACTAAAATTATAATTAATGTAAGAGATTAATTTAAAAATAATGCATTCTTAAATGTCACATAACTTGTATTTTAATTGCAGACAAATTCTAAAGCTTTTTGATGCTCAATATCCCTGCAAAAAGATCAAGATCTTTAAAAGAAAAATAAAACTGTATAAACTCTATGCCATTCCTTCACTTTTGACACTTTTCAGTGTCCCACATTTATCCACGTACCCAAATGTCAGAAAACAATTTAAATTAAACAAAAGTCTCAAAGCTTATTCCGGTCCTAAAGAATAAAATATGTTTTAAAAAAAGTCTACCTTTGATTTTCAAAGTAAATGTAGGTGTCCCTTAGTGCTTCAATTTACACCTCAGTGAATGGCCTTTTATGTATCATATTAATTTATTCTGTTGTATTCAGAAAGTCTACAGTAGATCTACCTGGGGTTTTCTGGCCGTGCTCACTATCTCTAATGTCCATAGTAGTGTAAATACACTACAGTCCCAAACTCATGAGCATGTACACACATGCACTTACATGTGTGCAGAACTGTCTTGTTAATAAGTAATGTATTTCAAGAGAAAATGGTTAAAATAGAAAATCTATAGTGAAAAATTTTTAATGCAAATCATCTTCATGTTTTAATTTTCTCTTCTGGAATTAAAAAAATCTGAGTGATAAGCAATATAATCATGCCTTATGCTCCTAACCACTGATGTTAAATCTCCTTATTTAGTTTTTATTTAGAATTTTTAATTTCTTTTTTTAATTCTCACCCAAGGACATGCTTATTGATTTTAGAGAGTGAGAAAGGGAGGGAGATGCAGAGGGAGGGAAACATCAATCAGTTCCTGACTGAGCCCACAACCTAGGCATGTACCCTGACTGGGAATCAAACCCGTGACCATTCAGTTTACAGGACAACACTCCAACCAACTGAGCCATGCTAGCCAGGGTAAACTATTCATTTCTTAAGGCAGATTTCATCCACTATACAAGTTGTATTGACTTGGGAATGAAGAAAAGCAGAGAACCTTCGCAGGTTCGATTCCCAGTCAGGGTACATGCCTGGGTTGCAGGCCATGACCCCCAGCAACTGCACATTGATGTTTCTCTCTCTCTCTAGCTCCCTCCCTTCCCTCTCTAAAAATAAATTAAAATCTTTTTTAAAAAAAGAAAAGCAGAGAACCCAATAGAGAAGACTCCATCTGCTAATCTAATCTTTCAAAGAAATGTAAAAATGCTTATAAAGTTTGCATTAAGGTTTTATAAAGAAAACAAGCTAATACATGAAAAAACTAAATTTACCCGTTATGCATATTTTTAAAAATCTTATACATGTAGAAGTTCATAGTAGAGCATACATAATACTAAAAAGATTCAAAGAAATAGCTCTAAATAAAGACTTTAAAGGCAAGGCCTTTGCTTTATAACTTATATTCTTTTATTTAATCACTAATTTAACAAATAACTAGTTATTGAATACCTAGCATAGTGTTTTGGTGAATTGGCATTTCATCAAGAATACATTTTTTAAATAATCTGTTACTATGCTTCAGTTACGCTTGAGTTTTTTCCTCATTGCTTACTTATTACAGAAGAACTCTCCTTAGCTAGATCACTAAGTTCATTAGGCAAGTGCTCCGTTTCCACATAACTGCAGACAACAAAGTCACCAGGCTTTCTGCCCCTAACAACAAGGATCTCCCTTCCTCCAGCTTTTAGTAACATGGACCTCGCTTCCTTTTGCCTTCATTGGCAGCATCTTTAAAGTACAAATTTCTATGAAAAGTCTGTTTATAGCAATTTAGACTTTCTCTAATATGCTCCTCATAATCCTTCTAGGCTTTGCCCACTGCCTGGTTCCAAAACCACCCCCATATTTTAAGGTATTTGTTATGAAAGCACTCACTTGGTTCCAAGGCACCAAAATCTGTTATGGAATAACTTTGTTACTATGTGCAGAAGACGATAGCATACTTAGAAAATTCAAGTGACTGTACGAACTATACAAAAGTTGCTGTTATAGACCAATGTACAAAAATCAATGGCATTTCCTTATGTTAGCTACAAGCAAAGATAAAATGTAATAATAGTAAACAGATCTATCCCCTGGCTGGTGTTGCTCAGTGGATTGAGTTCCAGCCTACGAACCAAGGGGTTGCCAGTTCAATTCCCAGTTAGGGCACATGCCTGGGTTGCAGGCTGGGTCCCCAGTTACGGGCATACAAGAGGCAGCTAATCGATGTAGCTCTCACACATGATCTTCTCTCCCTCTCTTCCCCTCTCTCTAAAAAATAAATACATTTTACACACACACACATACACACACACACACACACACACATATACAGTCAATGTGAGGGTTAACTGGTATTCTTGTAACTGCTGATTGAAGTATAAGGCGGTATGACCTTTTCAGAAAGCAATTTAATAATATCTCACACAATTTAACATGTGTCACTCAAGCAAATCTATGTTTAGAAATTTAGAGGATTTGAGGTAATAAAATAGTTATTTTCAAATATGTTAAGAGTGTCATATCTAAGAATAAAAAAAGAGTGTCAAGTGAAGGAGTAGATAGATTAATTCTGTATTATATCCAAGCGCAAAACTAGGAACAAAAAAATCTGTTTCAGGTAGATGGATTAAACATTAATTATGGAAAAGTGACTGGTAGCTACAGGGAAGCTTTGATTATGTAACTGCCAAGGTTTATTTCAATACCAAGATTCTCTAATCTAAACTAAAAAAATAAGACAAATAGGGTTATGAATGTATGTTTAAATAAGAACCATTGTACCTTTAAAGGTGAACAAAAATATGATTTATCAGTCTATTACTTTTCTTTCAATAAAAAGATAAAAATCTGAGATACATTAAATGGTAGCAAATTAACTTCTCAAATTAGTCGCTTCAAATTCTCCAAAATATCAATTGGCATTAATTTCAGTCTTCTTTTAAAAAATGGAAGACAAATGCCCTGTGATTGGTAAGAAATATTCACTCATGAAAAGCAGGAACTTATAGTCAAGACTGTTCTACCCAGCAAAGCTATATTTAGAATCAAAGGGCAGATAATGAGCTTCTCAGACAAGAAAACACTAAGGATTTCATCATCACCAAACCATTATTATATGAAATGTTAAAGGGACTTATTTAAGAAAAAGTAGAAGATCAAAATTATGAACTTTAAATAAAATGGCAAAAAATACATATTATTCAACAATTGAATCTAAAAAAACAAACTAGGCAAACTTGAAGAACAGAGACAGAATCTTGAATACAGAGTGTGTATTGATGGTTACCAGATTGGAGAGGGGTGTGGGGGAATGGATGAAGAGGTGAGGGGATTAAGAAGTACAAATAGGTAGTTACAGAAGAGCCATGGAGATGTAAAGTACAGTAGAGGGGGCATTCTAGTCAACATGGTGGTATAGGCAGACATGGCTCACCCTGTTGCACGACCACAACAAAATCACAACCAAAATATAGAAAAACCATTGCTCAGAACTGACAGAAATCGAGTTGAATGGAAGTCTGACAATTATGGAAGTAAAGAAACCACATCCATCCACACTGGTAGGAGGCGCACAGACATGGAATGGGCTAGTCCCTCACCCACATGTGGTGGATAAAAATTCAGGAGGGATTTCTCAGGAGCGAGGAGTCCCAGCTCCACACCTAACCCCTCCAGCCCATGGTTCCAACCTATCAGAACAACAAGAAGAAAAGATAATCTGAAAAAACAAGGATAGTGTATACAGCCCATGGGGCAATTTTAGGCAATCCAACATTCACTTCATAGGGATGTCAGAAGAAGAGAAACAGCAAGAAATTGGAAATCTATTGAAAAAATAATGAAAGAAAACTTCCCCAATTTGGTCAAGGAGCTAGACATGCAAGTCTAGGAAGCACAGAGAGTCCCAAACAAGATGGATGCAAAGAGGCCCACCCTAAGTCACATCATAATTAAAATACCAAAGGTTAAAAATAAAGAGATGGGAGGGGGTTATGGGAGATTGGGTGAGAGGTGAGGGGATTAAGTAGTACAAATAGGTAGTTATAGAATATCCCAGGGGGTGTAAAGTACAGTATAGGAAAGGAAGTAACCAAAAAAAAAAAAAAGAAAAAAAATACTTTTAAATTGTAAGAGCTGCATTATAAGATACACTTGCCTAATTTATTTCAAGTTTAATTTAAATTAAAACAAGGCAATTCCTCTTTATTTTACCGTAATTCTCACAGAGTTATTCTCAGAACAGGAACCCCCCCAAAATCATTATATACAACAAAAAAATGACCAGGAAGAGCAGGTATGTATGCTATACGAACCGATCAGAAGAACTGTTCCAACAGCCAAACCTCCGCCTGAAATAAAACAAAACCAAGAATAATTAATTAATCTACATTTTCACATTACTTCTAGCATAAAAGTTAAGCTTTAAAAAGGACAGGTTTCCAATAACTTTAAAATTGCTGTTGAAAACAACATTTTAATTACCTTTGCAATACTTTGCTTAAGGTGCTATTATGAAATAATTACATATTATATGTAATTACACACTGCACATTACAATTACTTTCATAATATACTGTACAAGCCTCCATTCTCCTGTGATAGGACCATGCAGCATTCAACATAACTGTGGTTAATCATTCTAATAATGTTATATTTAGCACTTAATAAATTAACTCAATAGCCAAGACCTAAGTGTGCACAGTAACTTAACTACTACAGAAGTACAACCAAGAAAATAAAGGTTATTATAATAGAAATTCCACTTCAATATTTATCCTGAAATCTAGTAAGCCTTGGAGAGAAAAACCTCTGATAATTAGAAGTGATTCTTTTTTCATTATGGATAACATACACAAAGTCTGGACATGTTCTATATTTAGAATTTAAAATAAACATTTGTCATTTCAAACAAGAGTCACAATCACAAAAATAAATGTTTGATTATTACTAGAACATGTTCTCTTAAATATCATGAACATGTAATTCAATAATGATCTATCAAAAATCAATGTAAAATTAAGCTTTAGGAAACTAGAACTAAAGATACAATGTTCAACTATTTTGTTTTAAAAACATTTGTACAGTATTATTTGTAATTAATGTCACAAACACAAGTTCTCTTAAAAGTAAAAATATGAAATGTACTTAAGGTATAATAAAAAAAATACTCACTACTAGGGGCTGCCAAGGCAGAAGAGGGAAGGGGGGATAAATAGTGAGGGAAGATCTGACTTGGGGTGGTGAACACACAGTACCACAGATGATGTGTTACAGAACTGTACACCTGAAACCTATATACTTTTATTAACCAATGTCACCCCAATAAATTCAATTTAAATAAAAAACATGGGCTTTGGGGTAACCCACACCTAACTCATGTTCTAATCTCTAGCTTCCCGTCTTGGGCAGTTAATATAGCTCTTGATGCTTCTGTGTCCTGATCTGCATAATCGGCTGATCATACTACACATCTGGTAAGGAGTGTTAAGAAAGCTCATGCCTGAGGAGTCAGGATTGTGTTAGGAATTCATGTGTTGCAGACCACACTGGTCCCCAGCCCTGAAGTACCCAGATAGGGGTCCTGTCAAAGCCCACCAGCACACCAAGCATTGTCTGCAGGCAGAACAGATGTCTCATCCATACAAGTCTAAATAGTCTTCAAATGTACTCATACACGAAGGCTGTTATAATAAATAGAATACAAATTGAAAGAAAAAGAAAATGACTAGAATATTGTTGGATGGTTGAAAGCAAGGTCATTAGAATGTTTTGGGGTTTTGCAAGGGCGGGAGGCACAAAATTATCAAACATTAGAATGCTAATAAGAAATTTCCCCCCCAAAGTTTTTTTTTTTTTTAGATTTTATTTATTTATGTTTAGGGAGAGGGAAGGGGAGAGAGGGACAGAAACATCAATGTGTGGTTGTCTCTTGCATCCCATACTGGGGAGCTGGCCCACAACCCAGGTGTGTGCCCTGACTGGGAATCGAACACACAACCCTCTGGTTCACAGGCTGGCACCCAATCCACTGAGCCACACCAGTCAGGGCCTCCCAAAAGTTTTGTAGTGGAAAATGTTTTATAGAAAAACAGTATGAAAAGTTCCTTTGATAGAGTTTATTTTTTGCTTTGTAAGTAGCATAAATGTTATGCTTTGGGAGAATTTAAAATCTGGTAACATACATGTCACATAGAATACAATGTAACATTTGACAACTTTATAACTATAGGCAGAACATTACTAATTGACATAAAGAGGAAAACAATAAAAAAATAAACCAGTACTTTTAAATATTTTTGTTTAATTGTATTTGTTATAGAACTAAATATATAGCATTTTAATTCCATACTTAGATAAGTTCCTTCATTATACCAGTTAAAGCCATACATAGGATAACTTCCAATGCTCTTCAAGTTAAAAGTTTAATATAAACTGAAATATATATGATGATAACAGCCATAAAGGATCTGAACAAAAAGGTTTTCTTTGGGACAAGATTAGGTTAAATGCTTAACTGTACAGCCTATACTACATATAAACCACATGCAGACCACGTCTAACTTTTAAATCCATTTTGAACATTTCAAATTACACTTTCCAAGTCCTTCTTTCCCCACTTTCCTTGAAAGGCAGAAATAAATGTTTAACTACCTAATCATTGTTTTGTGTATATTTAAGGAGACAAAATATAAGTGTAAACAGACACTGCAGTGTCTAGTCTTAAGCAGGTAGTATAAAAAATAGTTTTTTTTCCTTAACCTATTTCTCATATGATTTAGATTTATTTAAACTTTATGTAAACTGGGTCTACATTCATGTCTTCCCAAATTAGGGATTTATATAAACTTTTGAGGCTTCGTGTAAAGGAATACTTGGACAATTAAAGACACTCTGTGAATGTTATTCATAGTGGGATGATGGGAACAGACCCAGGAGTAGTTTCCCAGTTGAATGCATTCCTAGTTTAGGTGTGTGGCCCAGGGGGGTACTCGGTAGGCACTACCCTTACCATTCTGGCAATTATTTTCTGATTAGCAGGAATCACTGAAAGCATATTGTTGCTTTATAAAAGATGATCACCTTAACAGGAAAAATCAGACTACGCTAAGGAGGTAATTTTTCTCTAAGAATGATACAATCTACTGTTCCTGATAATTTGGAAAACACCACTCAAATGTTTAAAATCTCAGGTATATGAAAATTCTAATGTTTGTAAAGTTCAACATTACTCAAAACAAAAAAAATAAATAAATGGAGACAGTTCAGTGACTTTTATCAACCAAATTAATAGCCCACCAGGATGTCTCTTACAAAAGGGCCGTTTCAGTTTTTTTCCTTCTATTATGTAAATTCACTAGGCTCAAATTAGAATTTGCTCTAGTAAAGGTTGGTCATTTTGAAGGTTGGTCCTCGGGAATAGGATGACTACCTTATCAACTATTCTTAAATGAAGCTTTTATTCTATGTATATGAAGTAAAATGGCTAACACATACACAGCAGCAAAGTATCTTTAGTCTTCCAAATTTGATTTCAGCATGACAAAACCTCACATTTCCCCCAAATACTTCTGTACAAGGTATTTGGATATACCTTACTTGACATGCTTAGGTTCTATCTATATTTTAAACTACAGTAAGTTTGTAGTCATGTCCCCACCAAACATTTGTAAGTTTAATTAACCAAACACAACAGGATACTTTGACACAATATGTTCAACCCAAACTAGCTTTTAATACATGTGTCTTTAAAACCAGTAACCCATTAACAATTTTATGTAATTTCAAAAGCAACACAGTTGTCAATCATAGTTCCCAATTAAAATAGAAATATTTTTCTCCCATAGTCCACTAAAATGTTTAACAGGTAAATAAGAAGGTAAATAAGCAATCATGTTACTTTATGATAAAACATACAATGAAGTAAGATGATCTTTTACCACTTCCTCTCCCCTTTAATCATATCTTACAGAAATCATCAAGACACTTTCTAAGTCATTAACCAAATAAATACTTGGTTTTACTTCTAGACCTTGGTTAGAAATATATTAATTTCAAGCTTACTAAAAATACAGGCAGTAGAATATTATATCCAAATGTAAGATTACACAAGTTTGAAAGCTTGAAGACACTTTTCAAGTTTGATATTTTAAAATATTTTCATCAAAATTTTACATTTAAAAATGACAGTCTTTTGTATTTAAAGTAGAAAAAATCTAATGATCTAAAAACATTGTAAGAAAATTTAAGATCTCGCAATTAAGTGACAATATCTTCCTATTTTATGGCTTTTAAAATAGGAGGAAAAAGATTTTTTAATTTTGTGTCAAGTTACAAAATTAAATCAGTATTTTCTCTTATCAATATTATTTTAAAGACAAAATATTCAATCCCCACACTTCCTAAAACAAAACTCTAATTGAGCTATAAATTTGGGGTAAATAAGGTCAAATTCATATATTAGAATATGAAGGCTGAGAAGTAATGCCTTATTTACAACAAGAGCATCTCCTTTTTTCAAAGTCAGAGAAAAATAAAAGGGAAAAGAAAACAGGAAAGATAATGGCAAGTTACACAAAGTCCTTCCCAGTACTCTCTACAAGAGAAAAAGTTTAAGTTTTGCTTAAAATTATAGAAAGCATTTTAGGGAAAATGCAATATAAAAAGCACTTTCCTATCCTTTTTTTAGTTTATAGCAATATCCTTAAGTACTTAATGTCATACCTCAAATTAAATTGCAGTTATTTCATTAATAAATCTACTTTGGCTTCTCTCTCTAGGGGTATAAACATCCCAACAACTCTAGATTATCACAATTATTGGCTGGGCAAATACAGGAATTAAAACAGAAAATGCTATGAATAGTGACAATGGTTATGTAAATTAAATTACATGAAACAATTCTACATAAAAATACAAAGGAACAAGCTACAGATTTCAGTTCCTAAAATATTATAGCCAGGATTACTCCATTGTCCAAACTCAGTGTACTTCTCCCACCTTCTAGAGTAAAATACAGTAAAGGACACAAACTCATCAGTATTTATTTTTTGACATCAGTGTTGAAAATGCAGCTACCATCAAGCTTCTTTGGAATACTCTTTCTGGATATTATTTACCCCAAAGCCCTATCTGCCATTCACCTGACTGCCAAAACTTAGTAAATTTTAAACAGCAAAGAGGTTAATCCAGTCAAGCCTGAAGTCATCTTTCCTTCAAGTTCCTTTCTGAAGGATGAGGCTGGGTGACAATGCCCCCAGATTAGATGACATGACCCTAAAATGGTCTACACTTTAAATGCCAGCAAAAGAAATTCTGAAAGAATATTTTTCCCACTATAATCTCTCTCTGGAAATTCCTGGAAGAACAATGGATTATTTACATATACTATCATCAAATAACAATATAAATTTCCTGGAAGAGCAGGGTTCAGAAACTGGACTGAGAAATCTCAGAACCCCCCAAATTTAAATGTAGTTCACTTGGGAAATGTATATCAATATCTAACAAAATTAAGTTGCCAAAACAACATTTAATATGATTATATCATGTTTAAAACATGGGGATATAGAGAATTCTCAAATTTATAAAACACTTTGCTTTTGCAGTAAACCATGGGAATATGAACATATCATTAAATGACTAACATTCAATTAGCCTGTGTGATAGCTTTTAAGTATACTTTGCAGCTATGCTTAAAATGACAATGATGTCATAGTGGTAGTAGTAAAATATCACTGCACTGAATGGCAGCAACAATACAGTATTTACTTGTTACACAGTAATCACTTAATACATATTTTGGCAACAATCACAATGTCACAGTATAGTTTCATCATCCTAATATCGTAACATCCTACTTGTGTTACATTTTCTCACAATATGGTCATATTAGGCTTGTCACAATCTGAGTCAAATAATATTTGAGTAACAACATAATGTTTTGCTTATAGCTATATGCATACATATTGGCAACCAAATGTTTCACTTTCAAATACTGTTTTAATGAAAAACAAACGGTTTGCTCCACAGGGCCATACAAAATAGAACATCAAAATACAAACATGTCATTAAGAAGTTAACAACTAAAATATTTCTGCAGATATTTATTATTCCAAATGTAGTAACTCCTATTATGACTTCTACGTCTTTGCACTTTGAGAATTAACTATATACGTGTAAAAATATTCCAAAATATCCAAAAACAGATACTTACTTTAATCATCTTAATGAACACTGATTTTTAGCAAAAAGCTTGTCACAGTCAAATAGTGGAGTCCCCATCCCCAAGCAAATCTGGAAATTTTTGAAATTACAGTTCGAGTTTATATCACTGCAGAAACACACGAGGAAGTTGCTTCGGGTTACTTTTTTGGTGGGTGCTTTAAGGGACTATAGTTAAATCATTAGTTTCAGGTCCAGTAAGCATTTAAAATCACTTGAAAGGAGTTCTAAAAAATGTGAAAGAGCTACAACATTGGCAGACGACTAAATCTGGAGCCTGCATAGTAGCCCAGGCTGTCACTATTTGTGATGTTCACGTCACTTAATCTCTATTTTTAGAGCTCCATCCTACATATTTCATAAATTCTTGTCCAGTTTTTTTTCCCTCACATTATTTTTCTTTTAATCAAGAGCTTACTGAAAATCCACTAACAACAACTGTGCTACACACAGTTTATAATTCTAATGAGGAACTGAAGGTATAACATGGGAAATGTGACCTTTTTGTTTGGAGAGTTCCAGGATCAAGTGAGTGAAATTACATATCCCAGTTGAATTCATACACACATGTGTATATATAAAATATATAACCACACATACATAATCACCCATAATATATTTTTATATATATAAAATCACACTTGGGCGTGATCCTGTATTTGAACTTAAAACTTGAAAACAGCTTCTAAGGTTCACAAGGGAAAAATAAAGGTGAGATAAATATTTACTAACTAGATATTCCGAATCATTTTTATTCATAGTACCATGCAATTTAGGAAGGCAGCAGACCTGACACAATTAGGTAAAAATACATAAATTTATGTAGAAATAACCATGAAATAACAGGCCAAGAGACCATACTCTTTCTTTCTCACAGGTTACTTGTATTGTCACTTTCTTTTGCATCAAGCCTTGGGGTGGGGTGGGGACACAGGAATTACAGAGATAAAATGTCAAGTGAAGTACAAGAACAAACAATGGCATTTCTAATATTTTAGGAAAGTGTACAAGATTTGATGGACACACATCACATACTATTAAAAAGTTATGAAATACAAACGGACCATTTTTAATGATGCAGCATTCAGATGGGAATTAACTAATTTACAATCTTTATTAACATAGAAGCTCTGTCCTCCCAAACTAATCTGGTCAATCCTTTCAATAGAACAGTTATAAAACAAGCATATTCATAACAGGCTTGTCATAAAAAATTCCAGGGATTATATAGGAAAGCCTAAGAACTGTACGTCTCTTTCTCGTTAAAATGTGAACTTGGAACATATCGTTTGGAATGTAACTACTGGAAGCAAAGAACATAGAGGAAAAAAATCTAACAAAAGCATATATATATACACACGTATTTAACGCAGATGCAGATAGGGGTATGGCTCTCACGATCAAAAACAGGCTGTAGCTACTTTGGATTCACTTAAACCTTTAAGATCCATTCTCTTAAAGCCAATTCGGTTTGTTAAAAAGATTCAGAACAGGTAGATAAGTAGCCTGACAGTGAAAGACGGGAGGTTACTTTTTTTCAGCATCTTATAACGAAACCCATCTCTCACAATGATATAAACTTCTACAGGGTTAACCCAAACCACGAACTACCTGGGGTTAGCGGGAGACCAGGAGGAGATTCTAGAGATGAAAGCCAAACCGTCTCCAAACATTAATAATCCCCCATGACCAAGGTAAAAGCACGCGGGATCACGTCATAATCTAGAAAAAAGGCTGGTGGGCAGGAACCAGAAGAGAAAGTGGGGGGAGCGCTAGAACAGGTTTAGTTAACAGCATTTACACGTCTCCATGCAACAACTCCTCCCATCCATCTCTATCAGACCAGGCAGTCCTCTCCGGGTCCGAGGACTAAGGGGCCACAGAGCTATGTGGGGTCAGGGCAGCTCCCCCAGCAAGTCCCCTCCCCAAGTTTTCCCTCTGTTGACCCCAGATCTCAGTGCTGAACCGACCTAAGAGCTGGTCCAGGGCTGGGAGCCCGGTTGATACCAGCAGCTGTCCGTTCCGCACCGACGGTCGTGTGCCTGCAATAGACACCAGTCGAGAGCCGCCGCTGTCGGTACCGCTGGCTCTAGGACCCTTCCTCTGGAAACTGGTGACGTTTTTGCTGGCTGCTGCCGCCGCCACACACCCAGTAGTCCCGGAGCCGGAGCCGCAGGATCCCACGGCCGCCATCTTGGCGCTTTTCGCGGAGACCCAATAGAAACTCTGGGCTCTCCAGCAGCGGGCCTGTCACAGACAGCCCCAAACTCCCGCCTCCTTGAGGCGCTTGTAGCCAATAGAACTGAAATCGCCGTCTCGAGTCTACCAATCGCAAGGCTTATTGCTAAAAAGTGCGCTTACGCAAGGACGGTGGACGTCTGCGGGACCCAGGTGAGAAGGCCCACCTGAGTCCTGGGTTAGTGTTTTTCGTGTTTCTTTGGGGCTGGAGGTGGGTAACATCATTCTACGTTGCTCTCGTTTTCAGTGTCTTCATTCATGTTGAGTTAAAGATACGGTTGGTGGAGCGACATTTCAAGCAGCTACCATTAGGATGTTGCACCTAGACTCGTCTGTTAGTAAAGAGGAAAGATACAGTTCCCCTTCCCTTATGATCTCGGATTGAAATTTCATTCTGTCTTCCCTATCCACGCCCCGCCTCTTTTTTGAGTAGCTGTGTTATACTGAAGGAATGGGAACTCACCTTAATGAATTATTTGCTGAGCATCTGAGTTCAGTTTGTCAGTGCCAGGTGGAGTGGATTTAGACCTTAGAGTGAAAACTCGCGAGCTTGGAGGCGATTTGGTTTACCTCTGATTCAGAGAGCAAATGACAAAAGATGCTTCTCCGACGAGTTCCTGTGAGAAGCTTTCGTTAATTTTAATTAGTGTTTCTGTAAGTCTTGGAGTGCCTTTCCATAAGTGGTGTGAATGACAAGTGTTACTCTGACAACCTTCTTCACACATTTAATTGTTTGCTGTTAAGGCACCTTCAAATAACAAAATACTTGAGTTGTTTTTTTTTCCCCAAGAAAAATCTGATAAGAATTAGATATGTATGGACTTTTTTTTTCTAGTGAACTCCGAATTGAGAGCTTTCTTATTAGAATAGGAATTTTATGTGCGGGTGGAGGGGTGGGGGGATGATGTAATTTAGAGCTGCATCTTCGGATTTAAAAATTTCCTTAAAACTGAGTATGTGTGTGTCTCTCTGTGTGTGGGGGAGTGATACTTAAAAGCATCCATGATTGACAAGGTTAAACTTAAAAAGGCTCCCAAATCATGCCTGTTCTACAAAGTTATGACTGGTTTTGACGGTGATGTATGATACTTTCAAAATACATCCAAACCTCATTGCAGTTCTTGCCATTGAATTGTTTTAAATATCAGTGACCCATTAAAACTCCTTGGCAAATTCTATTTGATAAATCAAGATTAGTATTGGTAAATAGCGACTGGAGTTTCTCATTTGGGGAGATCTTTTTCTTTATTTTTTGTTTGTTTTCTAAAGAAAAATCTTTAAAAAAATCCATGTTGCTATATATCAACTGAAAAGGTTTAGATACTTTCATTTTGCCAGTATAAATCTATAAACTAAATCATTTATTGAACAGCTGTTGAGTGTCTTTCTAGACCTAATCTTGTCACTTTAGGCCTACAGAAGTGAAAATGTTCTCATTTGGTGGAGGTAAGATTAACATATTAGAAGACAGAATACCACTTGAACACATTGAACAATATGTACTAATCTTGTCCTGTAATAAGTAAGTACTAAGAAGAGCAAAAGAAAAAGTGGCAAAGCAGTTTAATATCAAATAATAACATCTTAGATATTTTTTGTTGCTCTTAAATATTGATTTTTAAAAAAATATTTTTAAGAGAGAGAGGAAAAGAGGGAGAAAGAGAGGGAGAGAAACATCGATGTGGCAAACGTTATTCAGCTGCCTGTCATTCGTGCCCCAGTCAGGGACAGAACCTGCAACCTGGGCATGTGCCCTGACCAGGGAACTGGCAACTTTTTGCTTTGTGAGATGACACCCAACCCAGTGAGCTACACTAGTGAAGGCAAATATTGATTTCTTCAATAGGTTGTTTTTGCTTCATATTACCTTGTCTCTTCCTCTGTTTACCCTTTAGTTTTCTAAAGGTGATAGTATGATGCTTTCTTTGCTTTACTACTAGAACTGAAGAATTGTTTTTCAATTTTAAATAAAATTTGGGAACCATGACATGTATGCACACCAAGGAATTCCTGAAATTAGACTATTCTTTGGTGTATTATAACATCGTAGAATAAATTAATTGAATCTATCTCAATTTTTTTTTACAAAAGATAAAATCTTTCCTCTCAAAGCAAATAATCCCAAGTATTTGAATTTGTCAGTATGTAGTGTTGAACGTAAGACATTAGGATAAAAGTATTTATAGAAGTGAAGAGTTAAAAGGGTATATGCTTAGGTGTGGTGTTAATGATTAATAGCAATTAATTAATTAAACCCCAGGGGATGTGCTAAGCACTCAGGTTAGAGGAGAAAGAATACTCAGTCTACATCCTCCTTGAGTGCACAGTTGAGGGAGCTATATGGGTAAATAGAATAATAAAGCATGCTGTACATACTATGGAGGACAGATGTAGATACCTAATTTGGAGTAAGAGGAGCCTTGGAAAGTTTCCCCTGAGGAGGAAGCTTAACCTGAGTATCAAAGGATGTTTAGGTGATATAAGCATTATAGAGAATGGAAACCATATGGAAGCCATTACAGACAATGGAAAGACTGCTCCTAGTAAATCAGCTCTCGTTGCTTCTGTGCAAGTAGTTCTCATGAGTTATACACAGTGCTAAGAGAAGAGGAGACTGAAGAAGGTTTAATTGATTTTTCCTAAGGTGGTGAATTTTTTCCCCTTAGGGACAATGGGAAATGGGAAATCAATGAAAAGTTTTAAGTAATGACAGAATTATATTTGATCCTTATGTTTTGACTGAACATATGCTAGAAGGAAATAGATCACTGAAAGTGTAAATTCGATAAAGAGAGTGGAATGATTTAAGAGACTGCTATAAGGGGTTGCTGTGGCTGGTGCAGCTCAGTTGGTTGGAGCATTGTCTGGTACACAGGTGGCAAACACAAGGCCTGAGGGCCGAATCCGACCCTGCATCTTGTTTCATTCATTCCTGGTCTGGATGTGTGCAATTCCTGTTCTGGGCGCACATGAGATGCAAACAGTGGATGTTTCTCTCACATCAATGTTTCTCTCTCTAAAAGCAATGGAAAAAAAAAGATTACTATAAGGTCTAGAATTGATATGGTCAAGGAAGGTTGACAGGAGGAATCAAAGATGATTAACAGGCTTCTGCCTTGAACAGCTTTGTCAGTGCCAGAGGATACAATTAAGGAGGAACAGCAGAATTTTGTAGTTATGTTCCTTATTTTAGGGAATGGGAGATCATAAAATGAATTTTTTAAAATGTATTTAATCGGAAGAACCCATGGAGTATCGGGGACCACTCAGCACACAGTGGGCTATGTGAGAAGAGGGGTCTCTAGATGAAATAGATTTGAAATTAATTAGCACATGGTGGAAGTCTACCCCAGGGAATGGATAAACTCACTAAGGAAATGTATGTATGCTTTAGAATGAGAAGAAAAAAAGAACTAGGAATAAGTTTTGGGGAACATAAACATTTAAAAGCTGGACAGAGGAACAGAAAATAAAATAAAAATTGGAAAGTAGTTACTTGATTTAGTAATAATGGGTTTATTTTTGCTTTGCTAAGGGCAGATTTGATAGAGTAGTAAACTGAAAAGTCATATAATTGTATTTAGAATTGAATGGCCAGTACATTTGAATATTTCATAAAAGTAGACCATTTTACATTTTAGAAATCTGTACTGTGAAGTGGGGTGGGGGTGGGTAGAGGGGGATGACAAAAATTCAAGGGTGGAGTTGTTTGAGAGAGTCTAAAAATGAAAGTACTGGAAACCAACTCTAGACAATTGGTAAAAGGACCTGAATGCAGTAGAAGGAATCGAACCTGGAGAACAGGAGAGAGATTAATATTTGAAAGGAGGGATAATTCAGTGGCTAGAGGGTATATAAGAACATAAGGCTCTTGCTTTCTGCCATTAAATCTTGGAGTCCTTAAGACCATTTTCTCTTCTTTCCATATTCTTATCTTCATCTATTCCCAGGACCTCAGTTACAATTTATATGTCAATGTCTAACATCTATTCCCAGGACCTCAGTTACAATTTATAGTCCAGATTGCTTCTCTGACCTCCAGAATCAGAAATTCAGATACTTTACCTGTCACTTAAAAGTCTTAGTGGAACCTCAAACTCACAATGCCCCAGACTGAACTTTCTCTAGTGTTTTGTATCTCATTAAATGATAGGACAATTTGTAGAACTTTGTTTCCTAAGCTGTGGAACTTCATTCACTACACTCAATTCCTCTCTCAAGCTGCATTTTACCTTATCCTGTCCATTACCAGGACCTGTGGAGTTTACCTCTTAATAGTTCTCTAATCCATTCCAGGGCATTTAGCCCTCATCTTTGGTTGTCTTACAGTACATTATCCATTCAAGAGCCATCCTGATCTTTTCCAAAAAGAAGTATGATTATATAATACAGAAACACAACTTCTTTTTTAAAAAATATTTTATTTATTTTTTAGAGAGAGGGGAAGGGAGAGTGAGGAAGAAGAGAAACATCAATGTGTGGTTGCTCTGCACATGCCTCCCACTGGGGACCCAGCCCACAACTGAGGCATGTGTCCTGACTGGGACTCGAACAGGTGACCCTTTGCTTTGCGGTCTGGTGCTCAATCTACTGAGCCACACCAACCAGGGCCAGAAACACAATTTCTTAAGGACCTGCATATAGTTCCCTGTACCTGCTTCTGTAAGCACTGTATAAATTCCCTTACTCTGCACTCTGGCATTCATTTATTGTACTGTACTCACCATGTTCCATTCTTCCAAAAGGCCACTAGTTAACTTCTATATACTATTCAAATCTCATTTCAGCCTGTGCATTTCAATAAAGCCATCTCACGGTCCTGTCAGAATGAAATTAGCTCCAATATACCAACAACGAACAGTGGAATTGGAAATTTAAAAAATACAATTTATATTAGTATCCCCCCAAATGAAATACTTAGGCATAAATCTAAAAAAAATATACAAGATGTATATGAGGCAAACTATAAAACTCTGATGAACAAAATCAAAGAAGAACTAAATAAACGGAGACATTCCATTTTCATGGATAGGAGACTCAATGTTGTCACGATGGCGATTCCTCCCAACATGATCTATAGATTCAATGCAATTCCAATAAAAATCCCAGCAAGTTACTTTGTAGATATTTATAAGCTGATCCTCAGGTTTATACGGAGAGGCAAAAGACCCAGACTAGCTAACACAATATTGAAAGAGACAAAGTTGAAAGACTAATGCTACCAAACTTTACAACTTACTACAAAGCTATTGTAATCAAAACAGTGTACTATAGTCAACTATTATGCAAAGGCAGCACAATGGTCTAGATAGCCTTTTTAACAATTTGTGCTGGAACACCTAGACATTATAACACATGCAAAAAAAAAAAAAGAATGTAGACACAGACCTTACTACACCTTTCACAAACAACTCAAAGTAGAACACATGCCTAAATGTAAAATGCAAAACTATAAAAGACCTGGAAGATAAGAGGAAACCTAGAGTACCTTGGGTATGGTGATGCTTTGTGTGATGCTCTTCTTAGGTACAACACCGAAGACATGATCCACAGAAGAAGTGATTAATAAACTGGACTTCATAAAAATGAAAAACAATGAAAGACAGTGTCAAAAGAATGAAAAGAAATGCTACAGACTGGGAGAAAATATTTGCAAAAGATACATTTAATGAAGTACTGTTATCCAAAATATACAAAGAACTCTTAATAGCAAGAAAACAACCTGATTTGAAAATAGGCCAGAAACCTTATAGACACCTGACCAAAGAAGATACAGATGGCAAGTAAGCATATGAAAAGGTATTCCACATCATATGCCATCAGGGAAATTAAAATTAAAACAATATTAAGATACAAGTGCACACCTATTATAATGGCCAAAATCCAGAACACTGACAATACCAAATGCTGGCTAGGATGTGGAGTCACAGGAACTCACATGCATTGTTGACAGGAATGCAAAATGGTACAGGCGTTTTGGAAGACAGTTTGGAGAACTAAGTATACTCCTTCTATATGATCCAGCAGTTGTGCTCCTTGATATTTACCCAAAGGAGCTGAAAACATATTCACATAAAAACCTGCCCATGGATGGTTATAGCAACTTTCTTCATAATTGCCCAGACTTGAAAGCAGCCAAGATATCCTTCAGTAGGTGAATGGACAAATGAAGTGTGGTGCATCCAGACAGTGGACTTTTTTCAGTGCTAAAAACAAATGAGCTATCAAACCATCAAAAGGCATGGAGGAGACTTAAATGCAAATTACTAAGTATAAAAAGCCAATCTGTAAAATTTACATACTGATTTCAACTATATGATATTCTGGAAAAGGCAAAGCTATAGAGAATAAAAAAAGATCACTGGTTATCAGAGGTGGTTGGGGGGATAGATGAATAGACAAAGCACAGATTTTTAGGGCAGTGAGAATATTCTGTATGATATAATGATGAATATATGTAATTATACTTCGGTCCAAATCTATAGAATGTAGAGCACCAAAAGGGAACCCTATAGTAAACTGGATTTTAGGTGATTATGATGTTTCAGGTTAGGTTCATTCTTGGTATTGGGGGGAAAAAAAAGTATTAGGTTGGCCAAAAAGTTAGTTTGGTTTTTCCATAAAATGGCTCTAGTAGCGCTTAGTTGTCTTTAACATCATTGGAAACAATTTTGTCATATTGTATTGTGACAGCTGTCATATCAGTGTGCATTTAAAAAGTAACCTACTAAAATTGGTAAATTTTTGTGTAGCCATTTCAATATTGAAGATGGAAGAAAATATGCAACATTTTCAGCATATTATGCTTTATTATTTCAAGAAAGGTAAAAATGTTACAGGACACATGGACAAAACCAAGGGGGAGGGTGGAAGCAAGGGAGGGAGGTGAGTTTGGCTGGGGCTGGGGGGCAGTGGTGGGGAGAAAATGCAGACAACTATAATTAAACAATAATAAAGTAATAAAAAATGAATTAATTAAGGAGAAAAAAAGGTAAAAATAACTGAAACACCAAAACAAAAGAAAAAAGATTTGTGCAGTGCATGGAGAAGATGCCATGACTGATCAAACATGTCAAAAGTGGTTTGCAAAGTTTCGTGCTGGAAATTTCTCCCTGGACGATGGATGCTCCACGGTTGAGTAGACCAGTTGAAGTTGATAGTGATCAAATTGAGACATTAATTGAGAACAATCAATGTTATATCATGTGGGAGATAGCCAACATACTTAAAATATCCAAATCAATGAAGTTATTGGTGAAAATGAGTAGTTTTTATTTTGTGGAAAAAAACCTTATAGACTTTTGGGCCAACCCAGTACCATTCTGGTGAATGATAATGGGGGAAGCTATATATATGTAGGGTCAGGAGTATATGGAAAACTTCTGTATCTTACTCTCAATTTTTCTGTAACCCTCAAATTTTTCTATAATAATAAAGGATCTAAAAAATTAAAGATGCCCCCCCCAAAAAAGATGAAATCAGCTATATAAAATCACAGTCTGAGAGTTCCATTAGCAACATATATATCACCCAAGTAACCACATAGTGGGACCATCTTTCTTCAAGGATTCCAACAGTCTGATATTCTGAGAAGTCTTCAGGTACAATGACCTATTTAAGGCACACCAGGAAACCATGGTCATGGTAGGCAGCGTATTCCATGGCAGAAATGAGTACCTCTATGGCTGGTCTTTCACTGGTTCTTCTGAGACCTGGGGTTCATATTCCTATTGTGTCAGTGTAGGTAAAGTGTGTAACATTTCGGAGGCTTAGTACAGGGTCTCATGGTATTCTGGGAGCTCAGAACTAAATTGGAGCCATGTATTACCCAACTTTCATAAAACTTTTTGTTCATGGCTCTTGCTCTATCTACTAATTCTACCTTCCTTTGAATTATAATTTCTTGATAAGCAATTTTTTTAATTTTCAAATTTGATAGCATTAATTGTATTCTGTACTTTGAATTCTTTTAGATTATTTTCCATATCTATGATGATACTTAGATTCTCATTTTTAATTTTCTTTCAATTTCATGTCTTTTCTCTTTGAATAACTGAAATATTTAAAAAATATTTTAGTGGTATTTTCATAGAATGGAATCTTACATTTTATACATTATTTCCTTTTCTAATATTAATAATTTGTTTTTCTTAATTTAATCTTTCTTCCTGCTTCTCTTAGGTATTTTGTTTGTTTTTCACTATAGTATTTTTTAAAAAGCAGTAATTAAAATACAGTTCCTGTCCAGTAGAACTGATAAGTCCTGTCCAGTAGAACTTCCTGTGTTGATGGAAATATTCTGTGTCTACACCATCTAGTACAAGAGCCATTAAGTACACATGGCTAGTGAAAGCTTGCAATGAGGTTGACATAATTGAGGAACTGAAGTTTCAATTTTATTTTAATTATTTAAATTTCAACACTACATTGGGCTAGTTGCTACTGTATTGGACAACATAGTTCTATGTCAAAATATGGCAAACTTTTTCTATGGAAGACTGTAAACAGTAAATATTTAAGGCTTTGCAGATCATATAGTCCCAGTTGCAACTATTTCACTCTGCTGTTGTAGAACAAATGCAGCCCGTCAACAACCCGTGAACGAATGAGCACAGCTGGGTTCCAGGAAAACCTGGTTTGCTAGAGTGGAGTTGGCTGGATTGGGCTTATGGGCCCTAGTTTGACAACCTATGAAAAGATGTGACTGGGGATATATATATTTTTCTTCTTTTTTTTTTCTGTATTCCCTGTTTTTTTTTTCTATTATTTTTTCTCCTGTGTATGTGTGTATGTATTTTTTGGAGGGGAGGGAGGAGTCTCTTTTTCTGCAACTTTTTTAGAAAGACTATTACTCTCCTTGGGTTTTTACTCTGTATTTGTTCAATTTTTGTTCCAACGTTTATATTTTTTACATATGAAGGTACATGGTGGTAAGACAGGTGTTCTATTTTAAAATTTCTTTAAACTCTACTCTTTGTTCTTTAATTCTGTTCTTTCATACACCTTGTTTTATAGGTGCAATATCTTATTTAATGTCTTGGAAGATGTTAAATAGAATTTTTTTCTTTTTATTCTCTCCCTACTTACCTCTGATTTCTCCACAGTTACTTGTTCTGTTTTCTATAATGGGCTTTCTTATTCATTCTCGATCCTTATCTTAATTATATCTGCAAAGACTCTACATCCTAATAAGGTCATGTTCTTAGGTTCTAAGTGGATATAATTTGGGGGGATAGGGGGACACCACTCAACAATCTCTTTTTAGGTAAGTATATTATAAATGTGTTATATAATCTGTTCATAATATTTAAAAATCTCTAAGTCTGTGTACATTTTGTTATGAGATTGCTTCACAATATACTGTTCAAGTAATACTCATATTGAAGAGCACCAAACAGGGAAACCACTTGTTTTGTCAGACTTTATAATGTGTTAGCAGTGGAGGGTTATTTAGTGTGTCCTTGCTTTTTTACCTAGGATGTTATACACAAGTGCATGAGCAAATGAAAAAATAGCACTAAAATTTCATTGACTTTAAAATATTTATTACTCAGTTTTCATACCAATGTAGTAAGTTCCTAAATCACCTCTTTATTAGAACAGTGTTCATCTCAAATTGACTGGAATGAGTTTGTGAGGTTAGATTTCCTTGGGATTTTTGGGTGTTTCAAGATTAACTCCAAAATATTTAATGAGTTCTTCAAGTAGGTAAATAACTCAGAAGAGAAATATTTTTGCAAGTAGCAAGAATATAATTTAAGTATCTGTAGCTGAGTCTCAATCACATGAGATTGTTAAGGTCAAGCATGGTACCTATACATGGGTGAAAGAATAAATTTAAGCAGATGTATTACAGAAAAAAGTCTCACTTTTAAGGGTCCTAAAATAAAAAGGAAAAAGATGGTAGGGTCATAAACAGAGGAGATTGAATAAAACAACAATTGGGGTTGAAACAGTAAAGAGAGGGAGGTTAGACTGGCTGATGTGAATAAGTAACAGAAATGTGCAATGTACAATAGCAAAGACATGAAACAGGGTAAGAAGAAGAAAGGAGAGCAAATGATAAGAATAATACCATAAAGAGCTTAATGATAAAGGGCAGAATATGAGTGTTTCTTTTAGCTTAAGTCAAATTAATGATACTTATTAGTCTTGAAATCATACACTCAAGATTCTCCTGCCATTTTGTCAGAAGAAAATAGTAGGAACCTTTACTACTCATTAAATTTCAAATAAATATTAATATTTAAATATTGATATAGATATGTGATATTATATATTATATGTAATTGTATAGTTCAAGGTGAATATTCATATACTGTTACCTTCGTTTAATGGCAAAAAATTAGTTTTTGGTGTTGACTCTCAAATGTCACAGGGAAACAGAGCAAACTTTTAACATTTAAAATAAAAATGGTGATAAAACTTTTTCTAAGTCATAAGAACTGACATGGAGTTATTATAGTGGAATAAGCAGCAGGTTTTGATATCTAAAATAGTATCAAGCATAATATGTTTTGTCTTTGTCATATTATAGGTGGTCTTAGGATTTTTCAACAATAAGCATTCTTCATATTCAGTGAATATCTGACTGAATAATGTCTTAACACATCAGCATTACAAACTACTCTGCTGCCCTTTTAGGCTTAAAATGAACTTCAGATATTCATGCTGACATGTAGAAATGAATGTTAGGTCCTCTGTATCACCTGTAAATTCTTGTAGAGGAATTTGATACATCAGAACTGTGTGTGATTGGGTATCAACTTCTTTAGGTGCTTGAACACAGTTTTCTCTAGGATGATTGATACATCGTCACCCAGTTACTTTCTTCTTCTACTTGAAATTCCCTCATAGATAAAGGACTTTAATATTCTGTTTTTTAAAATGATTATCTAAAGTGTCATTGAATGTCTAAATTCAAAATCCCATTGACCTGCCAAAGAGTGAGATGTATCTTAACAACTAAGAGACATTTAGTCATATTATATAATTAACTCAACATGGCTGAGAGAAGCCTTCACCTAATGTAATTTTGATTTTCTGTTTTAGGAATGCTGAAACCATGGATCACTGATATATGCTTTGAGACATGCTTTAGATGCTTTTTTCAGGAAGCCCTGAAGCTACCCTAAAAATTGAATGTATTGTCGAACAGACCTATGGTAAGTGTACTTTTTTTTCCCCTCCTTTTTTTTCTGTCTGGTTCATGATCAGGTTAAGTCTTATGAATGCCCTAATGCTGCTCCCTGCTGGACACTGTCATTTTTGAAAGTTGGTACTTAATAGATGGGCAAATAACTGGCTAGCTGGACCCACTAAGAGGGGAATCCTTGGTTGCATTCACACACACACAAACACACACAGTATCCAACAAAAGCAACTTAGTTATGGTGACTGATACCATTGAAAGTGCTGATAGTCTTGCTTCTAAATTTCATTGTCTGCTTCCTGCTTAGTGGCATCTAAAAGTTATAACAAACATATACTGAAGGGTGCTTCTAGGTGATGGGTCTTTTAGCATTTCCCAAATTGTGTGTGTGAAGATATATGTGTTAGTAATCTAAGTCAGTTTTTAAATTGTTGTTGTTGTTATCTTTTTTGTAATAAATTCCCTTTATTATTATTGTTTTTGTAAAGGAAGTATTGAAACAGCTCCAGTATAACTTAAATTGGGTATTGTTGGATCTATTTTGAATGAGTCACCTGACATTACATTGTATACAGTGGATACTTGCATAGAATGACACTGGTTTGGACTCACGTGTCGTGACTGTCCATCCTGTCACGAGCCCTCACATTGGATGCATGCACAGGTGCTCCCAAAGTTGTTCTAAAATGTATGCGAATTAAAAGTGTTTCTTTTCCTACTTTTGATCTAAAATATTGTTCTATTTTTTTGGAGTGCAACCTGAATAAAATTGTTGTCTGGATATAAGGTAGATTTTCTTTCAACAGTAATCATACATTTCCTTGGAAAGAAGGAAAAGTGACAGAAACAACATGAGCTAAGCAAGGCTTAACATGGTAACTGACCTCACATTCTTTAACAGCCTGGTACTTATTTGATAGCCATTTGGAAAGCCTGGGTATCTACTCTTAATTAGGATTATGGAGAGTCAGACATACTGGTTTGTTTGTTTATTATGAAAATATTGCAATAAAAATTTGAAATGTAGACCAAGAAAATAAAATTGTCAGCAAAAAAGAAAAGCCATTTCTTCCTTCTCTGTAAAAATATATTATTTCAGAAAGTATGTCATTATGAGTTTTTATTGTAAAATAAACATCATATGAAAACATAAATGCATAGTAAAATGAGTAAGTATAAAGCAGACATGTTTCCCCAGGTCATTACTGGTATCTCAGATGCTGTTCATATAATCCTCCTTTTCTTTAGAAGTAACCAATGTCTTGATATTTATGGTAATTATTTATATAATTTTATTACTTTTATACTGTGTATCACTCAGCAATGTGTACTTTCTGTCTCTAATGTTGATGGAATCTATGTATTTTTTTTTGCGAACATTTTAATTTTTCTTTTGGAAAAGGTAAAGTAAGAGAGGGCAGTCTTCAGTGTTCTGAGAAGCCCAGGGATGGGAGGAGTTGTAAGGAATTTAGATGGACCAGCAATCATGGTGGGATCAAGATGCATGGGGACAGGTTCGTGGTCTTTCAAGGTAAGTGGGAGGCTGGAAAAATGGCTGGAAAGGGACAGCGTTCTTCAGAGAAGGGTGTAGGCTAGGAATGGAAGGCATTATGTTGATGGGGCCTATCACAGTGCAGCCAGAGAACAGTAGAGAAATCAGGCAAATTATCTAGTTTGCACTACCTGCATGTCCTCAAACCTGATTCTGTCCAAGTCCTTACAGTGCGTCTCCGGGGACACATCTAGGAGCAGAAGCTCAGAGTCCCTTCTGAGGAGGGATGGTGGCGACTCAGCTGCTGCTGCTGCCACTGCTTAGCCTACTTCATTGCATGATAAAGGGTGGAGGAAATTTCTGGTGATATGTGGCCCAGGCCTTGCAGCAGTCTGAAGGTCCAACTGAAGGAGCTTCTTGAGTACTCTTTTGGGGCCATGTCCTAGAAAGTCAAAACTCATGAGTAGAACCATAGAATGTGGCTTTTATGTTCAGGCTGCCAAAGAGGTCTTGCGGGTTTGCTTGTATGTGCTGAATGTAATGAGGGTGATGCCCTTGCTGTGCTTGACCTTCCCTGAGGCCAGGCCATATGACAGCACCCACTCTTGCTGGGGCCCCTGCTGTGTGCCAACTGCAGCACCATCAGGCATGAGTCGCCTTCCAACAGCTGGAAGAAGTCCTTACTTCTTCCAGCTGTCCATGGAGGTGCCATTCTCTTTAGCATCAATGGTTAGAGGTCCACTCAGCAGCAGGATCTCCAAGCTTTATGAAAGAGTTCCTGGTGGGTGGCGGCTGCTCTCACAGACACAGAAAGGTGGCCGAGGTGGTGGAGCTGAAGTCTAGATCTTAACACTAAACTCATAGTACCTGTTGTGTGCTGATCTGAGCTTGGAGACAGACTGACTATGCTTCCCTTCGGGCTGGTGCTACCCAGGATGCTGCTGTGGCTCTTGCGTGCTGGCTGGGGTACCAGGTGACATGGGACAGGGGTGGGCCATCTGATGAGAGCCACTGTGTGCAATTGTATGCATTCTTTCTTCCTTTACTCAGCATTATGTTTCGGAGATAGTTGAATGTAGTTTTATTTCATTCATTTTCATTATTAGTATTGGGTTGGCTAAAAAGTCTGAATGGTTTTTTTCACAAAATAAAAGACACATTTTCATTTTTACTAATAACTTTATTGATTTGAATATTTTAAGTATGTTGGCTATCTCCCACATGATATAACATTGATTGTTCTCAATTAATGTCTTGATTTGATCACTATCAACTTCAGCTGGTCTACCCAAATGTAGAGCATTGTCCACTGAGAAATCTCCAGCACGATACTTCGCAAACCACTTTCTGACATGTTTGATCAGTCACGGCACCTTCTCCATACACTGCACAAATCTCTCTCTCTTTTTTTTTTTTGCATTTTAGTGGCATTTTTACCTTTCTTTAAATAATAAAGCATAATATGCTGAAAATGTTGCATATTTTCTTCCATCTTCACTATTGAAATCGCTACACAAAAATTCACCAATTTCAGTAAGTATTTTTAAATACACACCAATATGACAGCTGTTATAATACAATCTAACAAAATTGTTTCGAATGAAGTTAAAGACAACTAAGTGCTTCTAGAGCCATCTTATGGAAAAAACAAATGAGTTTTTTGGCCAACCCCATATATTATTCCTTTGGAATGAATATGACTGTTCATTTATTCTAATGGTGGTAGATGTTTGAGTTGTTTCTACAGTTTGTTATAAATAACATTGCCATGAATGTTTTTTTACATTTCATGTTGTTTTTTAATTATGTGTTTTTCTACATGTGTCATGTAGACAACATGTGTCATGTAGAAAAAGTCATATTTTCAGGTTAAAGAGAATTTATTATAGTGGGACTTTAAATTAATTTAAGTGAATGCATGAGAAAGTTATTATATCATGAGAGTAACATTAAATATTGGAAAAGATTCTGAAGAGATTATAGTTTCTTTTACTGTAGGCCTTAAATAGATGGTAAAGTGGCCTATAATATGTGATAGTTTAAACAAATAGTATACAAATAGTACAGATACAGCCCTGGCCGGGTGGCGCCATTGGTTGACCGTCATCCTATACACCAGAAGGTTGTTTGTTAGATCCCTGGTCAGGCTAGATCCCGCACCTAGGTTGCAGGTTTGATTCGCAGTCAGGGAGTACACAAGGGGCAATCAATCGATGTTTCTCACATCGATGCTTCTCTTCCCCTCTCCCCTCCCTTCCCTTCCCTCTAAAATCAAGAGGCATGTGCTTGGGTGAGGATGGATGGACAAATAAATACATAGATATAATATATAGACATAGGATCTAATGTAGTAATTCTTTGTTTTACTTTATTAACAGATTTATTGTTTACTGTCATGTCATATTTTCTATAACAACTTTACTGATGAAGAAACTCAGGAGGGCTAGAGAGATAGAGTCACTTGAACAAGGTCATTTAGCAAGTTGGAGCTAGAAACCAGACCAACCTGTCCACTTGGCAGTTGCAACTTAAAGAAAACAAAGTGAAAAGTGAAATCAGGATATTTTCTTGAGTGTGTCCAGCCATTCAAGTGGAAAGTTTGCCTGACTAGTTTTCAGATATTATCAGATATTCTCTTGACTATTAACCAAGAACTGGCTTAGCATAGGGAATGTTATATTTAAAGCCCCCAAAGTGTTATTGTACTTTATTGCAGTTCCTCTTTCAAAAGGCAGCCGTAGTATATTCTAACTCTGAGTGAGAATTTCACTTTGAGTAGCCTCACTCATTGGCTATTGTTAATGAATGGAATATTTCTCATCTGTTAATTTCGTAGATGAATGAACCTTATCCTTTTATGTGCCAAAATTTGTTGGGTAGGAATATATTTTTAAAAGGCTTCTAAAATCTAAAATTTACCCTTCTGTTTTTCTAAACAAGACATACTGAGTATAATTTAAATTCTGTTTTGGTGGCTCACAGTTGACCTTGTAAACATCAGTCATTTCACAGAATTTATTTGATTTCCTCAGAGACCATTATGCTGTGTAGTTCTCCTAAGTTGTACTGGACTGATAAACTTTTGTGTTCTGGGGGTACTTGTGATGTATTTTGTTTTGTGTAAGCTTTGTTAGGTAATTCTTATTTTTTTCTTTTTGTTGTCCATGCATTATATTGACTCTAATATTAAAATCAGCATTTGCCTAACATTATACATTGCTTAGGGTGGAGCTTAAGTATGGTTCTTTCCAATTGACTGGCTAAAAGCCTAGGATGGGTGGGTGGCAGGTTTTTAAAATTTATTTTGGGGTCTGTCTCCAGGGTAGCCATTTTGTCTGAGAGGACTGATATGATTTCTGAATGATTGAAATGAAAGATGGATTACATGCATATACAGATGCATTCTCATTCAGGGAATAAAAATGATCATGCACCTATTTTCTTATGAAACAGTGATATTGAAACTGGATTTACTTAAGAATTCCTTCATGTAGAAAGTCCAGTGGACTTGAGTGGTTGTTTTCTTTTTTTTAAAAATTATTTTATTGCTGTTCATTTACAGTTGTATGCATTTACCCCCAACTCCTTCCCCACCCCAACCAAGCCTACATCCCTCCCTTGTTTCCACGCGCCCCCCGCCGTTTTGTCCATATGTTTTTTATAGTTGTTCCTGAAAACCCTTCCCCCTGTTATCTCTTCCCACCTCCCCTCTGGTTGTTTTCTAATTAGAAAATATTTGATAGGATGAGCAGTTAAATGAAAACAGTATTAGGTGAGACTACCTATTGAAAATGGCAGTCATAAAGATTAAACCACCTTTGAAATGACAGCTTCTTAAAGGAAAATATAGAAATAACAGATTTGGTTTCATGATAAAGTTTAAGTGCTTTAGGAGAATGTTCATTTGAAAGTGAAATGCATTTGAATGCTCACCCATACACTATTGAAAGTGTTTAAAGAAGAAACTGGAGTGGGGAGTGTATTAGTTGTTGGATGGCAGGAGGTTTTGGGGAGATACGCACTTGGTATTCCAGGACAGTAGGCATCACTATGGTGATTTGTGGCATCATAGAGGTGTTTTTATATTTAAAAATTCATTTGCTCGTAAACTTAATAAATCAACAAATTTTGCATGTGCATTTAGGGAAAAAGAAATAAAGGGCTTCATGCAGATTTTTACAATGAAAATATTTTTCAGAAAACAAAATATCTTAGAGGCCCAAAGAGAGGCATAGCTTTCTCTAGGATACATCTGAGAGCCATATGTGGTGGAAGTGCAAAATGACACAACCCACATAAATTGGCAACTTTTAGAAAAAGCACAATGCATTCACACATCTGTCTCAGTACCAATTAGGGGAATGTTTTACAGATATACTTGTGTCCTTAAAATATAACATATATAGGAGTTTTAATTGTAGCTTTTTGTTTTATAGTAGCAAACTGTTGGGAACACCCCTAATGTCTACCAATAGGGTACTTGTTAAATGATCTGTGGCATATCTATACTCTACAGATATAAAAAAAAGATAGGATGTTCTCTATGTGCAGATTTGGAAAGTTTTCAAACATACATTGTTATTCAACAAGAGCAGAGTTCAAACAGTATATTGTAAACTACTTTTTGTTTGAAAGGGAGGGGAATATAAATATATATGTAGAGATACTCATATTTACATAAAGAAAATCTGGAAGAGTATACAAAATCTAAATCTTCTATATGAATGGGTGAGGAAAAACAGATGGGACTTTTACTGTATATCTTTTAGATTGTTTTATTTATTTATTTATTTATTTATTTGGTTGGTTGGTTGGTTTGGAAAAACACTTTTATTTAGGGTTAGTTTAATGATGTAGTGTAGGGCTGAGAACTGAGGGCAAGTTAAAATCCTGGGTACCCTACACATGAGAAGGTTAATAGACGAAGGTAGAGACAGTGTTAGTTTTCAGTGTAAGCTTTAGATGACAGCTGAAATTTACTACTGCATTACACTTGGTATGCTCATTTCTTTTTATAACGTCAGAACTGCCGTTATTCTTTTTTTAATGATAGTTAAAAATTTTCATTACTGTTCATTTACAGTTGCCCTGCCTTGTTCCCCATTGCTCACAACTACCCTGTTTCCCCGCTACTGCAAAAACCCCCCTCCCACCCCAGTCCATGCCATGAGTCCTCTACTCCTGTTCCTTTGCTTGCCCCTGCCTCTTCTTTCCTCCATTACTCCCTCCCCCTTCACTCTGGCCACTGTCAGTTTGTTCTTTATTCCATGTCTCTGGTTTGTTTTGCCCATTTGTTTTTTTTTTTTTTATTAGGTTCCACTTATAGGTGAGATTATATGGTATTTGTCTTCCACTGCCTGGCTTCTTTCTTTCTTTTTTTTTTATTTTAATTTTATCTTAATCATTGTTCAAGTACAGTTTTCTGTCTTTTACTCACATCCCAGCCCCTAGTTTTTGTCCATGTGTCCTGTATATTTGTTCCTGTAAACCCTTCCCATTCTCCCCTGAAATTCCCTTGAAATTCTCTCCCCTCTCCCCTCTAGTCACTGTCAACCTGTTCTCTATTTCAGTGTCTTTGGCTATATTTTACTTGTTTGTTTGTTTTGTTGTTTAGGTTCCTGTTAAAGGTCAGATTATATAGTATTTGTCTTTTACTGCTTGGCTTATTTCACTTAGCATAATGCTTTCCAGTTCCATCCATGATGTTACGAAGTGTAGGAGTTCTTTCTTTCTGCTGTGTAGTATTTTTGAATGTGTGAATGTGTTATAGTTTTACTGCTTTACTCCCAGAATTTGGCAGATAGTAAGTACTGAATAAATATTTGTTGTAGAAATGAACTCTATAATCTTTTGATGATTTTTAAAATCTTATTTCTTAAAGTATCTTTTTGATATGAGAAAAACAGTGTTGTAAATTATATGTTGATTCCAGTATAAAAATAGGGAAAATATTTAAGTGGGATACAATGAGTAGCATAGATTAGTTTATCATATTATCATGAAGTTTCATTTTATTAGATGATATTGATATTAAAGAATGATTATATTTTCTTTATCTGCATTGAAAGATAATAAAAGTTTTCAGGCCCTGGCTGGTATAGCTCAGTGGATTGAGCTCGGGCTGCAAACCAAAGTGTCACAGGTTCGATTCCCAGTCAGGGCACATGCCTGGGTTGCAGGCCATGACCCCCAGCAACCACACATTGATGTTTCTCTTTCTCTCTCTTTCTCCCTCCCTTCCCTCTCTAAAAATAAATAAATAAAATCTTTAAAAAAAAGTTTTCAAGAGATTCCTATTAAATTAGGTAATAAGCTTTCATAATTGATAAATAATCTTACAAAATTTGAGGGCAAGGGGGGAAATGACAAACATATTCTTTATACTGCCTTTTCTTCTGTGCTACTTATCCCACATAAGGGCAAAATTTCAATCCTGAGACTATTTTAGGAGCTGTTATAACAGCAGCAACAGTGGCAGCAGAAGCTACTCCTGACACAAAAGCCAGATACCTCAAAATATGGTATTATAGATTGAGGAATGGGGAAAGGTGATAGGGTAAAGGGCTGTTGCTCCTCCATTTATAAAAGTCCAGGAACTTTCACAGCTATTGAGATAAAAATGTGATTATTCAAATAAGTAGTATCAGAACCTTTCGTTTTTTGTTCCTAAATTTCTTATGACAAGAATTTTGACCACCCCTGTATATTTCTGTATTTGTGTGTAAAACTGTCTTTTTAATGAAAGCTCTATCTACAGAAAATGCACACAGATCGCTCAATGAATTTTTTAGAAGCCGAATAACCCCATGTAACCACACCCAGATAAGAGACATTATCAGCACCCAGAAGACACCTTCCTGTTCCCCACCATGTGCTAAAATAACCACTACCCTAACTTTGAGTAGCATTGTCTTGTTTGTTTCTGTATTTTATATAGAGAATTTTATAGTCTATTTTTGGTTTCCTTTGCTCAACTTTATTTCTTGAGATTTGTGTACATTGTTGCATGTAGTTGTTCTTTGTTCATTTTTATTGCTGCATTGTATTATATGACTATTTCACAACTATTTTTTAATCCATTCTGGTAATTGACATTTGGGTGGTTTCTATATAATGCTACTAGAAGCTTTCTAATACAGATCTTGGTTAATATATTTATGTTTCATTTGTGGATATATCTAGGAGCAAAATTGCTGGATCATAGGTGTATATGTGTCCAACTCTAGTCAACTGTGCCAGTTTTCTAACGTGGTTGTATTCGTTTACTTTCATGTGAGAGTTCTCCTTGCTCCACGTCTTTGTCAACACTAGATCCTTTTCCCCACCTGTTTTGTTTTTTAGATTCTGCTGTCTATAAGTAGTAAACCATTATTTTTTACTTTCTAGTTGATGATTAATCAAGCTGACCACCTTTTCATATGTATATTACCTATTTTATTATTCTCTCTTGAAGTACCTGTTCATTTCTTTTCCTGCTTTTCTGTTGGGCTTTTTCTTTGATTTGTATGTGTTCTTTATATATTTGCAATATGAATCCTTAATTGAAAATAGGTATTGTGACCTTTTCTCCTACTCTGAGGTTTGCCCTTTCAGCCTATTAATAGTTTTTTTGATGAACAGATAATTATGACTTGAACGTAGTCTAGTTTGTCATTTACAAGCACTGTTGAGTGCTTTTTTTCATCTTGTTTAAGAAATATTTGTCTATTCCAACGGTGTTCTGGGTTTTTCTCTTAAAGTGTTACTGTTTTACCTTTTTAGTTCTGCAATTTTAGACTGTATTTCATGTTAGGCAATTTTGCTCTGGTTTTTAGACTTAAGAATCTATATCTTTAGACAGAAAAATGAGGTGATTTATGTTAATGACCATAATTATGTGCTTTTTACAAAGTACCCCTTAAGAAAATAGTTTATCTATGTTTGCTTCAACTGCAGCTTTAATGTACTGCTTTGTTTAAGTTGTTTGCCTTTAAGAAGAGTCTACTAGATTTTTTAGGGAGGAATTTCTGGGATGGAAAAACCAGTTATGATTTTCAATGTTTTTAATAATACTAGTATTCATAAAAAGTTTTATCCATGAAATATAAAATTTGGTGAAGTATTTACAGGCACAATCTCAGTTACCTCACTTTACTCTGTTAAACTATAGGATATTTAATTGAGGGAAAAATTAGGTTTTAATTTTTGAGTAGGTTTTCCTGTGAGCATCCATATATGTACAAGTTATGAACTTTCATAAGGCCTTCAGTGATACTTTTTATTATTCGGAAGCACACGAGACATGTTCTGATTATGTGCTATTATATATTTGTAGTGCAGAAAAGTGTTTTTATATTTCCTGGTATTTTAGTTTTTATCTTGTCAGTAATGTATGTTATTAACTTATTGTATTTTATAACTTTACATTTATATTTCTTAATGAGAGCAATTGCCTGTTTAAAACTGTGTTTTATCTCTGATCACAGTGCTGAAATTACAGTAAGGTGGTTGTACTTGACTCTTCGCTAAGCACTTAGATATTTTTCACTTGTCATCTACATTTCTTAGTTTAAATCTTCAAATTAAATGATATTTTATCTTGGCTTTTATTTTAATTCATGCATTTAAAAACTAAAATTCAGATAAAAGATAGTTTCAAAATAAATTCAGTATATTATTTATGAGTGGAGCAACACATTAACATTGGGTTCACAATAGATCATATCGCTTTTATTCCATCTTACAAGCTTAGCAGCACAAACAGAATAATCAACATATTATTTGGCTGTCATCTGCTGAACAGAAACCAGAGATCACAAGGAGGTTTTCCCTAGCTGCGGTGATGGCCTTTTTGTTCCAAGCCCCCATCTGGGAGGGCCATGGTGTGTTATCATATGGAACGCGGGGTTTTCTGTAATCTGCTTAGCTGCACTGCAGTTTGAATCTTCATTCCATGTTTGTGTAATTTATAATTTTAATGAGACCATGGCTCTTGTGGGCTTTGAAATATATTAAAAGCTCTTTTGTGCATATGCTTTTGTTCTTGCTTAATAGGCTCAGTGTATTTAAAACTGATGAATTTTTATTCATGAATTTGGATGTCTGGGGATTAACTTCGACTGAATATCATTGCTCTCATATATTGATGGTTAGAAAGTTTTTTTTATTGTCATTGTTTTGTTTTTATGTGATTGTGTGTCTGTGTGTACATGTGATACTTGTAACCAGAAAAGGAAAGAAATACATGGTTTTAAAAGGGTAGGAAAAAGTGGCATGGCTAGGTTATAAAGGACTGACTTAGATATTGTCCATTTTATTTATTGAGTCTCATATTTCATCTTTAGCCTTAATATTTTAGATAAATATTATAAAGGAATAATTATGAAAAGAAATTTTTAAATGAGTTAAATATTTACATACTACTGTTTACATTGAATATTCCAATGTTTGACAAAGATAGACCTTGTAGTTTAATTATATAATACCAATTTTCTGTGGTCATGCTAAAGCTGCCATTAACTTCTTTTAATTAAATTATGGGTATATTTTATATTTTAACTCTTTACAGTTTTCCTTCTTTCTGTAAAACTCTTTGTTAATGAATGTTTTTAAACCTACATTGATGGATAATGAGTAGACTAATGGAAAAGCAGCTTTCTAATAATTTATAAAGTGGACCCTTTTCTAAATGTTTTTATTATGCTAACATTCTGAAATAAATGCTTCAAATCTCTATAGTTAATTACTTATGATTTACTTTTAAAATTTGAATATAAATACTTATATAGCACCTTAGAAAAAACTCATGGTTCTTGCTCTATCCAGACATGTTTTTTGAAGTTGCTGTTTTTTGAACTCAATAGTCCTTACCACTATTTTATGAAATTGCCCAAGGTGAACTTTTTCTAAAAGCCAATACTTACTAGACTATAAAGTCTTTTTGTAAGTATGAAACATTATTCTTTTTTGGTACGTGATGGTCAGCAATTTGGCTGGTCCCTTCTTCATTACTACCCTACAGCTAGAAATATGAAATAGACTAAAATGACTGCTTTTTGTTCTTTCTTTGCTAAGCTTATCTATCAGATTTGACACTGGAATGTTTGTTCTTCCATAGTAATGCTCTGCTTTAGTTTCTGTCCAGATGAAAGATGAGAGTCATATGTATGTATATGTGTATATATATATATATATATATATATATGTGTGTGTGTGTGTGTGTATGTATATTTTTTTATTTAACCCACTATATCTAGATTGTTATATTTTCTAGATGTAATCAATATAAGATATTTTACTTTTTGTGTTAAGTCTTCAAAGTCAAGTGTATATTTTATCCTTACAATACCTCTTAGTTTGGACTAGTCATATTTCAAGTGCTCAATAGCCATACATAGCTAGTGGCTACTTTATTGAACAGTATAGCCCTAAAGTATTGCATATAAATGTCATAACAGAAATATGTGGGGTTTTGCATCCCTCATTTTTCTAGTAATATTCTAATCGAGGTAATCAGAGTATTCATGTGCTATGTAGTTGAAGTTACAGTGTTTTTTGTAGCTCTACCACTTACACTATTGGTATACATCTGCCTGTTTAACATACAGAATCAGAATTATGTCACTGACTCCTGATACTTAGCAGATATTGTATAGCTATGCTTATGGATACTCTGATGATAAAGAGATAATGGCTAATATAAGGATGCAATATGGTCCTTAGCAATTGTGGGCAAATAGAACTTGTCAAATAAGTCCTATTCCAAGTATACCAAGGAGCTTAGCTTTACAAGAATCGCATGTCAAATCTTAGTACTTTTTTAAAAAATATAAACTGGAGAATTCCTCTTTGCCTTCTTAGAACCATTCTCTATCAGTGTTTGTGTCCATGATATTCATGTCTCTTTTCGTATGTTTGCTAAGAGCTGGTATAGCTTTAAACTTAGAAGAAAAAAGCTGAACATAAAGTATTGTTTTCTAAATATCTCTAGGGTTCTATGCATTTTCAGTGTTCTGTATATATTCCAATATAAGGAGAAGTTATTTCACTAAGTACTTCAAAAACATATAGTTAAGAATCGTAAAACCTTGAATTATAAATGATTTGAACTTATTCAAGTATCTGAAAGTATAAAATGCTCAAGGTGCTTTGTATAAAGTACTACTTCTGTACTTTATGAAAAGTAGAGATCTTATATGTAATTGACTTTTTTGCTCAAGTGTGGTTTAGAGAGAAAAATGATATGCTCTTGAGATCTCTGAATTCTTCATATTTTCTAAATTTTGAGGGAATTGAGCTTCTTCATATGCAGTCTAATTTATACAGATATTGGCGGATGCATGTTGTATTCTTTTAGTCACTTAAATTTTTATTGACTTCTCTCTGTGACTTCTGCATTTAAAGTGTTGGCACAAAATGTTAAGCTGTTCTTTAAACAATACCTCTAGTTTCTTGGAGCTGATAAATCCATCCATTGATTTCCTAATTTTATTATGTACACAGTGAATTGTAATCCAAGATTACAGCAAACAAGATGTTAATTTTGAGCCATAATCTATGTACATTTCAATTACAGAGCATGATTGTTATAGAAGCACAGAATAAAAAGGAATAACATTTGTGCTATCCTCACAGGAGCTGTCAATAAAAGATGTAATAGGGGATTTAGGAATCTGGAAATGGCCAACTAATTTATGTGAATCTATTTTATTTCAGCTAGAAAGACCAAGCTCTTTTTCGTCTGTACTGCATATTGCAGAGCACAGGCTGGCTATAGAAAACCAGGCGGCTGCATATGGATAGTCCCTTGATATCATTCACTTGCTGTGTAATCTTATTATGCAAAGTTCTAATCTTCACCTAGAATGAATGCCTCTGGGTCAGAATATAGTCATATCAGGGTTTTTGAGGTCATGTTTTGTGATCCTTAGCTTATTCTTCTAAGTAGGGCTGGGATTTAGAGGGTATTCCCCAGACGCTGGCAAAGATAGACAGCAGAACCTGCTGCCTTTTTGGAAGACAAGACCAACATGAGGTCCCTGGTAGGATTAAACTTGATTTGTAGCTGTAGGATTTTTTAACAGATGTATTATTGGACAGGGAATAGGGGGCCACCAGCACCGCAAAATTGAATCACGACTGGCATTCTCAGGGAGTTTGCTGCCTGCTAAAACAGCAGCTGCATGTGGATTTGACTTCTTTCAGGTGAAGCGACTTCCAGTCATTTGGAAAGGATGGGATGAAAAGGAACCTTGGTGATAATTTTGATGTCTGCAAGATTTAGTACCAGTGTAATGGGATTATCGGTAACACCTTCACTGCAGAAAAAGCCACCTGGCGCTGTAACTGGCAGCAACGGAGAACTAATCCTTTCCCATCTCTTGGATGTCATTCATAAAGCTGAAAGCGATTTCTGTCCTAACTGTGATTAATTTTATAAACAACCAAAAATCAGGTGATCAAGGCAAAGAAAATCCTGTTTATTAATTATTTAAAATATGGAGTCTTAGCTATTTGACTTATAAAATATGTAAGACATATATACTATAAACTATCTATGACTTAAAATTTAAATGTTCAGTTTGAAAAGTTAATTAATGTCTTTTATATATTTTTTATTTGAGTGATATATATTTGCTATTGGTGAAGATTTATATTTGAGATTAAATATTAAATTAAATATTTTAATTTTTTTGGATATAAAGCAATTATTAGTAAATTAAATAAAATGCTTATAGGTATAAGGAATTGTAATACTTTGCTTTGTCATACGCTTTACCTGTTTGCAACTACTTTGATTCCTGCTATTTAAATATTTTTAGTAAAATATTAAATGGTATAAAATATATAGACATATTTTTCATAATTATGGTAATGCTAGCTTATACTGTTGACAAAAAGGGCTTTTTGTGAAAGTGTAGGTTCTTAATATGTAAAAGCCCTAAAATAATATTAATCTGAATAGACTTATTTTTTTTTAATCAGAAATTCTTAGTCAAAGTTTTCCTTTAGAAGATGGGGGTTTAGTTATTTGCTCTGGAACCATGTATTAGTTAATTGAGGTTTATTTTTTAAGCATTTTATTTCAACTAAAAACTTTATCAAGTACTTTGTTTAGAGATGTTCATTATTTTAATATTCTTCTCTTCCATGGTCCAGAATAAACGGAGAGAAAATGAAGTGAAATTATCCCATCAGTCACCCAAACAGTATGCAACAAAACTGCCAAGACTAGAAAAGATAATTAGTGTTGTCAGTGTTATGATCTTAGAGTACTTACTTTTAAAATATTTATTCATAGAACTTGATTTTTATCTTACTGTGTTTTTTATTTAGTAGTTTTGTCTTTAAAAAATAAATTAGAAAACCTTGATCATGTTTTAAAACTCTTAAATCTTAACTACATATAGGTGACAATTATTTTTTGAAATTATAAGAATAACTAAAATATAATCATCCATTATATACAATATATTGATTTATTTATAGCCTCTGTTTACATGTGAATAATTTTATTCTTTTTCATGTGAACTCTTTATTAGGAGAATCAACAAATGAAATATAATAAAGTTTTTACAGAGCTCTTTGGTCAGACCTACCTAGCAAACTTGTCATTCTTCAGTGGAATCCAAACTATTATATTCCAAAATGTGTTTCTTCATTTGTTGTCACATTTAAAGTGAATTAATGAGAAAACTTTGTATTTTTAGTGAACTGCATTACATTAATTTATAAAGGATTTTTTTAGTCTTCTAATAGTATTTTTGCTGTTGGAAACACTGTTTACTTAAAATTCTATGATTATAATGAAAAGATCTATTGGTGAAATAAGTAGTCTAAAAATCTTTCTCTTGGCCCTGAACGGGTACCTCAGTTGGTTAGAGCATTGTCCCGATACACCAAGACTGTGTGTTCGATCCCCAGTCAGGGCACATGCAAGAAGCAACCAATGAATGCATAAATAAGTAGAACAACAAATTGATGATTCTCTCTCTCAAATCAATAAATAAAATCTTTCTTTTATTCTCATAATATAATTACTTTTACTTTAAATATCAAATATTTGGTTTATGTGTAGTTTCACATTATTTTGCCTGGCAGTGTATTTCCTCAGGTTAACTTTCTAAGGTAGTTAACAGTATTATATATGTATTTTTTAAAAAAGTAGCTTTCCTTTCAAAACAAAATTTGTCTCAAAGCTTTTATTAAACACAGTCACAGTTTACTTTTCTACTTTTTATTCACTTGGTTACTGAGTGGCTCTGGAGAGTGTTTTTTCTGTCTCCATTTGGGCATTATTCTTATTTGATTAGAGATGGTTATTTCATTTGGAAAGTCCCAAATAAATTCATCTTAATTAAATTCATTACAAACATAAAGTCTTCTCAATGATATACATTCTTTTCAGATAAATATAGGTTAGTTGACTTTAATACCTTATTGATAACATAAGAAATTTTGCTTATCTTGAAATACAAACTACAAATATTAACTTAATCTGTTACCATATTTTGCCATATATAATGTGCACCCATGTTTTTGACCCAAACTTCCAGGAAAAAAAATCTTTCAGTTTACAGTATATTGAAACAGAATTAGTACTACCATGTATAATGCACATCCTATTTCTCCCTCAAAAATTTGGGCAAAAAAGGTGCACATTATACAAGGCAAAATACAGTACATAAGTGATTCATGATGATGTCAGAGCTGAGGGAGGTATTTTTAGAGATAAGAGAAAGAGGTAAAGGCTAAGAGAACCTAGAAGAAAAAATTTTATTTTCAGAAAGGAGTAAATCAGGCATAACAAAGTAGCAGGGTGTGAATTATAGCAATTCTTGATTTAGAGATGATAAACTCTTTTTTGTCCTCTGGTACTGTATGAGACCTAGGATCACATAGCAAGAGCCATTCATGAACTGTAGACTGGCGCCTTGACAGCTAGTCAGTGATAATGCTAAATGATACTTCTTCCATTTTAGTGCATATCCTTCAACTCTTGCTCATACAACTTGTATATTGTCCTGAAACACATGGATTATATAGCCTTTGGGGCATTATTAGTGGATGAATGAGATGGTTTTGGTACTTCACTGTTTGGAGGCTGGTACTTGATTATATTAAAAGTAGTGACTGTTCATGCTTTCTAAACATAAAAATGTTTTGGTTTTGGGTATATGTAAAAAATTAACTTCAGAAAATTACATTGGGTTTCTTAAATTACTGAAATATTAGCATTGTAAAATTTAATGACACTTTATAGAATTATCTTAAAGTTAACATTCAGTTTAAAATAATGGTTAAATTTTGTCAAATTTCTGTAAGTGTTTAATATATCTCAATGGTCTCAAATAGCAGCACAGAGTTTTTTTACTGCCTTTCCTTTCTGGGAGCTTATTACAACTGCAGATTCTGCAGCCTTGCTCCCACAGATTGTCATTCTTTAGCTCTCTGATGGGAGCCTGGGAATTTGGATTTTGAATTCAGTTCTCAGGTTATTTTAATGCTGCAGTCACATTTAAAACACTATTTACTGCTCTAAACCTTGAAGTGATGGCAATTATTTCCTCTGGCAATGACTCAAAATAAATAGGTTTAAATATTGTAAAATCTTCGTAGATTATGGGGATCAGAGCTCCTTGAATTTGCAGTTCTAGAAAATAAAAAAATACCCTCTGCACAAGTCTTACAGTAGATTTAACATTATAGGTTTGAACAATTCATGAGCAGCCCTGAAGGTGATTTTGAAATGGCAGAATCTTGAATTGCTCTGATAGAGAGGCTGCTGTGTGAGTGAATTATTTAGCTATTGAGCAGAGTACATCACTCAGCATCCATGTCTTAATGAGTCTTTGTTGTTCTCTCCTAGCTAGTCACAATAACTTCCATTCAGGGTCTGAAATGGACATATATCTCTCAGTTACTTTATGTATATCATTATATGAGAAACTGTATTTTGCGTATGTATTCTTGAATTTGAGAAATCACGGATGTCTCAGGAATGTCCTAAGTCTGCTGCTTTTTTCTTGTCCAGTCAAAGATACATGTAGCAAAACTGTGATTTTGGGATTTGTCTTCTGCTTCACATCTACTTCTTTCTCATCACCTTTTCTTAACGTGAACATTTCCTTAAATGCTAATAGAGTGACTAATTGTTCCTCTCATTAAAAGAAAAAAATTATATTAATTAGTTTGGCTGCTTATAGTCTAAAATGAATGAATTTCTATAAACTAGTTTTCTCAGTTAACAGTGACATTGCATTTTTCCCCTATTTCTGAGACAAAATGCTTTATCCTCTTTTAAAGGAATTACAGCCCTGACTGGTGTGTCTCAGTGGGTTAGGCATTGTCCCATAAACCTAAAGGTCGCTGGTTCACTTCCTGGTCAGGGAACATGCCTGGGCTGCAGGCCAGGTCCCTGGTTGGGGGCATGCTTGAGGCAGCCAATTCATGCTTCTCTTGCACATAGATGTTGCTCTCTCTCTCTTTTCCTCCATTCCCCTCTCTAAAAATAAATAAATAAAATCTTAAAAGATAAATAAATAAAAGGTATTCCAGACCTGAACAATCCTGTGGATGTTTGCTTTGTGGCTTAGGGTATTCTGAAATCACCTCACCAACATCAAAAGATGGATAGATCTAAATCAAGCACTATTCTAGAAGCTATCCTAGAAATGGCTAAGGATGGAGAAATGTCTAGTTTCTAGTGTTCACGCTGCTTGATCTTTTTAGCTACTTCTAACATCAGTCTAATCTCTCTTTCCCATGCCTATTTTATAGTTTCCAACACATTTATTTTAATTGAGTAGCAGTAGACACTAGTAGTGGATTTTAGAGTCCAACTGCCTCATTTTGAGTTCTGACTCTTGCCTGTGAATTGTGTGATTTTGAATAGTTCCTTAACCTCTCCCTCAGTTTATCTATAAATAAGATACATAGCTTACCATAGGGTTATTACAGGAATTAAATGTGTTGATGTAATTAGAACAGTGCCCAACACATAGCAAGAACTGCTATTTAAGTATTTGCTCTTATTGTCATTGCTGTTACTTTGGTTGTTGTTTGAGTATTTTTTATGTGTATTGAAAGAAGCCATTATCACCTACATCCCAAATAGTGTTTTCTAACTTTATACTAGAGAGTTAGAAAACTGAATGCAACTCTATAATTTATAAAGCACATGTGTGAATATGTTACTGAATTTGATTCTTGGATCCATTCTGTGAGATATTTCCATTTGATGAAGGCCCAGAGAAGTAATTAATTGACAATCACACAAATTAATAAAAGAACCAATTTAATACTTGAATTTCCACATTCCTATTCTAGTGCTTTCTCCTTTATATCCTACCATATGACAAGAACTGCTGTGGTATAGCAGGGAACAATATGAAAAACTATTATTAGTACTTTGAAAGAGTTAATATCTTTCCACAGGTGTCTGCCTTTTGTAGGATATGACAGGGGACAGACAAGTTCAGAGCCTACTAGTTATCTACTCCATATATAAACCCAGTGATAAACGGATACAATTTTTTTTCAGTGCATCAAAATACTAAGTGGCTGTAATTTGTCATTTAAAATATCTTTAGCAGAAATGAAAATAAGCTGTTGCTTTTCTGCATCAAATTGTACATTTAGTACATTCTGGGTGATTATAAAATATTTTACAATAGAGCTATTTCTTAAGTGTTTAAAAATAGTAGTGTTCATGAAACTTTTTAAAATTTACCATCAGGCCAATGCTGACAGAGTCTACATAGAACTATGCTCCGTGGTATTCTGGGAAAAACCTTTCGACTTGTTGGCTATACTATCCAGTATGGCTGTATAGCTCATTGTGCTTTTGAATACGTTGGTGGTGTTGTCATGGTAAGTTTTTACATTCAAGAAAATAATAATTTTAAATGTATACTTTTTTTTAAATTGAAGGAAAACGAGTTTCCTCCTTTATTATAATTGAAGTTATTGATTTAATGAATAAAGTTTGACTCAAAACATAATATCTTTGTAAATTTTGGATGTAAGAGACTATATTTGTATTCTGTTTCTGAGAAAACACAAAAGACCCTATTAATATTCTAAGAATAATAGTTTTTACCATATATTTAATGCTAAAATGTTCCAGGATATATTCAATGTTTCATACTTACTAACACATTTAATTTTTATACTCTGTGAGATACTTATTAGAAATCCACTATATGTATGATGAGACTGAAGCTCAGAAAGCTTCAGTAACTTGCTCTAGATCCCACAGTCAGTAAATAAACTGGGAATTTTAACACAGGTTTCTTCAGATTTCAAAACATCTACTCTTAACCCTTGCGTTTAACTGTCATTAAAACAAATGATTATTCTCCCTCGTGTCAGTATTAAAATGTTAAGGATGCTCTCTACAAATGATTTTTTAAAAATATTGCATTATGAATCTGTCAACCGTGACTGTACTAACCTTTTGTCATATAAATGAAATCATTGATTGAATGTCAAGTCAGTGTTTTTTTGTTGATGTTGCTGTTATCAGGTTTACCCTGAAAGATTCAGTCATACAACCTCAAGTTGAGCTGGAGTAATGCAAATAAATGTATTTAACTGCAAATCCCCTCTTTGATTTTTTAAATTTCCAATGGGCTACAGAGGTAGTAAACATAAACTTTCATTGTGTTCTTATTTTCTGCCTGGATAGGAAGAGTTGAGTAAAAATTATTTACATGTAAGTGGAGTAATAGAGACTGTTGTATTTAGACTTTTTAAGGTAACAGTGATCACCTATTATAGTTTTGAGGTATATATGGAGATTATCTTTTAAGGCATACTAGTGTGAAGTCTTAAAGTACATCTTATTATGGCAGTATTTTTCAGTATAAAATATGTTCCAGTCCCATCAATGAGTAAGCTGTTCTCTTAGAAGAGAAGGAAATGCATCAGCTCATTGAGAATAATATGAAACTGTCTAATAAATCACCATCATGGGCACTCAATATTTGACAATAATAATAAAATAAATAAAACATTCCTTTAGTCATTCAGCATGTGTTTTGAGGTCAGCTTTATACCAAGCACTGTTCTTGACCTTGGTTATAGAGCTGGCAACATGAGAAACAAGGTCCCTGGCCTCAAGAGCTTACTTTCTACAGGATGGCCAAAATTTGCAAACATTGGTAATATTATTTTATTTACATATTATAATGTAGTATCAATAGACCAATTTTAATATATTTGCCCGCGTTTCCCAACTTGGTGGCCACTCTGCAGAGTTGAACTTATCTGGGAGCTGCCAGTTTACTATGAGTCATCTAAGCTGGAAGAACGTTTGCTTGATTTCTCTTTTAAGCCTACGCACATGATTTATGTTATATTTAAAAAGGTTTTCCATTTAAATTACAAAATTATCTCTTTTCAGTGTTCTGGACCATCAATGGAGCCTACAATTCAAAATTCAGATATTGTCTTTGCAGAAAATCTTAGTCGACATTTTCATGGTATCCAAAGGTATATTAGTCATAGATACGTTACGTTTATGGTGAAAACACACACTCACTATATCTTTTCTGCAGTTTCTGAACTTTATCTAAGAACTCTTTTATAAATTCAGAAGAGTGACAAGCTAGGTAAAGTTCTCTCTCAGTCTGAGAAAGTGTTAATAGTTTCTCCAGCATGCAGAGTTTCTGGGAGATTATGTCCTTTGCATCATTGTCCAACATAGCTAGCCGGTGCTTTTTTTATGTACAGTCAAGCCTACTTTACTCTTTTTTGTGGGGGGGGGGTGGGTGGCTAGAATGTTTTGAGTCAAGAACCACACAGGAACTACTTTACATATCCAAATCATTGATTTGGTTTCTAAATTTTTTAAATAATCCTATTTCTGTTGACGACTGTCTTATTCTCTATAGCCTATGGTGAGCACTTGGTGCTTTTTACACTACAGCACTGTCTATAGTGGGGATGAGGAATCTTCTCCGCTATTCGTCTTCTGATTAATCAAGTTGAAAAACCCCTTGGCAAATATGGTTTGCCACTAAATCTTTTTTAAATCCTATTTTAAATGGTGTTTCCAGTTCTCTAATACTATTTATTCTAGTTAACTCCATGAGTATTATTCTTCCTGAATGCATGTCATGCATTAAAATTTCTATGTATTTTCTAAAGGACACCTCTGATTCCCTAGAATTTGGGGTCCATTGGTTTTTCATAATTTTGAAAAAATAAATTTATACCAGATTTCCTCTCCAGTAGCTAGAAATTTGACTGAATCTAGCTGGTATTTAGCTTATGGCAAAAGTAGGTTTAGACACTCCACTTTCCTTACTGACCTTTTCTGTTGTGTTTTTTGCATGTACTGATCTTACCAGCTTAGATTCTGTACAAAGAAACTATATCTTGGTCAAGCTCTGTGGTCTAGCATGGTGCCTAGGTAATCCTTCTTCAGATTGTTCACCCACAACAACTTTAAGATACCTACTCACTATATATATGGGGTTTTAAAATAAAACTTGCATCAGAGGTTGTGTTCTAGCTTCTTTTCTTTTTAACTTATATCAACATATAATAAGGTCTTTAGATTAATTGGAAACCTAGCCTCACTGTAGCAGGAAGACAAGTTTCTGCTTTCCATGCTGATAGCCTGATTTTGATCTCCTAGTTCTTGAGCTTCCTTAAAAAGGAGCTGGCCTTGTTGGCTAAATAGTTTTTTTGTTGTTTTTTTTTATTTTATTTTAGTTTTTGAATGAATAGCTCAACATTGTAATCACTCTCTCTCTTTTTTTTTTGATAGATACTCCTTGCATTCAGATGGGTAATGTTGTACAAATTACTACATTCAGACAATTAATGAAGATTCTTAAAGGGTTTCATTCTGTATTCTGTTCATTCAGGGGTCTGTTAGATTGAAAAACAGCTCAGAATTTGGCATTTTTATGAGACATACCTAAGTAACTTTTACAACCAAGGTAGTCCGTTGGTAACTACTCTTTTAAACATATTACTGTCCTGAGTATTCTTTCTCTTTTGTCTGTAGCACAGAGCTCTAAGATTTCAGACACTCTTACTTGCTGCCTATTTCTAAAGCCAGAATAGCCATCCGTTTCAGGAAAAATAGAAATCTGCATGTCTGGCACATGGATCGCTTTTCAGTCAAATGCTCAGAACACTTTTACTTGAGACAATGATAGCCTCACTGCTATTTATTCTCTCAACAAATAGTTAATGAGCACCTAATTTATAAAATGTGCTGTACATTAGAGAGAATGTTAAGATGAATAAGATATTGACCCTTATTTGCAAAACCTTATAGTAACATCAAATTATTTCTGGAACTAGGTATAGGTAATAACTAAATATATTAAATCCTTTTAAGTATGTGTGTTAGTCAACAATTCACTTATTGTTCATTTTAGCAGAAAGAGAATCTTGTTATTGTTGAGGCATTACTCCTCCATTTTTGTCTCCATCTTCCTTTCCACTTTGAAGATCTTTCTTCTTTTTAACACATGTAGATTGTTGCTTCTTCCATGAATCATGGCAATTTATGTTTGCAGTATATGTTGGGGCAGGTTTTAGCATTTTATTTGTGTCTTCTGATATTTTTACTCAGATATGTCTGTTTGACTCTATAGTAAATTGTCTGGGTTATATAACTCACATGCTACAATTCCTCGATACTTTGAGCTCTAGGGAAACATAGATCACGTTTCCATCATTCTGTGCACTCTGGAGTCCATCAGTGCTCCTGCCTGGGCAGTAAAGTTAACTTAGGGAATTTGGTGGTATTTACATGGAATTGTTTTCCCATAGTTTTGTTCCTAAACATTTGGACACAGAAGTAACACATAGTGGATACAGTGAAAGAAGGTAATTTTTATGGAATCATCAGAAATTGTTGAATCTTCTAATAGTTTTTCCATTCCCCTCATTGTTGGATTCTAATGCATAAAAGTCAGTCACAAAGGTTCTCAAAGCTGGTCAGTGTGTGGGGGAGCCAGTCTGTGAGAGGATGAAGGGTGTGGCTTTAGGTGACTTTATGAAAGTATGATAGCGATGCCATGTGTATGTTTATGCTCAGTAAATAATACTGTCATTTCTTTGACTTTTTCCCTCAGAGGTGACATTGTGATTGCAAAAAGCCCAAGTGATCCAAAATCAAATATTTGTAAAAGAGTAATTGGTTTGGAAGGAGACAAAATGCTCACCAAAAGTCCATCAGAGTTCTTTAAAAGCCATAGTTATGTAAGTAACATTTCGATTATGTTATTCATTGGTTTAATAATTTGCTAACATTAATTGAAAACAAAAGAAAATGACATTTCTATTTTGAATATAAGTTGAAGTGCTGCATTCAGTGGAATTTAAATATGTATGTATCAAGAACTATTTGGTCATTATATTTTATATTTTATCTCCCTTTAAAAGCCTATATCAACATCTCAGTAATAATTGTTGCAGGAAAGATTCACCAACAGATGTCAAAATATTGGGCCAAAGTTTGAGGGAAAATAGTGTATTTGCATAGGCTCAAAGTATCTCTCCCAAGATATGTATTAGAAAGGGAAAAATGGTAGCTTTGTAGAGGGGAAACCCGGCATTCATCACTGAGTGATTAAGGTTAACTTCACCAATAACAAGACAGATCAACATAGTGTAGCCCCTGAGGTGAAGCACTCTCGGGCATGTCACTTCTGTGGTATTCTTGCAAAAGAGGATATAACCTCAGTCTAATCATGAGAAAACAGCAGACAAACCCGGGCAATTGAGGGTCATTCTGCAACATAACTGACCAATACTCTACAAAAATGAAAGGTCAAGGTCATGAAAACCAAGGAGAGACAGGAATTGTGGTAGATTGGAGAAGACAAAGGAGATATCCCAGCCAAATGCAGTGTGGATTCCTGGCGTAGACAGATTTCCAACTAACTTATGAAAGGAAAATCTACAATAATAAAATCAAATAAAGCCTGTAGTTTAGTTCTTAAAAATCCTACTTAAATTTTTAGAATAGAAATTGCATATATTTTTGGTCTAGTCAACTTGCCTATCCAGTTAGAGAAAGGAAAAGCAGCATCATAGCAGGTGTAATGTGCTGCCTCCTTTTGCCAGTCACATGGCCACTATGACAGAGCTTTTGCAGAGGAGGGTGGCCTTTACTTTAGTCAGCATACGGTTTTCTTCCTTTGATAATTATAATGTAATTTTCTACTTTTGTTGAAAATTTCTGTCAGTATCAAATTATTAATATAGCTATTACATGTATTAACTAACTTTACCTCTATCTTCATTCCCAATGTAAGCATATAATTAAGAGTTAAATAGTCTTCATTGTTGTAAATTTATTTTGAACTATAAATAGCCTCTGACTGCTCTGTAAGTTTGGTCAGTGGACTATTATGTAATCAGTCCACTTATTTACCATCCATAATAGACTATGGTTCAGCCATGCAAATGTTTCTGATGTTTATTACCATTAGTGTTAAACATACTAGTGATAGTTAGTTGATGGTGATAATAATGTTGAAGATGATAGCATGGTATCAGGAAAGCTGTTTTTCTTTGGACATTATCAGGGACATTATATTATTTTATTCTTCAAAAATGTCAGACTTTTACATAATGGTTGCACCTTCATATGACTGTTATCATTTCATAGGGCATTCTCATAACTTCTGAATTGTTTTAGCAACAAGCATATACTCGAGACGAGAAATACTGTATTTTGCTGTGCATAATGTGCTCCTGGTATACTGTGCACCAGTGTTTTTGCACATTATACACAGGGTTATTTTTCCCTGGTATGTAGTCAGTGTACCCATGTGTAATGTGCAGCCTTATGTTTCCCTCAAAAATTTGGGCAAAAAGTTAGCATTATACATGGCAAACTAAGGGTATTTTACAGACAAATCAGTAAAACATATAAATTATAGCATCCAGGATCTGGGTACTCACACAGCACACCCACACCGTGGTGGTTGTTGTTTTCTTTCTGAGTTATTAGAGGAGAAATATCAGGACAAAAGGATTTAGATAAAATCTCTGCTAAGTAGTCAGAAAAGACAACCAGAGGGCTGTAAGATGTAGATCTTTTTCTTTTTAAAATATTCTACTGAAGGAAAACATTCATTGAAGTTTTATTATGTTTAATGAATGGATAAATTAGAGGACACTCCCATTTTGTGTTGGTGTACTCCATTCATGTTGGTTTGCATGTTTATAAGTGTGCAAACATAATTATGGTAATAATTGGCCAACACTTATGTATGTACTCTGTACCAGACACTGTTGAAACTCTTTACAAGATTTAGTTTATTTAATTATCACAACAGCGACCCAATGAGATAGATAGGTAGGAGTAGTATTTGACAGACATAAAAAACTGAAAACAAGAGGTTAAATAAATTGCCCAGTTTCAAACAGTAACAGAGAGAAACAGTTGAAATTCAAATATAGTTAGCCTGGCTCCACCCAGAATTTGTACTCCTTAACATGCTATAGCTTCTCCTCCCATACTATCTTCTACTTATCTATTATTGTTTCTACTCCCATCTTATCAAATTATACTTCCCTTAAAATGTATTTGTCTTTATTATTTTCAAAAAGAAAAGGATCTGTTTCTGGTCAGGGGCAGTATTGGTCCTTAAAGAGAAGCCAGGAAGTTTGAAGGTTTTCTCATCTCCACCAGTTTTTCTAGGCTAGATTTTTCAAGCTGTAGGAATTGTATAGCTATTACAAAACCACTTTAGTAAATGTGTTCCATTAATCAAGATGATTTATAACAAAAATCCATCCAAGTTTGGGGCACTTTAAATAAAGCGAGACCAAACTGTTTGCAGGGTCTGCCCCTTTAGAGGGTTCCCTTTTTCAGCTATCTCAAAAGCACACTGGTGCCATATTTTATGCAATCGGTTTCTTCTCCTTACCTACGCATCCTCTTAGAAAAATTATTATTGTTTATAAGAAGAAGACATTACTATTCAGATCTTGATTGAACTGTATAGTAACGATGATGAATAGTAAATGTGTTTTGAATTCCAGGCAAAAAAAACATTATTCTCTAAGTATGTGCTTCAGAAAGCAAAACACCAACATTGTCATTTGGAACCTAGAATACAGAGTTTAGCATATGAAAGAAATACCATTGTTCCTAAGCTGGCATATAAAAATATAAACGGATCATTGGTTAAGTGAAGTGGAACCATTTTATTCACTCCAGAGTTCTAAAAGTCTGTATGGCAAGCCACGTTTAGGAACTATGATTTATTTTTTACATTAAGCATTTGGAAACTAAGCAGACCATATCAAGGTTCTTTTGCAGTGGGTTTTGCTTATTGTGTTTTGATATTTGAGGCCAGTAGTTCTTTCCTTGGGTTAGGGACTGAGCACTGGCTACTAGGACGTAAGCTTAATTTGTGATTCTTGAAAGAAACAATTGTATTCAGCACAAACATCTTGAATTACTTACCTCCCTATATGATAGCAATTCCTCAAGCTTACTGCTAGAACCCTCTAATTTGCCAAAAATATTTAGCTGGAAGTAGAAACATTAAGCAAACAGGAAACACATAAAATGAACTGGCATTCTCCTATCTATTTGTACAGTAGGTGAAGTAAAAGCCTATTTAATTTAGGGGATTTGAGCCAGGACTCTGGAAATGTAGTAAAATTGTGTTATAAAGCTAATGAAGAGGCAAAGAAAAATACTTCATTATCTTTCTGAGGATAACATTATGTGAGTCCAGGCTGTGACTTGAATCCATAGTGTAACTGTGGTACAGCTAGGCATTTTGAAATATATAGTAAGTCCTTGTCAGCAAACACACTGTAAGATTTTTATATAAACCACCAAACTCCTTCGCTACCACATCTCCCTATTGGAAAGAGTTGTGCACACTGACTGCACTCTGAACTTTGTCTTCTCTCTAGGACTTGGTACAGTGATGCTGTGGTCCCTGCACGTCATGCAGCAATTCTTGTCAAGGGTCCTCAGCAACTTCAGTCCCGTGGTCAACTCTGAGTCCTCATTTCACTTGACCAATAGTTAATGTTTGGAAGAGTTCTTAAAACCTGGTTTCCCTAGTTTTAGGGACACCACTGTCTCCAGGTTCTTCGTATGTTTTTGCTTCTGATTTTCTTTTGTTGGTTCTTCCAAATGTTCGAGTAACTAAAGGTTCACACTCACACTTTAGATGACCTCACCCTGTCTCATGGTTTTAAATACTAACTTAATTCCCAAATTTATATCAATAACTTCTTTCCTGAACTCCAGAAGTGTTTATCTAAAATCTGCCCAATATGTCCATTTTAGTCTATAAAGGTCACCTCAAACTTAACATATCTAAAACTAAACTGATTTTCCATCCCAACCTGGCCCCTGCCACACACCCTCCCATCACAGTAAAGCCTGTCCCTTTCTCCTGCTCAGGTTGTAAACCTTGGGAGTCATCCGTGACTCCTCTTCTTTCACCCCACATCCCTCACATTAGGAAATCCTAACTCTGTCTTCTAAACGTAATCTGAATCAGACCACTTCTTTGTCACACTTACTGCTGCTGTCCTGGTGCAAGGCAAATTTATCTCCCTAGTTTTCTTGCAGTAACTTCTGAACTGCTCTCTCTGCTTATACCTTTCTTGTCTTCTTGCTTTCCTGCCCTCCACTGATTGCTCTACATAGTAGCTGAAATAATCCTTTTTTGTAAGGATGCCCTTTAAGAGTGACAGTGTCACTGTTCTGCAGGAAGACCCCAGTGACTCCCATCTCGGTCATAACAGCAGCCACACACCTTAAGGTGGCCTGTCAGACCCCACCTGGTCATCCCACTTGCTGCCTGTTCTTGTAATTTTACTGGAACGCAGGCATGCTCATTCATTTACATATTGTCTGTGGCTGCTTTCACTAAAACAGCAGAGGTTGAGTAGTTGTAACAGAGACTATATGGCTTGCAAATTTGTGCTATTTACTATCTGGATCTTTACAGATAGTAAATGGGTCTTGCTGACCCATGCTCTAGAATAGATGGCAGGGATTTGTTTTGATCATGGCTGATTTCCCAGCACCCAACTTTGATTTGGCACCTAGTGGCAGCACCCAAACTTTGACTTGGCATGTAGTAGGTACAAAAAATACTGGAAGGGTAGATAAATGTGTACATATGGATAGGGTCTAACCATGTATTCTTTCAGTTATTCTGCTTTTACTCAGTTTCTTTTACCAGTTTCTACCGAAAACTTGCTCCCAAATAAGTGCATTATGTCACTATTTTTCAGTAAGATAGGTGTTCCTATAGCTCACAACACTCTGTAGGCTGCTGCTGAACTGGCCAATCTGGGGTTATTCTAGTCTTCATAGAAGACTTGAAAGCTTAGCTACTTCCACGGTAGGGCTACCTGACTGCAAGTTCCCTCTCACTTTGTACCAGGACAGCAGTGTGCCAAGTACTGCTCCTTCCCCCCAGGTGACTTGTATTTGGACTGAATAGTATTTTTCAATCATTTTTGTTAAGCAGGCTGAAAATTCACTGGGCTTTGAGTTGACATATCACTTTAGAATACTCTAAACTAAATCTTTTAAAGGAATCGTAGAACTGAGGAACTCTGGACCTACCTAGCTCTTATTTTGAAGGAAGGTGTGGTTCTCCAGAAATGCTCTCTTGGGTTTGTTATGGTGAGGGCTAAGCTGCCCTTGCCACACGCAGTGCCTGCTAATGACATTGCACAGTGATAAGAGTTTTCTACATTTCAGTAGAAATGCATGTGCGTTCTGGACATTATTTACCACTACACCAGTATTTTGTTCTTGTGATCCTTTATTGGTTGGCAGGGTAGTGATGGTCAGAGCTATTACTTGTAGTTGGTAAACCGCTCCTTTAACTGTAAACTTCTGCTTTTCAGAGATTGTTCATTGCAAAATGAATATTCAGTTTTTCAATCTTCCAAAATTAAAATATTATTGAATTTCAGTTTCTCAACCATATTGAAAATGGACATATTAAAAGAAATATGATTATCAAGACTTCAGTATATTCCTGTAGTTTTATCATATCACTCTTTTGCTACTGTTAAAGGAAATGAATCTATAGTCATCATAAAGAGTGTATATTTTTACTTTTATTATTGGCCTATCAAAATATCAGGCCACTTAAAGCTTTATGGTTCTTGATACCATAGATTCCAGAGCTATGCACAGAAGATGAAGTGTTACTTACCAATGATAGTCTGTTACCACAGAGCGATGGTAGGAGAATAAGGAATGTAATATTTCTTACATTGTTTCTTTTTGAATTATAGAGTATGTTAGTAACATCATTGTTGTTATTGGTGGGAAGGCAGGAAATAGAGACAATTTTACATTTCAGACATAACTGATGAAATGTTCACAGGATGCACAGGTAGTATCCTTAAAAGGAGAACTTGGAAATGGGTCAATATGCCAGTAATAAAACTGTTTTATAGTGTGTTGGAAAATACTTAAATAAAACTTATCAACAAACTGAAAAACAATCTCCCTAATTCAGCAGCATTGGAAAATGGTCCCTGGGGGATAAGTGGTGACGGAAAGAGACTTGACTTTGGGTGGTGAACACACAATACAATATACAGACGGTGTGTTGTAGAATTGTACACCTGAAACATATAATTGTATTAACCAGTGTCACTGTAATAAAATCAGTTTAAAAAATGATCACTTTATAGAGTTAACACTAATAACTTCTTAATGTGCACTGTATATTTAGGTTATAGTTCAAATCCTTGAATACCCTAATGCTGTTTTTCTGTTTGTTTAAATGTCATTTACTTCAGCTAAAGGTCACAACCATATGGCCTTCTATTACCACTTGTATTATAAACAGAAAAGTACTTCTGCGTAGGAAGAGGACTCATCAGACTGAAAGGGCTTATTACAAGCTGCTGATACACTAAATCCTTATGTCATTTAAATAGAAGAACTACCTAATAATGTCACTTATTACAAGGATATCTAAACAGGGACCTTGCTTTTTGCAGACTGTAGCGATAAAAACCTGTGCTACACGTCCATTTCTCGGCAACGGCTCCCGGGGGAATCAATCGCAGCACACTGCTAATGTCTTGATTGCAGCTGATGTGGAGGAAGTGTGTTTACCCTTGTGCTAGAGCGAAGTTCACTGCGGAGATGATGTGACTTTTTCATCCTATAGTTAACACAATTCTGAAGATAAATTTGACTGATTGTTTACAGTTCTGAGGTGTTTTTCTTCTGATGTTAGCAGTAAATTATCATCTTTGAGGCTCCCACAACTTAAGCATTTTCTGATGTGTTTTCTGAATATTTTCAGAATAATTTGATCTTAAATTATTTCGTTTCAATAATTTGATCTTAAATAGTTTATAAAATTTTATCTTGCAGAAATGTATTTTATCTTATATATGTTTGAGTATATATATATGCACAGGGGACCCAAAAAGCCCTGGCATTTGTTTATTAAAAATTGTGTATTTATTCTGACATGTTTAAATTTCAGTCATGTTCAAGGTACTCTCCATTTGATGCTGTACATCTATCAGGATGTTTTTCCTCTGCTCAAAACAGTTTTTTAAATCGTCAGTTTTGATGCCCTTTATTGCTTCTGCAGTTTTTTGTTTCACCTCTTCCACATTGGCAGAATCTTTCCCCTTGAGGACTTTTCTCATTCAGCGAGATCGGGTGATTGTAGAGAGGGTGGGGCATGGGAGCTCATCCATTTTTGGTCCAAAAACTGCTGAATACCCAGCTTAGTGTGGGCAGGTGTGCTCGTTAATCACCCATTGTGAAATGGGCAAATGTGTTGAGTCTTCAACAAATATTAACTGAAGTCGAATGCAGCCTCTCACAACAATGCCAGCTAGTCCACTGATACAGATGGGTTCCTACAACACTCACCTAGTGGGGGAAGTGTATACTACAAGGGGCCTGTCCTCCAGAAGATAATTCAGGTTTTGGGGGGTTCCCCTCATATATTTATGTGTATATATATGAATATCAATATTTCTACTGAACGATTAGCAAGTCTTCCTAAAACTAATGTGTTCTCATCTAAACATATTTTAATCCTCCAGTTGGTTTCAGTTTCCGGTTCAAGTTAGAAAGTCACTGCCTTTTTGTGAATCTAGGGAGGCAGTTGTATCATTCAGTAAAATGCAGATATAATATGTACTTCTGTCTGTGTGTTATAAGAGACCTCTATACTTGAAAGTTGCCTAAAAGTAACCGGGAGACATTGAGACTGAAATTATGACACTGCTGTTCATTGCTAGCATCTGAAGCAGACTCCAACTCTGATAGTAGTAAAGTGTCATGTGGCTTCCTAATGTGATATAGTTGTACACTGGAAGTCTACTTTGAGTAGGGGTAATATGTTCAAATGTCTTTTCAACTAAGCAACTAAATGAAGTTCTGTGTTACCACTTTGGGTAATTAAATTCCTACAGGTTTCTGTTACTCATTTAACCTTGGCCCATAAAAGCATTCTTATTCTACTCAACTATTCTCTACCCAAAAGAAGGATGGAAAAGAGGAATAGCAGAAATAAAAACAGGGGTATGCACGTTATAAAACAGTGAAGAGAGTAAATTAGCAAGAAAGTATTGGCATCATGAGCCACTGTACTGCTTGATAGGTGAGAGTGCTTTCCTCCTGGATTAGAATTTTCATAATTTTTAATTTTAAGAAAATTTAGAAATCATTTAGTTTTGCATAGCTAGTACTTACATGCCCACTAAACATACATGCAGAGCCAACAGGAAAGGAGACAGAGTACTTAAAACTATGGGGTAATTTAAAATGCTAAGATCAACTGAAGATTCCAATCTACTTTCTATATTGTATGTATGAATCTCTCAATGAGGAAGGACTAGAGAAACCTTGTCTTCTGAAGAGACCTAAAATTTGACCTGACATCCTTATGTAAGGAAGGTAGGTCTAGGGACAAAGATGCTGTGGACTTCTGACCCTAGCAAGAGGTGTACCTAAGTCCAGCATTCGGGCACCTTCCCTAGAAAGGCTGTGCCTCAGGAGCAACTGGAACCACTGGCTTTGGGGGGTGGGGTGGGAGTGAAGATTTGAATGGCCTTCAGGAGTCGATAGAGGTGGACAGACATTTCCAACATTAATTTCTGAACTTGCCTTTTACTTTTCTTTTTCATCCATGCATTCATGAATTCTAACATTTATTGAGCACTTGTTAGAGGGCCACCAGCAGCACCATGCTAGGTAGATCCCTGCTTCGAGTGCTACCCAACAGCACTTTCTGCAAAGATGGAATACTCGATATCCGCACTGTCCAATATGGTAGCCAGGAGGTACAGGTGGCTGTTACACATAGGGAACATGGCTGTTGTGTCTGAGGAACTGACCTTTTAATTTTATATAATTTGTAAAATAGACACATGTGTTGCTATTTACTACCATATTTGACAGTACAGCTTTAGGAGCTTGTAGTCAAGCTGGAGGAACAGACAGGTACTACAATATGGTGTACGAGAATTATATACAAGATGTTATGATAAGATGCAAGAGGCTCTTTTCCACTTGGGGTAGACAGCATTATTCCTGAGAGGAGAGGTAAAACCTGAGTGGGAGTTCTAATGGATAAGTAGGAGTTAGCCAAAGCAAGTGTCACGTTCAGGTCTAGTCAGGTCTAGAAGGGAGAGTGCAGCACTGTGCTTTGGGCAGCTGCCAAAAGTAAGTTGCTATGTCTGGAACATATTGTGGGGAGGGGGTAGTGAACAGAGACAAAAATGAAAAAAAAAGTAAGTGCATCTCAGTTTCTTGCATGTCTCAAGCAGGGGAGCAACATTATCACTGTTAGTTTTTAAAGATGACCCTCATACGAGTATAGATGAATAGAAGATGGCTTGGAGTAGGAGAGGCTGGAGGCAGGGACCGCAGTTAATAGGATGTAAGACATAACTGAGACAATAACATTAAGAGTGGAAAGCAGTACAAAGTTTGGAGAGAGATTAAGGAAATACCTAGACAGGATGAGATGCTGGGAGAAGTGGAATTGAGGGGCTTCATCCTGACCCCGTTCTCTGGCTTTAGCAGTAGGGGTCACAGAATATTAAAACAGAGGATTCTGGGAGAGGGGGCTGTTAATGTGGGAAATGAAGAGAAGATATATTCAATTTTTGAGTAGTATAAAAGCCTGTCTGATAAACCTGTGATATATTAATTTTAAATTAACATAATGGTAATTAAATCATTATAGGAAGTGGGGGGAAAAGGTGCTTTCCCAGCATGATTATCTGGATGTTGTATTATTCCTTCCTTGATGTCCACAGTGCACTTTCCTGATCTCTTAATCAAAACAATGTTTTGATGTTCTCAGCCTTCAGAGATCAATCTTTTTAAATATCTTAAGCTATTCTCTTTGTAGCTTCCATCATCACAAAAATTGCATCTGTCGTCTACCTGCCTAATTTGCAATTTTGTAAACACAAAGCTAGATTTCATTCTAAATAACTTCTAGGATATGGGACATTAGAGTTGTGGTTTTGGTGAATAAAATACAAGTAGGATAATTTGTCAAAGAACATGCAACACAATATTTTTTAAGGCATTAGTAACATCAAGTACCAAATGAGCTACATATTTTAATCATTTTTTTGGAGTATGGACACTTTCCTACACCTGATCTATTTCTAATACCATTTCAGTTGTGAATCGGTTTTCTAGCCAATCTGTCTGAAACAGTTAGGCATGGAGGCCATGGACATTGAAAAAAACTACAGAGTTTTGCCTGTAGAGATAAGTCCATATAGGGATGAGTTTTGACTTTGGGAAGAATTATTTAAAGTGCCAGGAATCAAAATTTTGGTGGAAATACTTTAATATATATTTTGTATCTATCTGATTTACCAACCATTTAGACTTTTTTTGAAAGCATGGGAAAAACTCATTATTTATATACTTACCACTATATCCTACTACTCTATGAAATACACTGTGTTTCATTATGTTAGACTCATCTTTTAGAATATGAGAACCAGAGTATACATCAGGTCATATTGCAATGAAAGTACAGCCCTGGCTGGTGTGGCTCAGTGGATTGGGCGCCAGCCTGCGAACTAAAGGGTCGCTGGTTCACTTCCCAGTCAGGGCATATGCCTGGGTTGCGGGCCATGTGCCCAGTAGGGGGGGTGTGCCAGAGGCATTCACACTGATGTTTCTCTCCCTCTCCCCTTATCTTCTAAAAATAAAAAGTGAAAAGTCTTTAAAATGAAAGTACAGAGATAAATCTTGAAATGATACCATAGAAAGATGCTTCTTTTAAATACTAATCCAAAAATACAGCAGGCATAACATTGTTTTATAAATAGCACAAGAAAAGAAATCAGAGAGCAAAAACTCACTGTTCTAGAGAAAAGATTCTGTAGGAGTAGGACGTTACAACAGATGGCTAGGATGCAAGGGCCTGTTTACTGGCTTCAATCGCAGCCCTTTCCCTCTTCCTCTAACCTGACTCGGTGGAAGCTTGGTAGCGCATTCTGAAGAAGCAGTGCTTCATCAAGGAGAGCCTAAGCATTTGGTGTGTAATATATATTCCTTGATGAAGAGTCCTATTAAAAGAATGAAAGTGTTAGTGTTGAGTAATACATTTGGATGATTAAGTGTTACAAGTGAATTTCACTATGTCAGTTAACATAATTAATATGGCAGCTATTCACAATTAATGTACATTTTATAGTATATTGGATTCAGTTCCCGGTCTTGGCTAATATCAGAACTGTGTAATTGAATACAGTATAAAGGAAAATGATAAAAACATAACCAAAGTAAAATTACAAAGCACAGTGCACTTTGCAAATTTCTGAGTAGGCTGCAGGAAAACCAGGAACAAAGAAAAAGCCCAGAAGGCATCATTCACAGCAACAACTGGGGCAACTGCTAATAACAAGCTAATATTCAGTGAGTACTTACTAGATGCAGGAGCCTATGTGTTATTCCTCTAGGTTGTCAGAATATTTCTGTAAGGCATTTATTTATTAGTCCCAGGTGTATAAATGAGGTTTAAATAACCTGTCCAAGGTGCTTAACTAACAGTAGTAGGGCCCCATTTTGAACTCAGTATGGACTGTACTATCTTTGACCTCTATGCCAAACAACCCGTCAGAGATTCCGATTCAGGCTGAATGGTGTTAAACACATAAGGATGAAAAGGAGCTCAGCTTGCAATAGCTATGAAAATGAGCAGGTCAAGTCTTAGAGTAAGTTCAAAACCTACTCAGCAGGGAGACACTCCCTAATGAACTACAACTTGTTGGCACAAAGCACCCCCCATCATTACCCTCACCGCGATGCTATAGGTGTGTGTAGCCGTCTGTAACTTCTGTGTAAATTCCTCTGTGGTAATAACCTGCTATGAATCTAAGGTAGCACCATTTTTAATTACGGAAGGGCAGTAACAGTCTATAGGAATGATGAAGATAAGCCAGAATTTAAACGGAGAGGAAAAAGAGCAGGACTGCGTAGACATAGTACCCACCGAAATAATCAAGTGTGTGAACTGTTCCATACCTGGTCCTTATATAATGGTGAATCCCTTTGTCATGCATCTAGCATGTGGGGGCACCTTCATCGGGACTCCAGATGCTACAATCAGGTAGATGGGTGTGGGCAAGAGGTTGTGGCAAGGAAAATGTCAATGAAAGTAGGTCAGTGGAACTGTTCCTTGAATTTTGATTTCAGAGATACCCAAAACTGACACTTGAGACACTCCCATTTTTTCTTAAAATTAAAGTTTAATAATCTTTTCTCAGCCTTTTGTTCTTAAAAGCTCTTCTACTTGATTGCCTCCGGGGGAGATTTAATGCCTCCCTTTTTGGCATTATCTGTCTTGTTTATGGCTATCTTGGTGTTACAGGAAGGGTAAACAACAACATGTTCACTGGTGGTGTTTCGCATTGCTGTTAGTTTAGTAAAAAAATAGATTTTCCAACATCTATCAGACCTTTTAGAACTGTATAATAAATTACTTCGTTTTCCCGATATTCTCTCCAGTATTTGTCTGCTTAGTATCAAACCATGGCTACATTTTTGGCTACATGTCATGATTAAGCAGAATATGCATTAACCACATAATGGTATGGGAATTTGACTTGATCCTGCTTACCTGAAAGATGGTAACATAAAAAATGATTATTTGGGTATTAATTGTTAGACGGAAATGACATGTAAAATTTTATGAAGTGTTTTCCTGGGCAGGGAAATTATCCTGTTTGTCTTTGCCAAAAAGAAAGGCGGCTTTCTGATTGCTTTCAGAAAATGTGTGCTTCTCCTTTTCCTATTTAATCAAAGGAAAGGAAAAAAATAATCATGTCAAAAAAGGATTCCAAAGACTGTGCCCTTCTCCTTGCCATTTTCTTTAACAACTATTAGTTATTGTTTCTTTAATAACAATAAACATTGTTTCCTTTTCATTCACATTTTAGGAGAACCATGAAGGAGGCATAAGCAATTGTAGGGACAGTGCCCACCCTTACCTCTGTTGGTTGTAAATTATGAAATATCTGGCAGACAAGGGGTTAATTAAACATCAAATCTGTTATTAGGCTTTTCTGTTTTTTTGGGGGGGGGGAGTTTGAAAGGTCCAAAATACAAATATCTTACTCTTCAGTCAGAACTTTTACTTAATTAGATATTCTTTGCTTAATCAAATAAGTGAGTTTGATTATAGTTTTAGTAAATGTGTTATTTGATATTGTGGGCTCTTTCATCAGAATTCACTTGAATCAAGAAAGGTAACACCTGTGGATTGGTTCACAAAAGCCTCTTTTGTTAAGTGGACACCCGCAGGCCCTGAAGCAATTACATTTGTTGCTTGTACCATAAAAGAGGCACTTAACCATACCTCAGCAAGTATTGCTGAGAACTAGTCTTGATTCTTTTGTCTAGCCCTGAGATTAGGTTTTAGCTTAGCTCAGGAAGTAAACCTCTGACGTAGAAAGGAAAAACAAGCATGATTTAAGGGTTCTTTTAATGCTTTAAAATTTAGCCCTCAAGTTAGCTGCATCTGAGGCCCTGGGAAAATTCAGATTTGAGCAGAAGTAAACTGTTCTATGTGGCATTCATTGTAAAAACACAATCTGTATATTCTTAGTCTCATGTGTTCATTTAAGTTACCATGGCAGATGTACAGAAGTATAAAAAGGAAAAGTATCTAACTAACTATTAAAAAGTTTGGGTTATAAGAAGTAATGAACATAACATGGAATTGGGGGATTTCCATTTTTGGCAATTTGCAAAACATTTAGTACAGATGCATTTACTGAAATCCTATTCTACCTTAGTTGGAAAGTTATAGTGGCTTTTTAAAAAAATACATTTAAAAATATAGTTTAATCACTATTTTATCTGTTAATATTTTGTTATAATAATGTTACTATAGATTTTTTTCTCTTATCTGGCTTGAATTTTCAATTTAGTGATAACAACTTGGTTAATCCAACAGACAAGAACTGTTTGGAGTTAGAAAGGACATTTCGCTTCTGTTCCTCGCCTCACTCCGTAAGGCGAGGTTTGGAGCTTCAGACCCTTATCCAAACTGTGTTGTTATTTGTTTGTTTAAATAAATGAGTTCTTAGCTAGGCTGATATTTCAGTTACCCAGACATCTGGTGACAATGCTGCTAATCGCAGTCATTGGCTGCACTGCACAGAGCACGAGCCTGCTATCCGGGCTGGGGCATCCTTGGGTGCCGTTCTTTCCACACCACCACAGACAAAACAGACTTTCAATTCGACAGTGTTCCCTTTTTTAAAAGTACAAGTATCACTGAAAGGTCTAGGCATATTAAGATACATATGTTAAGTGCTTGTGCATGTATTTTAAATTGCCTAAATAATAACATACAAGTCACAAAAATGTACATTGTGAAACATAAAACAAACTTTTGTGAGTTTTCTTTCAACATTTATACCCATTGCCCTGTAATTTAGCTTTTTTTTACTATCTGCATATAAATCTATTAGTTTTTTTAAACCTATAATAAATCTATTAGTTTTATTATAGAAATAAACTTATTTTATTTAATCTCTGCCTACTGAGGAAATATTTATATTGTTGCCAATTTTGAGATACAGGTAACACCATAGTGAACTCCTTTGTTCCTACATAATTGCAGGCTGAGTTGGGCAAATCTTTTCTGAAGATGTTGTTAGGGAAAAAGTAAAATGAAATCACAGAAGAGCCACCCCCAAAGGGGGCACAAGGCAATGCCAAAGGCACACAGAACTTTTCATTCTGACCAAAAGGATTCTCTTCATATTATGAAGTATGCTAAAAATCACAATAAAAACTTTACATTAGATAATTTGAATCTGTTTCTGACAATGATGGAGTGACTGGTGCTGAACTTGCCTTTCAGTCATTAAAAAAACTAGAAAATTGGACAGAATATGTGAAACAGCTATTTTCAGACAGTGCACAGCAGGCAGGACCAGATGGATCCCCGAGAGAAGGGAAACGAGCCTGGCCAGCCCTACACTTGCCGCAGCCTCTCTGCCTGAAGGCCACTTGCAGGAGGCCTGAGGAGGGGACTTGCACAGTGGCCTTGCTCAGTGGAGGAGACGAGGGATCAGGGTGGAGGGAAGTGTAAGTGGTTGGAATTTATGGATCAAATCAGCAGGGTCAGCTGAGATCCGGTTCTCTTGGCTTTTGGGCTGAATGCATACTAAACTGTGCCTGCTCATGGTGCAATTTAAGAGACTGAGCAAAGAACCTGTAGTGGGGAGCTAAGTAATTCCCAGAGCTCACACGGGGCTGAGAGCCATTTGAACTCTGACCAGCCAGAGTGGACAGATCTCACTGAATATCCAGAGCATTCAGTAGAGACCCCAGAATATCATGTCCTACTGGTAGGGCAAAAGAGAACGTTGTGAGCTAGGTGGGTACAATGTAACAAACTTAAAAACAAGGCTTGAGCCACAGCTAAATTAACTGCCTCCCCCTAAACCAGCAGACCTGTCCAGCATTTAGCATACTCTAAAGAAAGACAACAAAATACACTCAACAAATGAATGTCCAACTCAATCACAATTGCTAAAATGTAACTCATAACCAGAACAAAAATCAGTTAAGTAAATTCAAAGATGACAGAGATAATGGAATTAACAGACGTGTGCTCCAAAAGACCAATTCTAAATATTTTTGAGGATATGGAGGATGGACATAATGAGGAAAGAAATGGTAAATGTAAAAAAGAGCCAAGTGAAATTTCTAGAGCTTATAAATAGAGACTACAAAAGACCCCAGACCAGGAGAAAACATAATGCCTGTCACAGGACATTGAACTAAAGTATATAAAAGACTCTTAAGATGAAGAATAAGAAAAAAACCATTTTTAAAATGGGCACGGTATTTTAATAATACTTCATAAAGGATACATAATAGGCACAAGAAAAAATGCTTGTCAGAAAAATGCAAATGAAAACCACAGTGTGATACTAATAATGGACTAGAATGGCAAAAAATTTTTTAAATGAAAACATCAAGATTTTGGAACAACAGAAAAACTCATACCTTGGTGTTTGTAGTGTAAAATGGTATAATCACACTGGAAAATTTTAAGGCCAATTATGTACTTATGACCTAGAAATTCTACCCCAAGGTGTTTACTGAAAATGGACTTATACATGAATGCTCACAGTGCTTTATCTGTAAGAGCCCCAAACTGTAAACAATGTAAATACCCATCAATAAGGTCATGGATAAACATTGTGATTTACAATGGAATATCACAAGCAATGAATGAATGACTGATACATACCCACAACATGAATTAATCATAAGAATTTGCTGAACAAAAGCCAGACACTAAATAATATCTACTGAGCATGTAAATGGGCAGTCTCTTTCCTATGAAATTCAGAAAGAGGTAAAACTAGTCACTGGTAATGGAAAACTGATCACTGGTTGCCTAGGGCTGGCTGTAGGGGCGGGGGGCTGACAGGAACAGGAAGGGGCTTTGGGGCATGATGGAAATATTCTCCATCTTGATTGTGATGGGTGGTTTTACAGATGTGCATATTTTCCAAAATTAGTGTCACAATTTAAAATGAGCGTGTTTCACGGTATGTAAAGTATACCTTTATAAAATTGATTTTTAAGGTGTACGCCTTTACTCAATACCAAAAATAGTTGTGTTCCAAAAACAGAATAATTTCAAACATCATGAATTTTTTACTGGGAGGCCGAGCAAACTGATGGAGAGGCAGGGTCAGCAGAAGGTACTGCTTGATTTTAAAAGGTACACACTTAGAGGTTTTCCTGTTTATAGAGAAGTGCTCATTAGATTGAAGGTACCATAAGCAATGAAATTGTTTCCTTGATTGTTGTCCTTTGTGTCAAGCACTGATGTCTGTGAGATACAGAGGTTATTCCTTACTGTAAGTGGGCATTATTATGTACAGGCTTCAGATAAGTAGGAGGTAACATGTCCCATACTGGAACCTACTTCTTCTATTAAATATCAGTAACAGTACTTCACAGGTTGTTTTAAGGGTCAAATGAGTTTTTACTTGTTTATTATTATTATTAAATAAACCAGAAAGCCACATATACATACTGGTTGGCACTGCTATTCCTCCCTCTTGTTCCATCTCTTGCAGTCAGGATGAGGTGTAGCTAGCCTGGTTGCACTCCTCCGAAGGCTTCTGGCGATGTTCTGGGTTTCTCTTAGCAGATTTCTTTCTGTACTTGTTAATTTTACAACACCAGAGAGAACGCTTCATGGCCATATTTAGGTAATTTGGAAGAAACTTAGGTCATAACTGCCACCAAAGTGATTGTATTTTACAAGAAATTTCTACTTACTAATAATCACCAGCAAATATTTGAGTTCTAGCTTTGGTTTGTATCTTCCTGTTAGTATTAGCCTATACAATTTTTTCTTCTTTTGCTTTTCCTGGTGTTCCTAAACTATGATGAAGAAACTGTGGAAGTTTAAACACAATAGATGTTCACATGTGGCTTCTCCCAAGGCAGTACTTCAGAATTTAACGACACATGGCTTTTCCAAATACACTATTTTGTTCTTTTCATTTATGAACTGAGATAAACTCATTTGTCTCCTTGAGCAACCTTATGCTTCACTGCATATAAATCCACTGATCTAGGTAGGAACTAGCCTTACTCTTGGCCCTAGAACCTGTAACTAGTAACACTAATAAGAGAGAGTGATCCTCTGGCCACGTAGCTCAGCAGATTAGAATGCTGTCCCGATATGCCAACGTTGTAGGTTTTTGATCCCTGGTCAGGACACATACAAGCAATGAATGCATCAGTAAGTGGAACAACAATCAATTTCTTTCTCTCTTCCTCTCCCCCTCCCTTCTCTCTCTAAAATCAATCAATAAAAAAAAGAGTAATCTTATAGTATGTCATATTCTTCAAGAAACTTATGTCTTTTCTCTACAAATAGAGAAATTTAACATTTAAGTATATCTAAATAAAAATAATTAACTAATTTTTGACAAGTATTTCTACATATATGATATTCCAACATTATATAATCCCTGATATAGTGTTAAAGATACATGTCATACACTTGCCCAACCCGTAGAATACACAGCTCCAGGAATGAACACTAGGGTAAACTTTGGACTCCAGATGATTCGTGTAGGTTCACCAGGTATCTCAAATACACCACGGCGGTGGGGGTGTCAGTCACGCAGGGTGGGGGGGTGCTGTGCATGTGTGGAGGCAGAGGGTATGTGGAAATTCTCTGTACCTTCCTGTCAGTTGTGCTGTGAACCTAAAAATGTTCTAAACAATAAAGTGTTAGGGAAGTAATTGGTGACACTTTTGAAAGTTGCAGCCATTTCTTATTAAATCGAATAGGGATATTTTTATTCACACAAGGCCCTCAAGTAATAGCCATTCAAAAGAACAGTGAAAATAAATTCCTTCCTGACAGATCATTTTGGACTGGGCAATATACTTCGACTTCTTGGCCAAAACAACCTATAAAATAAAAACTTTTAAAATGCAGTTTGAAGATTGTTGCTGTAATTTTTTTAAGTTTATGCTAAACAGACATTAATGAGCAAATGTCTCATCAAAGAAACCTTTTTTTTTAAAGACACATGTTCTGTTCTTTGAACATGCTTGCCATTGAGTAAAAATTTACACTTACGTTATCTACCAGTTACTACACAGGACATATAGGAACTAGGGTCTTTTCATTTAGAAGGTTACCATCATTAATTTTACAACTGATGATTTTATAATAGGCCCTTCCCGTTCTTGGTGGTCATTATTGAAGTATAATGCATTACAGATATGGCCTGTACAAAGGCAGAACAGGGATCTTAATTAGAATTCTGACAAGCCCATCCAATAAAATGATGAGATTATTTGTAATTGATGTCACAATCAATTACCATCCAGTTCATCATGAGCAGTCTAATAGGTCTGGCCTCGGTACTGGCCCCAGGATGTTGCTGAATGAGCGGCTGCCCTGCCCAGGCTGCTGCTGAGACAGGAGGGCGCGTTTTCAGGCAGCATCCTGATGACCTCTTTTTGAAGTCTATCAAATTAATGACCCTGTCACACTGTTCTGGTCTCTTATAACCTCAGTTTGGGGTTTGTGTAACAAATTAATGTTTGGGAATCATGCGGCAAAAATAAACAAACGGGTCTTTAAAAAAGTTGAAACCTTAATCTTATATTTAATAAAAGTTATTTTATTGCACAAAAATGAAATCATAGGGTTTACATGTATTTTATGAAAGAGAACTTTAGGATATTTCTCCCTACCCGCACAAGAAATACTTTTATTTATAGTGGTACCCACATCTGTTTTTTCCATTTTAAAAGGGCTGCTTTCTTTAATTCCAGGTTCCAACAGGTCACGTTTGGTTAGAAGGTGATAATCTACAGAATTCTACAGATTCCAGGTACTATGGGCCTATTCCATATGGACTAATAAGAGGACGAATCTTCTTTAAGGTACTGTTTTTGGCTTAAAATGTAGGCTTGCTTCTCCGAGCTGCGGGTCAAGTTTCTTTCAAAATGAACTTTGAGGTTTTCAGGCTGTTGGTGGATTTAACTGTTGCAGTAACAGTTACGAAAATGTTGGCCTACACCTATAACTATTACCCCTTCTTCCCATAGAGACAGGTAATCAAGAACTTTTCTGTTGGCATAATAACATTCAAACTATCTTAGTTGTATTGTAGCATAAGAAGCCTTTACTTTGAATGTCCAGACATCTCTGTCTCACACATCCTTTACAGACTGTGTTCAGACGCATTTGCAGAGGAGCAGTCTGGAGGCAAACCATCGTTAATGCATCGTTAACTGGGCAGCCCAGTGAAGCACAGTGAGGAACGGACTTATCCCAGCTGTAGTCAATATATGGCTCTTAGGAAAGATTATTTTCACTGGCTTCTCCTTTTTGTCACAATCAGTAAGGAGAAAAATAGACAACATTTGGGGATCATTTACAGGATTCTTTACACTTAAGCATATATTCAAGTACTTAGGTTTACCGTTAACTTTAAAAAATTAAAAGGAAACACAGGCACACACATTCACACGTATATATAGTTGACACTCACATAATGTGGAAGTTAGGGGCTCTGACCCCCATGCAGTTGCAAGTCTTGTATAACTTTTGACTCCCCGCCCCAAACTCATCTGTAGCATCTGGGGTTTGTTCCAGGGAGCCTGCAGACACCAAACCTGTGGACACTCAAGTCCCTGATACATTACAAAGTCACATGAAACAATGCATACAGTTGGCCCTTTGCATCCACGAATTCCTAAACATGGGTCAAAAGTACTGCTTTTAATTCACTGTTAGAAACCTGGGCACACAGAGGGTCAGCTGTGTATTAATTGAAAAACTTCTGCATATATAAGCGTACCCACGCAGTTCAAACCCGTGTTAGAGTTTAAATACACACATAGAAATTTACTTTTTAAAGTCTGTTATGATGTAGGAAATTTGTTCTTGAATGAAAAATAAAGAGAAAGTGTTTAGCTATATGGCACAGAAAAAGGGATGAATGAAAAAAAGGGACATGATGATGACGTAACATCACTGACATTAATTATCTGCAATCATTCTGATTTTACAGATTTGGCCTCTGAGTGATTTTGGATTTCTACGCGGCAGCCCTAACGGCCACAGATCTTCTGACGATTAATACGGATTTAGTCTTTTCATTTGATGACTGTCTTCTGTTCAAGTGAATTTATTATTCACTGAAACCATGTATTCACTAATAAACTATTTGCTATTCAGTTTGTGATTTTTAATTATTAAGTATAAAGAATAAGTCCCATAATTTTTATACTATATTAATTCAAAACATATGGATAAAAGTAATCCAAAACAAATCATCTAAATTTTATGAGAGATGTAAATATTTTAGGGGGAAACCTGGATGACAACTTCACTTTTAAATTTGTAGTTTTATAGGTATAATGAAAATCTCCCAGGAAGATGCTTTATACTTTAGCTACATTTACAAGTCAGGAGAAATCTAGTCTTCTATGTCCAAACCAACAACAAATACAAAGAGTTCAGCCTAATAAAAAGCTGCTAAGTCACAAGCTTGGCTCTCTTATTTGAAATTAAGAAGGTTTCAACGAACCCACAAAGGATTCCTTTCTAAATCAATTTTTAAATGAGTTCTGACTTATACTATACACAGAATATTAAATGTATAGAAAAATAAAATCTTTAGAGTCTACTGTAATCAATAACGATACATTATAAAGATCCATTTCATCATACTAGCAATGCAATAGTCCCTTATTCCCAAATATAAGCATTAATACTATATCTTAATACACTGAAATAAAACAGAAAAATAAAGCACCTGTTTTGAACCTAAAGCTACCATTTCCTAAACTATATTTAAAGTTGAAGATGGCAGTGTTCGGGAAGCTTACTTCCTTTAATAGAGCCACATGAAGAATTTGAAAATACAGTGCTAGGACTGAAGTCAAGTCTTCTGACTCCAAAGCTGTCCTCCTTTTTTACAGATGCCTCTCTGCCTTCCTTATTCACTCTGAAATGACCTCATGAATATCCACATTCAGGCTTCATTATGGGAGAAATAGGCTCACATGTTATTCTCAAAGATTCTAATTTAATGACCTGAGATTTTAAGACAGTTATATAACAGGCCTACAACTCTGACAACTAGAAATGTCAGTAACCTTAAAAACATAGTAACTAAAAAAGAATATGATGATATTGTGACCATTAAAAAAGGAGACATGCTTATTAAAGAAATCAATAATAAGTTCTCAAATAGGAATTTGCTAAATATAATTTATAATTCAAAGCCCTTTTCTGGTGCTCTGTAAATGCAAATTATAAATACATATAAAGAACTAAATTTTCTACTAATATGGGGTAGAATTTGCATATTATCTTTGCAAATAATAGAACTTACAAAAAAAGAATCTTTTCTTGGTCAACCTTATAGTTGTTTGAATAGAGAAAGTTGGAATGGACTCTCTTTAACATTCCTGCATATACAGTTAAAGGATTCCACTTGGCGAACAGTTTCAGCTGCAGTGAAGCAGTTCTATAATTAGTGAACAAGTATCACAAGAAACCAGGGTAACTTCTTCTACTTCTTCCTCGGAAACACTGTATTTTCCACCACAGCGGCAACTCAGAGAAAAAGAGTGATCATCTGCAGAGAAAACAGAAAAACGCTTCAAATGCTAATACACATTGATACCACACACACACACACACACACACACACACACACACACACACACACACACACAGTGTGATTTACTCCACAGAAATTGCAAAGCAAAAGAAGCACCTCAGGAAATATAAAATAGACTAAATGAGAACTTGAAAAAACATTAAGGGGCGGTGTTTCTAAAAATTATCTATCACAGAATCTTTATCTGTCCAGATGGACTGAAGCTGTAAGTCCAAAGATCTTGGGGTAACAGCAGATGCTCAGAAGTGACCAGGAAACATTTATTTGAAGTCTTCTGTTTTCTTAAGATTTATATAAATTTCACATTCTTCTCAACAATGTGTCCAAAATATTACTGTAAAGGGAAAAAAAAAACAACCCTACTTGTCTTACTGTTAAAGAGCATGCATTTGCCTGGAGTATTTCCTTTCAAAGAAAACTCCTCTAACTTGACTGTTTATCAAATTCAATATTTGAATATTTCTGTTGTGGTAGTATACTATTTCAAGAAACCTAACTCAAAAACGAGGTCTATCTAAAAAAAAGTCCAGCCATTGTTAATATAAAAAGTCCAGTTTGAGTGACACTGATGTAACCTGGCAGTCAAGGAGAATGGACTGGAATGCACGTGTGTGAACAATGATGACTTCACTGTGCTAGTCAGTGGGGGCTGTAGACGCCATTGAGTGAGCATGTGTGCTGTGTGGACATTGCATTAAAAGTGAGTAGAGCAACAAATCTGCACCAAATTTTGTGTTAAGCTTGAACATTCTTCCGTGGAAACTATTCAGATGATTCAGAAGGCTGAAACTATGGGCGACTGGTGACTGGCAGCTTCATCACGGCGACATGCCTGCTTATGTATCACATTTCCATGCAGAGTGTTTCGGCAAAACATCAAATCACCCAGGTGACTGAGCCCCGCTACAGCCCAGATTTGGCACCCTGTGACTTCTAGCTTTTCCCCAAACTAAAATCACCTTTGAAAGGGAAGAGATTTTGGATTATCAACGAGATTCAGGAAAATATGATGGTGACTGGAAGAACTGTGTGAGGTCCCAAGGTGCCTACTTTGAAGGGGACTGAGGCATCATTGTCCTTTGTACAATGTTTGTTCTATCTGCTTCAATAAATGTCTCTATTTTTCATATTGCATGTCTGGATACCTTTTGGACAGACCTTATATGTAAACACGCTACAGTGTGTTTTCTGTGGGTGTACCTGTTTGGTCGTTAACAAAATGATTTGGGACCCCAAGGGTAGGCACTGAAATGAGATGCCCGAAGAAGGCAGTATGGTGTAATGATGAGCACTAATGTGGAAATTTTATCAGGCCTGTCATTTTCCTGGGCAGTTGAAATGCTTCTGTCCTTTAAGTGATAAAGAATTCTGATTTACTGGTCATTCAATTTTACTGTCACTGAGAAGTGATTGTCAAAGAAAAATAATTACTGATCACATTATTTTACTATTGCCATAACTTGTTATATAAAGGAACTAAGTCTCAAGATATGGTTTCTTAAAATCAGACATCTTCATTTAATTCTCAATTCTTAATTCTCATTTTTTTAACACTTAGATCTCAACATACGCCACTAAAAGAAAAGAGAGAATAAAGGAAAGAAAAGAAACTAGTTTAACAGCCTTGTTTTTGTTCTCTAATGAAGCCTGGCCTTGGAAAAATTAGCATGAAATGAACCAACTTTATGTGTTTCTTCTATCATTAAAGAAAACATGTATTCATTCATTCAACCCTGCTTTTTATTTCTTACCACAATGCCTTTTTTCTCCACAGGGAAAAAAAATTCATTTTGAATTTAAAAATGCTAACACCTTCCCTGTCTCAGCCAATACACGTTACAATACAGCATGCTTTCATAGTGAACTGCTTTATTACTAAATTGTCTAAAACTGTACATATTATAGCCATTGGTTTTCCTAAGCTAAATCTCCCTCTTGTTTTTTACCACCTCAGCGAACACCGAGAAATAATTGAGGTGACGTGTGCTCGGTAAATGATGCCGAGGCCACCGTGGGCTACTGTGGAGTTTTCGTCAGAGACGACTCCAAATGTTAATGCTAACTAAAAACTCCCATCTTTAGTTAAATTTCTTCTTATACTATACGTCTATCACTGAACAAAGTGATATCTTCACAGAAATCATCATTTCAAATGTGAGGAATGGAGAGAAAATGGCCAAGCTGCAGGAGAGATTAGCTGTGAGGGGAAAGGTGCAACTTCGGTCTCTCAGGAGCGCTTCAGGTCTGCCTGGTAAGCACAACAAAATGCAACATTTCCTCTCTCCTTGGATCAACAAGGTGGAAGTCTGGCTGTGTCTACCGTGTAGCGTTTCATTCCCTCGCCTGTTCTAAATCTCCACCTTCCAGGGCTACTCTGCAAGTGACTGCGAAGAAATCTTCAAACAGTGTTTTACTCACCCAGTTGAGCTGCTTTTTATTTACCTTTGTCTGCCAAGAATGCTCTTCTCAATTACAAAACACAACTCAGAATTGCAAATTCAATTGCAAAACTTAGTCTTTAAATATTCCTGCAAAAATAATGGCTTCATGCAACTGTTGCTCGGATGTTCTCTCACAAGGATAAGAACTCTCCAAACCCTGACTTTAAATAAGCATCTCAGGGCATCCTGTAGTTTTAAGATGAACTGTAGAGGCTTAGAGCAGATCCAGTGGCTGTGGCTGGCGTCCTCCGTGACTTCCTGGCCGACAAGTTCACTTAGGAAGTCTCAAGGACGACAGCAGGTCATGACAACGCCTGAGCTCAGTTGTGCACTCCCCTCAGTATCTTTTCAGAAAGTTCATACCTTTGTTGACTGAACAGATGCTTGAACCACCAATTCATATTCTTTTTAAAAAATCTTAAATTATTATATTTTTAAAGTGTTACTGAAGGAAAAAATTACAAAACCCATTCTTCACTGTTTTCACATTATCAGAAGAGTAAACAAAATATACTAGTCATATCAACTACAGCAAGAACTAATTTGTGTAATAAGAGATAAAATACACCCTGGCTGGCGTAGCTCAGTGGATTGAGCACAGGCTTGCGAAGCAAAGTGTTCCAGGTTCGATTCCCAGCCAGGGTACATTCCTGGGTTGCAGGCCATAACCCCCAGCAACTGCACATTGATGTTTCTCTCTCTCTATCTCCCTCCCTTCCCTCTCCAAACATAAATAAATAAAATCTTTTAAAAAAAAGATAAAATACATATACACACATACTAATCGATAGAGCAATAATACGATATTTTCAAAAGGTTTATTTAGTTGGGCGGGTGTCCCTGATAAATCATTCTGTCCCCTCGTGATCTAGCAGTGAAAGCCTATGCCACTAGTGTATTCTGTTGGCACAGCAGTGGCTCTTCCAGTTTTTGCTCAAGAAATTGTGTCGACCCCTGGGAGCCCCAGTTACAAAAAACCTTGTTCTCCATTCATTCGCAGCAAATCAAAATATCTGCTCTAGAATTTCATCTGGCACTTTAGGCAACGGAGGGGCCCACAGGCAGAAACACGCTCCCCCGTCAGAGCCAACACGCAGTTAAGAATTTGCCATTACAACAACATCTCATTAAACTTGGTTTCAGGAAGGATGGGCTGTTTATCTTCTACCTATTCATACTCATCAGTAAGTTTTTATAAACCCCAAGGGAATTGTACCCCAAGCCAAGGAAGGTTTCTTCATTTGTCCAGAGACACACAGAAGTGTGGTATTCACAGCTTCTACTCACAAAAAGGAACTTAATGTCACGCTAGAGCAACTTACAGAACTATCAAGAGTGGAAAAATTAAGTTAGATTTTAAAATTCTAGTGACTAGAGATTTTAAAACTCTAGTGAATAGGAAAGTGAAAAAAAAAACACATGACTTCATGGTAAGTAAAGGGGAGTGACAGATTTTTATTTTCCACCTAAGACACAATTAAAAAGTGGGTATAAAATCAAGTTCCAAGTAGAATATAACTTGGAAAGGCTTTCCCTAACAGTTTATGATTCCATATAAACAAAAATTCTAATGGAAGTTCATCTCTAATGTCAATATAGGAATGGCAGAAAAAAACTATCTCTTTTATTTTCCCTATCACACAGGTGGTGAGTAAACCAAAAACCAAAGTAGTTTAAAAGAAGAAAACCTTATGAAACCCATGTGCCTAACGTCTCATTAGAAGAGAACAATAACTAGAAATGAGTTATGGAGGAGACATCAATAACTGAAGTTTAGAATGAAACAAAAATATTCCAGACAAAAACAACAAAAAGCCAAGATATTATTTCTTTTTAAGATTCCAAATTCCTGAGATTTTTTTCCCTTACAGAAAATCCCTAATATTTCCGTTTATGATTATCAAGAGAAAGAAGAATTCCAACCTTTGTTCCAAGACATTTCTTCAAGATATACTTGAGCATCTACTGGTCCCATATTTCTTAGATCATCTTCTGTAAAATATAAAATGAAACACTTAATTTTGATACTTTAATCATAAACATGAAGAATGCTAAAAAGGCAACTCCAGCCTGGACAGTATAATTCTAATACCATTTTAAAACTTAGCTTACTACTCTTTTTAATTTTTTTTAAATTCTCACCCAAGGACATTTTTTTCATTGCTTTTAGAGAGAGGAAGGGAGACAGAGAAACACCAAGGTGGGTGAGAGAGAGAGAGAGAGAGAGAGAGAGGGAGAGGGAGAGGGAGAGGGAGAGGGAGAGGGAGAGGGAGGGGCAGGCATCAATTGGTTGCTTCCCGTATGTGCCCAGACTGGGGATCAAACCCACAACCTAGGCATGTGCCCTGACCAGAACTGAACCCGCAGCCTTTTGGTTATGGGATGATGTTCCAACCAGCTGAGCCACACTGCCCAGGGTTTAGCTTAGTACTTTTACAGCAGTTTTAGAGCTCCCTGACTTTAGCTGACTAAAAATTCCAGAGCATACCACTTACAAACTTTAACAGTCAAAATCTATCATTTTTCACAAATATGCAACATGCAAAAACATGAAGCTGATTTTGATAATTCTCTGTGATCAATCAGTGACCTCTATTTTATGTGACGGGATCATTTTCTTTTGTCAGAGGAACCATATCAGTAACTAAGGAAGAGAGCATGGAGCTGAGTAAAAGGAACTGTATTTGAATCTTAGTTCTAATATTTTAGTAGCTTTCTAACCTGAAAGATATCAAGTAATCTCCTAACTTACTACCTCAGAAGTTCAGGTGCTATGGACTGAATTGTGCCCACCTCTCACCCCCACCCCCACCAAATCCATATGCTGAAGCCCTAACCCGCAATGTGACTGTATTTAGAGGTAAGGGTTTTAGGATGTAGTGAAGATTAAATGTGGCCGCAAGAGTGGGGTCCTAATCTGATGGAACTGGTGCCTTACACGGACGGGGGAGGCTCTCTCCACACGTGTGCACGGAAGGTATCACAGGAGGACACAGCTGCAAAGAGGCTGTCCGCAAGCCAGGAGGAGCCCTCACCAGGGATCATACTGACACCTCCATTGTGGACTTCTGAGCCTCTAGAAATGTGAGAAATCTCTGTTCTTTAAGCCACCTTGTCTATGGAATTTAGTTATGGCACATGCAACAGACTAATACAAGGATGTTTTACCAATAAAATCAGATCTGGTTAAAAGTACTTTAAAGAATAAAGCTCTATCCACATGTAAGAGCTGTTAGTCATCTGATTTTTATTTGCTCGCAAGCATGGTAATTAATAAATATCTTAAAGGAAGAAATACGTTAAAATATTTCAATAACCATACAACACAACTATTGTGTTGATGTTTATTGCCATTTCCTGCGCCAGTTTTCCTTATAGCTGGGAGATCCAAAGCAGCCTGGAATTCCAGCTAAATCTGTTAAGAGTAAGGTCCAGGTGGCATAAGCATACACTCTTGCTTACAGTAAGTGTATTTTGGGACAAAGAAAGCAACTAGAGAGGAGAAGCACTTGTCTTTGTTTTTAGAGGCATGTCCTATAGTTCCTGCAGGCTGGCATCATTCTTCTAAGAGTAAATGCTTAAAAGAAACTAGTTAAATCCACTGGTACCCAATGAAATTTTCTATAGCTGTCTCACTAGGTTCTTCTTCACTTGGTGAGAATGCTTCCTTTTGTTCTGTTGTGTGAATGCCTGCCATTTAATTATATTTAATAACTGCCTGTTCTTTATTGGTGAGTTATACAATTTAAAATAGGTAAGAAGATTATACAATATTTTGAATTCACTGTGGTTTTCTATTAGATATCTCAAATATTGTATCACTTCACACTTATTGGGTACCAACAGTCTATTAAACTATCCCTAAAATCCAAAGATACAGACTTAGCCTAGTTGTCAGGGGTAGTTCCTCCATATCTGTGTGCCCACTGAATAGGTGATGCAGAGTGTATCAATATGCTAAGTAATTTCTTTTAAAAGAAAGATTTTATTTATTTTTAGAGAGAGGGGAAGGGAGGGAGAAAGAGGGAGCGAAACATCAATGTGTGATTGCCTCTCACACCCCGCTACTGGGGGCCTGGCCTGCAACCCAGGCATGTGCCCTGACTGGGAATTGAACCAGTGGCCCTTATGGTTCATAGGCTGGAGCTCAATCCACTGAGCTATATCAGCCAGGGCCAATATGCGAAGTAATTTCTGAACAAACAAAACAATTTCCACATTCTATATAAAGTAGACTTAACTATATGTTACTCAGACTTCCTTCCTTTCCTTCTAGAAATGAGAGAGAGAGAGAGAGAGAGAGAGAGAGAGAGAGAGAGAGAGAGAGAGAACAATGTGAGAGAGAGACATTGCTTGGTTGCCTCTTGTTTGTGCCCCAACTGGGGGACAGAGCCTGTAACCCAGGCATGGGTCCTGACTGGGAATCGAACTGGTGACACTGCTTTGTGGAGCAATACCCATCCAACTGAGCCACACTGGCCAGGGCAGTATTCCTTTTTTTTTTTTTTGAAGTTCTACTAAAAGTCTCATGGATGGAGGGAAAAAAATCTTATCACAAGTTTCAATTTCTTACTCAGAAGGACCAGGATAGTTTGCTTGAATGGGGAAATGAAACACAATTTTAGATTGGAAGAATAGGAGTAATTGGTACTTAGCAGGTCCTGGTGAGGGGAAAACCAGATATAAATGATTTACAATCAAGTCACCTATATATCTTATAGATATCCAGTGTTTCTGAAATCAGTTAAAGCAAATCGGACAAGCAGACTTAATGACAAAATGAATAAACCTTGTTAATCTGACTTATTTTGGACACCTATAATAACATACACAAAAAGACAAACCATTCATATATATCCATTATGCAATTTTCATTTTAAAATAATAAATAACTGATAAGTACAACTGCGAAGCAAGTCAGCTTTGTATTGTTCTGGTTCTCTACTAGGAAGCTATTGTTATTCTCTCCCAGTTACTATTTCTGTATTAATGTGGAACCCTAATGTTCTACCTACTCAAAAAAGTGGCTTTTACACTTTTACTGTTTTTTCCACTTATGTACAGACACTTTAGAGTGCCTACCTATTTCCCAGTTGAAAGATTCATTTAGACCTTACGGTAAAGGGGAAAAGAGAACACCAAAATGGTGAGTGATTTGCCAAAGGCCAGAGCTAAGAGGAGCGTATTCAAGTATTACCATGTCGTGTGGCTGTGTGAGCATCTGTACTGGACTGATCGGATTATTCCACACTATGCGCACGGTGCGAGTTTCTGTGGGGGTTCTGGTTGTAAAGTCAGTATCTAAAAATGAGAACATGCGGCGGTGCTGGGCGTCGGGGAGTGAGTAGTGACTAGCGGGAGTCGCTGGGGCCTTGGGGGCACTGGGTAGAGGGGTGCATGTACCCTGAAAGTCCACCAAGCTGTACTTTTGGGGTTGGTGTGTTTCTCTGTAGGCATGACATTTCAATAAAGAGTTTTAAAGATCATGTGTGGAGACTCTAGTGGCTACATTTTTTAAGAGAAATAAGGAAAGAGAACTTAGGGGAAAGAAATTAGGAGCCCCAAAAGAAAGTGTGTATTCTTTGAAAGGACGGCAACCTAACAAGTTTTGAAAAAGGCTGGGGGAGGTTAACTGGAGGAATTTGGACCCCCGGAGATCTGGATACTGAGCAGAGCAACCCTGCCCACTACTATTACAAGGACACACACAAATCAATGTCCTTTTCCTTTTTCCTAAGTGATTTACTGAGGTGACATCGGTTAATTATACAGGTTCAGGTGTACAGCCCGATAATGCATCATCTGTACACTGCGTGTTCACTGCCTCCAGTCATTTGCCCCCCTTTACACTCCTGTACCTACCCTTTTCCTCTGGTGATCATCATACTGTTGTCTCTGTGAGGATTTTTTGTGTTTGCTTCATCACTACACCTTTTCACCCTGTTCTCCAGCCCCATCCCCTGATGGCTGTCGGTCTGTTCTCTATGAGTCTGTTTCTATTTTGTTAGTTTCTTTCATTCATTAGATTACACCTGTGAGTGAAATAGTGTGGTACTTGTCTTTTTCTGACTGGCGTATTTCATTAGCATAATTGTCTTCATGACTACTCATGTTGTCACAAAAGGTAAGGTTTCCTTCCTTTTTATGACCAAATAGTATTCCAAAGCAGTGGTAAATGTACCAATGCTTTTTTATCCACTCAATTACTGATGGACACTTGGGCTGCTTCCAATCTTGGCTGTTGTAAATAATGCTGCAATGAACATGGGTGCATATATTCCCAGAAGTGGAATCACTGGGTCATAAGGCAATTCCATTTAACATTTTGAGGAAACTCCATACTGCTTCCACTGTGGCTGCACCAGAGTGCATTCCCCTCAACAATGCAAAAGGGTCCCCCTTTCTGCACATCCTTGCCAGCACTTGTTTGTAGATTTACTGATAACCATTCTGACATGTGTGGGGTGATATATCACTGTAGTTTTAATTTGCATTTCTCTGATGATTGCTGACATTGAGCATCTTTTCATGTCTATTGGCCATCTGTATGTCTTCTCTGGAGAAGTGTCTACTCAGGCCCTTTGCTGATTTTTTAATTGGATTATTTTTTGGGGTGTTGAGCTGTATACATTCTTTATAAGTTTTGGATATTAACCCCTTATCAGACATATCATTGGCAAATGTTCCTTCATTCAGTGGGCTGTCCTTTAATTTTGTTGAGTTTCCTCTGCTGTGCAAAAACTGTTTAGTTTGATGTGGTCCCCTCCATTTATTTTTTCTTTTGTTTCCCTTGCCTGAAGAGATATATCTGAAAAAATACTGCTATGAGAAATGTCCAAGATTTTGTTGCCTGTGTTTTCTTCTAGGATTTTTATGGATTAGGGTCAAACATTTGCCTTTAATCTATTTTGAGTTTACTCTTCTGTATGGTGTAAGGTGGTTCTAATTTCATTTTCCTGTATCTGTTCAAAGTCCCTAAAACCATTTATTGAATAGACTATCTTTAACCTATTGACCATAAAACTCAGTCAAATAGTAATTGACCATAAAGCTGTGGATTTATTTCTGGGCTCTCTATTCTGTTCCACTGATCTGTATGTCTGCTTTCATGCCAGTACATGCTGTTTTGATTACTACGACCTTGCAGTATAGTTTGACACCTATGTGGTGGGGCAGGGTCTCATGGAGTCATCAGAGTGAGGCCAGGAGAGTTTATCAGGCCCAAAGAGACCAAGATTTGGCTGTGTGAAGGGAGCACTCTGCATCAGTTGGGTGAGTGAGAGAAAAATGGCCCCTGTCCCAGAGCCACACTACTCAGTCCGTCCCAGATTCTGCCAGGAGCCCGATCTCAGCGGGGCTGGGCCACTGGGAGTCAGGAGGATGGGGCTAGTGGATCTCCTGTGAGGGGGAGATGCCAGTCAGGCTTGAGGGAAAGTGGCCTCCTCCCCAGAGCCACAAAATTCAGTCTGTCCCAGAGCCTGCCCAGAACTGGCAGGGCAGAGCCACCAGGAGTTGGGAGGGTGGGGCCGCCGGAAGCATGGAGAATGGGGCTAGTGGATTCCTGCAAGGGGCAGGCACCAGTCAGGTTGGTGGTGAAGTGGGAGGAACGGCCCTTGACCCAAAGCCACACCACTCAGTCACTGACACCCCCTGAGACCCTCTGGGTCTACCCAGATCTCTACGCCTGGGTCCAAGCAGCTGTTGCCTCCTCAGCTGGGAGCAAGCTCCTTAGCGGGGAGCAACTGGGAGTCCAGAGCTGGGGCTGTTGCTTTCCCCCAGGCTGATGCCCTGTGGAGGGAGTGCTCCACCCAAGAGAGATGGCCTCTGTGGTGTGGGAGAAGAACTCAGCCCAGAGATTCTGGCAGCTGTCCCTTCAGCCTTCTCCCCAGAGCCTCAAACCCCAGACTCTCCTCACATGGCTTTAGTCCACTTTGCCCTCCCCTTGCCAGACCCCAGGGTGAGTGACAGTGAACAAGAACTTGTGCATTGGCCCTTTAAGAGGGCTCCTAGGTCTCTAGCCATCTCTCCCTGGTGGGCAGAATCCCTGCTAATTTTCATAGTCAGACGTTATATGAGCCCCTCTTCCAGCTCTGTTACTCTGGGCTCAGGAACCCAGCTTGAGACTGAGACCCCATTCTTCTCAAGAGGAACCTCTGCACTGAGCTAACCCTCCAGAATTTCAGCCACCACAGTGGGAGTGGGGCCAGCCCTTTTCGTGTCTCCATCCTGCGCACCAGTCTCCATGGGGCTTCTTCTGCAAATCCTCGGTGATGAGACTTCTCTTCCGCCAGTCTTCAGTTGGTGATTAGTATTAATTGCTCTATATTTTAACTGCAATTCCAGTTTGGTCCTGGGAGCTGAGTGCCAGTTCCACCTATTCCACAGACATCTTGGATCCCCACCCCCCTTTTTTAAGTTTCTTTTTTAAGATTTTATTTATTTAAATGAGGGGAAAAGAGAGGGAAAGAAACATGGATAGCTTGCCTGTCCAGGCCCAACCTGGGCACCTAGCCCTCAACCTAGGCATGTGCCTTGACTGGGAATCAAACCAGCAACCTTTTGGTTTGTAGGACAACACCCAACCCACTGAGCTACACCACTCAGGGCTGTTTTTTTTCTTTTTAAGCAATGATCTCTGCTTTTCCACCATTGTAGTTGTAATTAGAAAATGTAATTCATCCCTAGCCCTTAAAGTAACTTACAGAAATCCTATAATTAGCTTTGATAATTGTCTATCAGACATGGCATTTGCAAAAGAGAGAAATTAGTTTTCTTTTGAGTATTATATAATATAAATATTTTTGCTGATTACAAAGAAAGATTGTATTGGGTTGGCCAAAAAGTCTGTATGATTTTTTCTGTAAAATAAAAGACGCATGTTTTATTTTCACCAAACTTTATTGATTTGGATATGTTGAATCTGTTGGCTGTCTCCCACTATGGGCTTCTAGTGGGTAGAGGCCAGGGTGCTGCTAAACATCTTCTAATGCATAAGACAGCCCCACAGCAAAAATTATTGGGCCAAAATGCCAATAGCACCAAGAAACATAGCAAACCACTTTTGACACATTCAATCAGTGACAGTACCTTCTCCATACACTGCGCAAAACCTTTTTTGGGGGGTTTCAGTGTTTTTACCTTTCTTGCAATAAGCATAATACACCGAAAATGTTGTGTATCTTCTTCCTTCTTCAATATTAAAATGGATGCACGAAAATTCACCAATTCTGATCAGTTTCTTTGTAAATGCACACTGATACGCCAGCTGTCACAATACAGTCTAACAAAATTGTATCAAATAAAGTTAGACAATAAGTACTATTAGAGTCATCATACAGAAAAAAACTAAATGAACTTTTTGGCCAACTCAGTAAGTATCTGAGAATAGAAATCCTATCTCAAAAATTTCTGGTTAAGATGACACTACTAAAAATGCTGAGTGAACATAAACCAACTTAGAAAATGATTTAATTAAAGGAATAGAGGCTAGATTTAAATCTGGATTTTAGCTATGGATGGCATTGAACAAAACAAAGTAAAACAAAACAAAACAAAACCCAGCTACTGGATAGAAAATGAATTGCCAGGCATTTGGCCTACTCTAGATTCCCAATTCTTCTGAAGTGAACAGATTCAGCTTTGGCTAAGGTATCCAGGAACACTGAAGGTCTGTTCACACCTTGTGCAGTGCTGGTACACTTAACCAAATATGGCACAAGAAAAACTTCCAAATACATTTACCTCTATGAGAGAAAGCAATGTACTATAATTAAAGAGAGATTCCTGAGGAATATAATGATGAAATCAAATAATTTATGTGGTTACTTGAAAAAGAATCTTTAAACCTTTAGAAGCATAGGCCCTCCTGACCTTGTGTTCTATTGGATTTGTCTGACGACAAGAGGTGAAAGGATTCTGTGGCTCCATTGTCTCAACGGGGGGATCTGAGAAAACACTGGCAGGACTCATCAGAGAGGTTTATGAGCCTTCAATTCAAAGAGATTAAAAGGAAAATCTACAGAGATTCTTTCACACTGAAGAATAACATTAAATAACTATTAGCAGCTTGGTTCAGTAAAGCTTACTAGAGCTCTCGCTGGGTCATTCACAACTTTCTAAAAGAGGAAAGGTTTTTTTTTTTTTTTCCAGCTCCATTTGGAAATCAATAAATATTTCTTACTTCTTACAAGACAATGGAATCCCAGTCCTTTTAAACTTCCTCTTAATGATACTAAGATTTCGAAAACAACTCTTTGCTGCCTAAATAATTATACTTCCTAATCCCAGGAAACTTTTTCTAACTGTAGCTACAATTCAAATAAACAAGTATAAATAAATAAATAACAGCAACAAAAAGCTACAGAGGACAGGAATTTAGCTTTGCTTATTATGGCTGAGGTATCGAAAAGTACCAACCAACCTATTCTGGACCAAAAGTCTGAGTCCGTCCTGTCTGCAGCTGTGTCCCCAGTACCCACATGCACTAATGTCTTGTTGCTCAAGTGCCCAAGTCCCCAGAATGCTCTCACTGAGCAAGTTGTCCATGGTGTCCATCTTTATGCTGTTTAAAGTTTATTTCGAACTTAAAGAAGCCATCTACGCATGTTAAAAGCAAACAGTGTGTTCCTTTAGGTCGTCGTATCTTGCTGTTTAAAAACCAAATAATTTAATTCTACACAATCATCCCTATCCCCACAAAATCTACACAATCACCTCATCCCTAAAAAATCATGTCACTACACGTGATTCAATTTTTCACATCAGAAATGACTCAAAGGAAATCAGCTTCCTTGTCCTTAACAGTCTCTGTTCTTGGAACAGCCTCTACTTTGATAAGATTCAGAATCAGCCAACGATTAACTGGAAACCTGCTTATTAACTTATAAAGCTCTATAATCCTTTCCCAGACAGAATTAGAGTCACAACTGCAAGGCTTTCTATATCAAAGAAAAATTACAAATTTGGAGTTCAATTATGGACCTGAAGAACTTCAGAGCTTTCGTGAACTAAGCCTGAGGCCGGTTCTCGTGAAATGTTCCGAATAAAACACAGACCGCATTTCACGTTTCTCTACAGAACAGGCAGAACAGCAGCAGATGTAGGCCTGGCCTCCGGTTCTGACCCTCAAAATACTCCTCATTCTTGACTATTTAGAATTAAAAATAGTAGTAGTACACACCTGTCCAAAATTTGGCTGCCTAATACAACAAGTAAGAGTCAGAGAATGAGGCCTTGGCCAGGTAGTTCAGCTGGTTAGAGCTTCATTCCTGATATGCCAAGGTTTCAGTTTTGATCCCTGGTCAGGGCACGTACAAGAATCAACCCATGAATGCCCCAAGTGGAACAATAAACTGATGTCTCTCTCTGCCCCCCCACCACTTCCTCTCTCTCAAATCAGTAACTACAAAAAAAAAAAAGTCACAGAATAGCTTTGAATTCCCTCTCTATACTAGCTATATAACCTTAGTCAAATTAGTTAACCCCTCTGAGCTTCAGATTTTTTTCTCTGGAAAATACTATTTCCTCCTTACAAGGTTGTTAAATAACGATTAAAAGACAGTGACCACAGTTCCAGCGCTCAGTAAACGGCAGCTACTTTAACTCCTGTTGTTCCACGAGGTCTGTGTTGACCTGTCCGCACCATCACTGCTGGGGAGGCGCGAGGGGAGCCTCAGAACGGAAAGCAGCAACTGCTGACTTTGTCTGGGCTTGCCAATGTGAAGTTCGATGTACTTGGTCAGTCCCATTAAATTTGACCCATTACTATCAAAACCATATCAATAATTACCTTCTGAAGTATCAAACAGAACTGAGAGTTGGGAAACAGAAAAAGTTCAAAATAATTAATTTGTGGATTAAATTCAGAGGTCAGAAGTGATGGCGGGTTAGAATGTCAGAGAAGCTTTCCTGGCGGTTTGGGGAGGGAGACAGGCGGACTTGAGTTGGCACCTGAGTAAAGAATGCTGTGAAGAATCAGAATGGGAGGGAGTTCTGAGTAACGACAGACGGCATAAGCAGGTGTGTTGGGGAGTCCCTAAACTGCCCAAGGGAGAAGGTTCACATTAGTTTTGTGATTGGTGATAAGGTTAGAAAAAGTAATTAGGGACAAACTAAAATCTGTCCCATTTAAATTCAGGCAAACAGGTAAAGGTGAGGTTGGGGAGGGAGTGGTTATAAAAGTTATTAGAGGAATAACAATAAAGCAATCAAAATGTAAGACTGTGGGAGAAGGCCAATTAGCAGCCAAGAAAACGATCTGGATACCTGTTCTAATCTGGGTACAGACCGTTGTGGTAGCTGTGAGAGTAAGATCACACAGAAAAACACAAAAGGAACATCAGCACTTGTTTCTAACTCACTGGCTGTGTTGTGAGCAAAGGAGAAGCAGTCGGAGTGTAATGTGAACCCGTTTCATGTCTGGGAGAAATCAAACGATGAGAAAGGTGGCACAGTCTTGGTTTGGACCCACGGACTTCCATCGGGTCAAGTTCCCAGACAGACACCAGGAGAGAGGCTACAGCTAGAGACACAGACTTTCTAAAGTCTTGTGTTTTCTCTATTATCACATCAGAACCTCCTGTTATGCCCCCATATACCAGAATTGTGATCATGATCTTAGCCATCGGTTTCTAGAGCATTATTTGAAACTAGCCAAATTTTAGCCCAAATCACTGAGAACTGATCTTAAAGTATGTTTTCATGGCAAAAACAGTTATTTGCATTTAAGTAGAAGTAACAAATAATGTGAGTAGCCACCTCCTTGTGACAAACAAAACGGAGCAGAACCCGCAGAAAGTTTTATCTGCCCTCTCTCCTCCCTCTGAAGAAAATGCTAGTCCTCAACTGTCCAGATGGATTTTCTGCATCATTTCACGTATTTACTTTTCCCAGAAACAGTCACACACACACACACACACACACACACACACTCACTCACTCTCTCTCTCTCTCTCTCTCTCTCTCTCTCTCCCCGCCACCCACAACCAGCCCCTGAGGCTTAGCTTCAAGTTTTACCTCAAGCACATTTTTACAGTCAATTTTCAAATTCCTAAAATCAAATGGAAACACTGATATGACCGTAAAAGGAAACCCTAATCCAACCACAACAAATATTTTGTAAGGGTCAATTTTAGCACACAATTTACACAAATATCCTTCCTAATAGTTAAATTCATATTATCTACATTTACAAGTATTATTTCCCTTCTTATGGAGTTAATCAGTCTTTAGCTTTAACTTGCTTTTCAGAAAGGATTCTTATTTTGAGCTTAAAAAATTACACATTGATTGAGCTATCTGACATAAATGCTGGTGTTTTAAGATGTGTTCCTCATTTGGTCCAGGGGAATTTGCTTACCTCCCGTTCTCAAATATTTATCCTATTAAACAGATGAGATGAACTGTATAATACAACATCAGAAATGACCTTTTTCTATCTAGCTGACTAGCTCTGAGTAAAGTCACACTAACTTTACAATGTCTAGCCCAAACTCCTCCCGAGCCAGGCTGTTTTTGGTATCTAAGTCCTTGGCCAATTGTTTAGAGTGAAGGCTTCATGTTACCAAAATAATTTACTAATAGAAAACCAAGATACATCTTAATGCAAAATAACATACCACCAGGGATTCCCAAACACAACCCCTTAGTTTTTCAAAACATTATTCAATTTGACTGACTTCATGTGAAGGTTTGTTCCTCCTCAAGCCATGAAGAAGTAACCTAGCTCATACATAAGCTGTGTCACTCTACAGAGCCACTGAGACATTCGAGATGTGTGTGACTGTCACATTACAAAGTTATTCAATTGTGATCCCTATTATTTTCCCATGATATACTTCTGATGTGTTTGTACATGCTTAACATATGAGAAAACTCTCTGTAAGATTTATAAAGCACCAAAATCTATTCAACAGATATTATTCATGAGAACATTTTATAAATCTTGAAAAGATTTTCCGTAAGTGTTCACCGGGTTGTCTAAAACGCAAAGCCTAATCTTGAATAACCACATGCCTTTCAAGGGAACAGGGCAAGCAGCCTTTGGAAGCATCCTTACAAACAATAAGGTAAATATGCCAACTGGAACAAATGGATTAAATCCACTGGTTAACACTGCTTTCAGAATGTATATCTAGGAACTGAATATCATCAGTTTTTAGATTTGCTATTCTTCAGCCTGGCTAACATTGCCCTAAAATGTCAACTAGAAATATAGAAGTGGAAACGAAGAAAAAAAATATATATGTACTTTCCTTGAGGTTATCTATCCTGGACTTTTTCTTTATTAGAATTCATTTGATCATTTCTTTTGTGAGGCAAAGAAATATGGATGTCAAGGGCTCCTTTAAATGATCTTTAGAGAAATAAATGATTGTGGGCAATATAGATGAGGCTTTCCTTACAACAGGGCACCATGAGCTGTGAAATACTGATACAAGAATGCATTCAACATCGGCCAACAAAACATCTCCCGCCTCAAATTTATTTTATACTCCCAGTTAATGGAGGGCAGGAAACAAACATATTTAAAGCATGCCCTAAGAAAAGAAAGTTCTACAATGAACTATCACTACATGCAAAAAGAATTCTGTATAACAAAGCTACTTCCATGTCCCCAGGGGGTGACCCAGAAAAAAAGAGTGCTTTGACCTGGTCATAACAAATTCTCTCTCTGGTGGTAACCTATCTTGGTCTTTAACAAATTATCACTCTCAAAGGTTTTCCTTCTATCGAATTGAAATCCTCACTGTTAGAAGTTCAAGTTCATTTCCTTCTTTTGAGGGGCCACTTACTGAAAATGGGTCAAGAAGGAAAAATTAATGTCAAAACAAATGACAATATGAAACTAGGTTTATTATGAGACTTTTAAAATAGCTCTAGTATGAAACTTAAAAACAGCAAGTTATATTCTAGTAAGCGACTACCATTTTTTATCTAAACAGCAAGCCAATCTCAACTTAAAACTCAAAGAAAGCATTTTCACTATTTGGAGCCTCAGGTAACAAAGGAAATATTTAGTACTTAGATCTGAAGTGTTTCTACTTTTCTTCTAGAATAGCTCAATTGAACCTGCCTGAAAACTCGCATAGCAATCTGACATTATATAAATCCCAAACGGAAGATCTGCCTATTTATCTGAATCATGAATCATGCCCAACTCTCACTGTATTTGGTCTGTGTAAATTTTATAGTGACTTTATCTGTGACCTAGTCCCTTATGAAACAGCAAGCCACAGTTGCTCCCATTAAAAATTTAAAAACAAGGACTCAAAGCTCAAAAGAAATCCACATTCCAAGGACTTCTCAAAGGCAGGCTTGAAGATGTTCATTGTTTTTCCAAAATCTCTTTAAATGTTCCTTCATGAAATTCCATTACCCACTTTAAACTCTGTTTCTTATTTTTCTCCATTGCTGGTCTACCCTGCCCTATACTATAGCAAGACAGAATACTTTTTGATTTTTGATCTCTCCCTACCTCTTTTCTCCTAAGACAGCAGGCATCTAGTCTCAGTTTCACTGATAGCTTCTTAATAGAACATAGGCACTGGGGCGGCAAAAATGCCGAGGACAGTGCCAGCACGGGGCTCTACCCTCCTTAGGGTGGGGAATATCCTTATCTTAAGCAAATCAGCGCCTTACAGAGTCAAGACTGATAAAGACGAGCAAAAGCACCAAGAGACAACAGTCACATCCAGTGTAGCTGGTAGCTTTAGAAACACAGGTAACTTCCCACACACAACACACTCATGTGTATTAGTTTCAATACTTTTATAGAAACTGTGTCTTGTGAACCAAGGTTAAAAAGATATATGCATGGATAGAATTTGTCCTCAGATGGAACCACCTTTATACTCTTTTGCCAGAAGTGTTATTGGTGTTGAGATTCTCAGGTTCCTGGCCACTCAGTATTTTCTATTCCCGGACCCAAGTTCCCACACTGTCCCTGAAGTATAAATGCATTTACCAAAGAAATACAACTTTTAAAAGCTCCTCATATTGTAGCAAATAGAGGCAGGACAAAATATCCAAGTCTTACTTGAAAATTAATCCCAATTCATTGCAAAGATACACTCATGAATTTCTTAACATGTAAAAAAATAAGTTTATCAGTCTTTTAAAAAGTAGAAGGAACTTAGAGCTGATCAGTGTTATGAAAGTCACTGTTGCAAACAAACAGGCCAGTACATGAACAAATAGCTTACGGAGCCTTTACACACAGAACTATCAAGCACTGTAAGAAATACCTGATTTTACTGGTACAATTCCCTCTGAAAATAAATGTGGATATTCTATATATATCACTGGCTTTATCCTATAACGATGTGTTTTAGACATGCAGCCTCAACTTCCAGATGAAATTTTCATAATCACAGTCGTACGAGTTTTAAAATCATTTTGTTAGGTTTGATGGTGTGCCAGTACAGGGCACGGAGGGGGACTCGTTAATAACTGCGGAGATGGGGAGCTTTTATCCACACACGAGTCGATGCCGAGCCTGGTGCACTACTGCAGAGCGCAGCTGAGTGTTTTCCCCACAGGCTGTAACTGAGTACTGACTCCCCCCATTAACATGTACGGTGCACACTGAAGGTTCAAGCAGGAGGCCGAGGGACCCCTCTCCCAAGGCCAGTGCTGAAAGACAACCTATCACTTTGTGTAGCCGCAGCCCATGTGTGACAAACCTGACCTACATTTCTCCCTTTGTTTCTCACAAGAGCTTGTCACTGTTTTAAGAAGCTATTTTCTAAAATGCATAAACGAAATGACTTACAAAACTGCTTGGGAAATGTTTATTCCTAAAATACCATTTATAGCAGTGTTATAAGAACTACTTTATCCAAGAGATAATCATAAAACCCAGCTTAAAACAAGCTCGGAGACCGCAGAGTGCTTTCTGTTACCTCATAAAGTATCTTCCTTCAGACTGTCATTTATAGCCTCAGAAGTACTCTAATTAAAAGTTTAATCCGCACATAATGAAATTTAATAAAAATAAGTTTTTAAACATATAAAACACAGTAATTAGGGATGTTTAATTAAACATTTTTCATTAGTTATAAAAGTAGCTTTCGCAGCTTCACAAGAAGCCATATCTTAGGAGTTTTGTTAACTTCTCAGTGGATACACAATAATCACCACTAAGAATAGGGCATAATTAAAAACGGTGGTGGGGGGAGTGAAGGAGGCAGTAACGATGTGGTGCAAATGCTGGGAAATGCTCCCCAGGACGGCTGCGGACCTGGCTCCAGAAAGGTGCCCATGTGCCGTGGCTCCTCACCCCAAGTACCTACCGTGCCGCCGCAGGTCATACTCTTTTTTTGTCTCTTCATTCCCTAGAATTTTCCACGCCTGATCAATTTCAATGAACTTCTGTACACATTCCTCCATTGTTCCTGCTGGCACGTCTGCACTTTGTTTATCCGGATGATACTGCCAATCAAAAATAAGGAGGATGGTGAACACACAGGGTTAAATAGGCGTAGGTTTAAAAAAATTGTAAATCCAAGCTTTAGTCCAGAGAGAAGGTAATGAGAAGACAAAGCTGAGATGCCAAGGCAACAAGGCAACAGCGTTGGGCACAGGAGACAACTTGCCAGGGTAATTAGACCACTAGAGTAGCTGCGACTCCACCACTGACGGGATCTGTCACAACGTGCAAAGACAGCGTTTTCTGGATAATTTGCTGATGGACGGAATCACTGGTCTCACGGACAATTTACCTACAGAGGGTGACTAACACAAACAGAAATGGGCACCTTTGGACGAGCAGGACCTGACAAACAAGGAACACAGACCATGGAGAGAACGAGGCATCCTCGCATCCAGTGTGCATGGCCACCAACCCCGCCACAGACCGAGTGCTAGCCTTTTCTTATGGAATTGGATTGCAGAGTCATACTTAAAATAGAACACTTTTCATCTTCCAGCTCAGCCCTGAAGATTTTAAAGTTATAAGTCCCCACATACCCATGTTTATTGAAAAATGGTTACTCTAGGACAGATTCATAAGAACTTTAAAAAACACAGACATGGATATGAATTAATTCATTAGTAAATCTTCCTTACATGTGTTTACTAAGTCTAAGAAAATTTTAAGAATGTTTTCAACATGCAGTAATTTTTGTCACCGTTTGAACAGAAAGTCTTATGTCAATTCAATTCTCAAATGATAATGTGAATGTGGCTCACTGAATACCTCACTTATATTATCCTTCTTTTCCTTTTTTTCTCCCTCCCCTTTTTACTCTCAGTTCTTCTGGAAGAATAAATATGGCATTTGCTTTTCAGCAGTTTCTCAACAAACAAGAAAGGAAAAATTACCTAAATTCAGAGACATTTCACTTAAATAATCTGGGAATAACTGGCAGATATTGAGATATGTAATTTTTTGCTCTCAAGTAAATAAAGAACCCCTTGATAGTATTTATCCAGAATTTTCAACCAGCAGTTACTCCAAATGGTTTATCTAATATATTACACAGAACAGATTTTAATTTTAAAAGTTATCTTTGGAATTTCCTTTGAATTAACAGCAGTTTTATCCCCTTTAGTTCTTACACTTTTTATAATAAAACAAACAGCCAAGTGGACGTATCCACATTTCATGACACTAATGTGGTTACTTCACATACTCATCAATTAATGATATAATCATTTAAATTCTTTCAATGATTGCTTTACAGACATTAAAAGAACATGAAAAATTTATAAGTACCATGCAATTTATTATCTAAGTTGCAAAAGCCAAAACCCTACAGTAAGTTGTGAAGTAACATGAAGTCAAAGGACTTTAATTCTCAATGCAGAATTCAGAAAGTATGTAAGTTTTTAATCTAATGTTGACTGCTGGCTTTCACAGTAATTTGTCTTCATGCCGAACTTCTTCACACTGCCAAGGTCCTCAACCAGCAGAGCAAAAGCAGCTGTGATCTTCGGTTGCACAGAAGAACTAACAAACACCATGCACGGTGGGAGAAAGACTACAGGATAAAGGGAACGAAGCTTCCATTTCCCTTTGGAAAATTCTCTTCCTATGACAAATCACTCATTATCAACATTTAAATATTTAAGCTAGTTAATGTAATGGCCAAAGAAAAGAAAACTACCACTTTTTTAAAAAAGATTTTATTTATTTATTTTTAGAGAGGAAAGGGAGGGAGATAGATAGATAGAGAGAAACATCAATGTGCGGTTGCTGGGGGTTATGGCCTGCAACCCAGGCATGTACCCTGGCTGGGAATTGAACCTGCAACACTTTGGTTCGCAGCCCGCACTCAATCCACTGAGCTACGCCAGCCAGGGCTGAAAACTACCACTTTTTAAAAAATCTTTTTTGGCTATAATTTACCAAATGATGCTCACAAAAAGTATTCCCATACTGAGGTTCAGGCAATCCCTAAAGCTACAACATCAAAATAATATCCCAAAGCCAAAATAAAGTTGGCTACTTGAAATTTCTCTACATGACCCATTCCTCCAACACCATGTGAAGATCTGTGTAGCATGCCAGCTATGAATCAATGTTGTTACACGCAACATGCTCAAATATGCCAATAGTATACATTAGGAATACATAACATAAATGAAGAGTATACATTTTCACATACACTTATATGTGAAAAGTGTTGCTATGTCACAAGCATTGAGTGAGACCCCGGAGAAATCATTTGGAACTAGTAGCTCCACAGTAGAAGCAGAGGCTAAGAGTGCTGATAGGTAATGTCTTCTAGGCCACGACAGAAGGTCTCCTTGGAGCAGCGAATAGGACACACGGGCCTCATCGTGCACCAACCGGACCGAGCAAGCTCTACGAAGCCAAGACTGCCCCAAACTGAAGCAGCGCCATGGAGTCGAAGCACAATTCAATCAATCTCGTTCACCAATGTGGTGTTTTTCTGACTAGTATTTTAATTAAGTAGCTGAGCATCTGAGGTTTTTAGGTCAGTTCTGTTGTGCTTTTAGAATGCAATGCATTTTATTCCATGATACAGGGTTCAATTAAAAAGTGGTGGTTACCACAAGAAAATAAGTATGTTATCTGGGGTGCTAACAGCAAGTTCCAGAACAAAATGAAGGTCTGAAAAACAAAACAAAAACCCCAGAAAACACATTCTGTGGTAGGCTGATAACAGCCCACCAAAATATCAGGTCCTAATTCCTGGTACCTATAAATGTTACCTTATTTGGAAAAAAAGGTTTTTGTAGACATGACTAAGTTAAATATATTGAATTAGAAAAACGACCTAGGTGGGATAAACACAAAGTGTTCTTGTAAGAGAGGCAACGGGGAATTTGGCACATGGAGATGGTAGTGTGAAGACTGCACAGAGATTTGAAACACTGAACTTAAAGACTGGAGTCATCAGGCCACAAGCCAAGGACCGCTGGCAGCCACCAGTGGCAGAAGAGACAAGAAACGGACGCCCCTCTGGAGCTCCTAGAGGACGTGCAGCCCAGCCAACGCCTTGATTGCAGCCCAGTTACACTGACTTTGAACGTCCAGCCTCCAGAAAGAATCGTGAAATAATAAATCTCTGTTGCTTTAAGCCACTGAGTTTACAATCATTTATTTCAGCAGCCACAAAATAATTATATAAAATTTAAAGATGTCTATGTTTTAAAACTGGAATACAAAAGACATAACAAGTTTTTTCAGATGTTTCATTTACAAGGTCCATTAATAAAATGGTGTCATTGCTATACACATTCTTGACTTTAAAGTCTGTAGTGATTCTTTATTGAACATGAGAAACGAAACTGCTAAAACTAGGTTTCAAGATTTTCCAATCCCAAAGTAAAAGTTAATTCCTTTTCTGCTATTTCTGTACCTGAGCTCTCCAATGGGGGGCAGGCTCAAGCACTCACCACTACTCAACAAGACCAAAGTCACTTTCCTCTTGTTGTCAAGGCTTATTTTATTCTTGTCCTTCTTTTTCTTTGATCCCCAGTAACCAAACCTTCCCACCATTGTGAGCCCAAAGCTAGTCCTACTTCTTTCACTCATGGATCAAATGAAAAATAAAATCTTAAAGCATCCTGTGTTCTAGTAACAGCCACAAAAAGATAGCATGGACTTCCTTATGTTAGAAAAATGCTGGCAAAATTATACAAACAACACAAAGTTCTGAGAAAAACACTCACTAATCAATCAAATACCCACAGTCTTAACTAACATAATAGGTATGTACTAAAATCGATGTTGCAAAGATCATTTATTTTAACTAACTTCTATTTGTTTTCAGTACTAAACTGAAACCCATTTTAGGAATTGGAAAACCTTAGTCACCTACAAGCAAATAACTCAAAAGGAAGAAATCAGCAAATCTTGCAACAATTGGAAATGAAAGTTTAAGAACTTACCAGTGACAATAGTGTTAAGAAAAAAAAGAAACATTTTGAAATGAACTGAATGGGCAGTCTGTAAGACTTCTACACTGAAAACAACAAAACACCACTCAGAGAACTCAGAGAAGACCTAAACAAATGTAAAGAAATAATATATTCCTGGATGGAAAGATCATGTCAATATTCCATAAACTGATAAATTTAATGCTCCTATCAAAATTCCAGTGAACTTCTTTGAAGTATACAAGATGGTTATGATCTTTATGCAAATCTAGAACAAGCAAAACAATCTCGAAAAAGAACAAAGTTAAAAGAATCTAGATTACCTATTTAAAGGCTTATTAAAACTATAGTATTCAAGACAGTACTGATATAAGTATGTATAAAAAGATCAGTGGAACAAAATAAAGAGTCTAGAAATAGACCATACATATATGGTCAATTCATTTTTTAAAGTATATTTTATTGATTATGTTATTACAGTTGTCCCCATTTTTCCCCCTTTGGCCCCCTCTGCCTGTCACCCCTTTCCCTCCAGAAATCCCCTCCCCTTAGTTCATGTCCATGGATCATGCATACAAGTTCTTTGGCTTCTCCATTTCCTACACCATTTTTAACATTCCCCTGTCTGTTTTGTACCTACCAATTAGACTTTTTAATCCCCACACCTTTTCCCCCTCCCAGATGATAACCCTGCAAACCATCTCCGTATCTATGATTCTGTTCCTGTTCTGCTTACAGGCTTAGTTTGTTTGCTTTTTTTAGATTCAGGTGTTGATAGTTGTGAGTTTGTTGTCATATTTTACTGTTTCGAATTTTTGATCATCTTTTCCTAAATAAGTCCCTTTAACATTTCATATAATAAGGGCTTGGTGATGATGAACTCCTTTAAATTTACCTTATCTGGGAAGTACTTTATCTGCCCTTCCATTCAAAATGATAGCTTTGCTGGATAGAGTAATCTAGGTTGTAGGTCCTTGCTTTTCATCTCTCTGAAATACTTCTTGCCAGCTCCTTCTAGCTTGCAAAGTTTCTTTTTGAGAAAGCAGCTGACAGTCTTATGGGAACTTCTTTGTAGGTAACTATCTGCTTTTCTCTTGCTACTTTTAAGATTTTCTCTTTATCTTTCATCTTTAGCATTTTAATTATGATGTATCTTGGTGTGGTCCTCTTTGAGGCCAAAATGTTTGGGACTCTTTGTCCTGGACTTGCACGTCTATTTACTTTGTCATATTAAGGAATTTTTCTTCCATTAATTTTTCAAGTAAGTTTTTAATTTCTTGCTCTTCTTCTTCTCCTTCTGACATCCCTATGATTCGGATGTTGACACATTTGGAGATGTCCCAGAGTTTTCTGATACTATCCTTGTTTTTTTGAATTCTTATTCCTTTTTCCTGTTGTGGTTGAATGTTTATTTCTTCCTTATGTTCCAAATTGTTGATTTCAATCTTGGCTTTCTTCCCTTCACCATTGGTTCCCTATAGTTTTTTCTTTACTTCACTTAGTGTAACCTTTATTTATCCCTTCATGTTGTGGCTGTACTCAATGAGTTCTTGAGCATCCTGATCACCACTGTTTTGAACTGTACATCTGATAGGTTGCTTATCTCCATTTAATATAGTTCTTTTCTGGGGTTTTATTTTGTTCTTTCATTTGGGCCATATTTCTTTGTTTCCTCAATTTGGCAACCTCCCTGTGTTTGTTTCTGTTTATAGGTAGAGCTGCTTTGAGTCCCTGTAAAAAACACCTGTAAATTTTGTGGGGCAAAGCCTTAGGTAATCACCAGGGTGGGGCAACCCACTCACAGCTTTGTGGCTCTGTGTGGAGAGAGGGCTCGGAGAGGGGACTGTGCCACTGCCTGGCTTTTGGGAGTTTGCCTGGCACTTGCCCCTTTTCCAGTGACTTCACCCACTCCATATATGCAACTGGTGCCCTTCCAGCTGTTGTGCTACTGTTGAATCCCAGAGTGGGTGTGTTTGCATATGTTTTAAGACTGTGCAGGCCCTTTAGGTGGAGTTTCCACTTAAAATGTGGCAGTTTCTTCTGCTACCCAAATCCCCACTGGTTTCGTACAGCCAGAAGTTATGGGGATTTATCTTTCTGGTGCTGGAACCCTGGGCTGTGAGGTCTGGCCTGGGGCTGGATTGCTCACTCCCGAGGTATCCCTCCTGATTTTTATCCACCACAAGTGATGTGGGTCAATCTTGCCTGTTTCACCACCACCTCTCTACCCTACACTGTGTCTCCTCCCCTCTCTGCCCCATCTCTGTGTCTCCGCCCATCCTACCCATCTGGATGATGTGGCTTTTTAAATCCTTGGTTGTCAGACTTTCATACAGTTCAATTTTATGACAGTTCTGGGTATTAATTTGTTTTGACATTTAGTTGTAATTTCTTTTTGTGGTTGTGCAAGGAGGCAAAGAATGTCTACTTATGCCTCCATCTTGACTGGAGGTCCATGGTCCATTCATTTTTTAAAAAGGAGCCAAGGCAATCCAATACGGAAAGAACAGTCTACAACAAACGGCATGTGGAAAAAATTTTGATCCGATCCTTATCTCATTCCATATATAGTATAGTCATGTGCTGCATAACATCTGGTCAATGGTAAGACTGCAGATACAAAGGCAGTATACCATACAGCCTCGGTGCTTTGTAGGCTACACCATTTAGGTCTGGGTAAGTATGTGCTTCAGTGTTCACACAACAACAAAATCAGCTAACAACACATTTCTCAGGACATACCCTTGGTCGTTAAGTGGCACATGACTGTACAGAAATTAATTCAAGATGAATCATAGACATAAATGTAAAACACAGAACCACAAAGCTTCTAGAAGGAAACACAGAACATCTCTGCCAAGTGGGGCACAGATTACTTTGACAGAAAACAAAATTGATAAACTGAACTTCATCAAATTTTAAAACTTTAAGAAAACATTAAGAAAACAGGCAAGTCACAGACAGGAAAAAAATACTGACTAAATATATACTTAACAAAGGACTTGTATCCAGGACACACATACGCACAAACACACACAATCCTATAAATTGATGATAGAAAGATTTGCTAATCAATAATAGGGGAAAATGTCTAGAAAAGACATTTGCAAAGGATGGGGCTCGAGAGCATTATGCTAAGTGAAATGAGCCGGTCAGAGAAAGACAAATACCATATGATTTCATTCATATGTGGAATCTAATGAACAAACTGAACTAACAAGCAAAATAAATACAGACTCATAGAGAGCATGATAACACAGCTATGGTGGGGGAAGCCTAGTGGGTGGAGGGATCTAGGGAAAAGGCAAAAGGACCCTTGGATGTGGACAACGTTGTGCTGACTGCAAGGGGGAGGTGGGTATAAGAGGGACAAATGGTAATTGAAGAAGTACCATAAAAATAATAAAGTTTATATGAAAAGACTAAAAAGAGGACAGAAGCCAACAGAATTTGAACTACTAAAAGTGAATTCATAGCTTGCTAGTCAGTATAACATAAATAGTCCAATTTAGGAGTAAATCCAAGATACAAGCTTATGTCTTCATTTAGCTGAAGAACATATGCAAAATCTACATAAAGCATAATACAGTATATAAAAATGTCATGCAGCCTAAGAACTAATTTGTCCGTGTATCTCATGTTCTAATGTAATGTGTAGTTAACTTTGACTTGTAACTAGATAAACAAGCCAAGGGATAAATCACTAGTCCAATCTGGGACATTTTATTTTGAGTTCCCTACTTAAATTTGCCATTGATTGAAAAGACTGTGCAACAAATGTTTTTTAAATACATAAATATTATATGACAATAAAATAATTAAATGTAAAAGAATGGTATAAGCCTTCTTTGTTAAAGATATTTTAGCTATTGCTTTGTTCACATGATTTTGTTAACCAATGTCACTCTGACAAACTCAATTAAAAGGAAAAATATGAGTAATTAAAAAAAAAATAGATGAATATTTTTGATGGAAGGAGATTCTGACTTTGGGTGGTAAACACACAATGCAATACACAGATGATGCATTATAGAACTGGACACTTGAAACCTATATAATTTTTTAACCAATGTCACCCCAAACAATTTAATTTAGAAAGACAGATGAATAAACAGACAATGTGCATATGAAGTTGTGCTCCAACTTTTTCCTTAGTTATCAAAAATGTATACTAAAATCATGATAGTAATAATACCTAACAGAACGCTAAAACAAAAAAGACTAACACTGTGTGATGGCAATGCCATGGAATGACTGGGACTGTCGCAGGCAGCCAGCAAGGAACTCTGTCAATTTCTCACAAAGATATACATATGTCTACTCTGTGGTCAAGCAATTCCACTTCTGGATATTTTCCTAAGAGGAAAAAAAAATTAAAACATATACCCACAGTCTTATTCATAACAGAAAAAAAAAACCCCACCCTGGAATCATAAATGTGTATCATCAGGAGAATGAATGGACTGTAGCATATCCACATAGGGGACTACTATTCAACAACAACAAAAAAAAACCTAAGATAATATAGATGAATATCTAAATCATTATGTTGACCAAAAGAAGCAAGAATGAAAGGGTACATACTATATGTTACATTGATATGATGAAATCCAAATTCAGGCAAAACTAATCTGTAGTGATAGAAATTAAAAGTCAGTCTCCAGGTAGGAATAGGGAGTGGAAATTCACTGGAAAGGGGCACAAGGAAATTTTCTGGAAAAATGAAAATGTTCCATACCTTGTCGGGGGAACTGGTTATACACATCAAATTTCACAAAACAGAACACTTAAACTCTGTGCACTTTTAACTGCATGTTAACCATATCTCAACAGGAAAACATCTTCAGACATGTCTAAATCTTTCAAAGGGATTTAGGAAATCTTCCTAAGCCATAAAGGAAAAATAAGATCTTGCTTCCAATATTAATACAGAGAAAAGAACAATAAAAACACATAATATTAATTTAAAAACACTAACATGAATTAGTGAAGAATCTGAATTATAGGCTACTTTATGGCAATATAGTTTTATTACTTTCAACCAAATATGCCAACCTCCAAAAACTTTAAAGTGTTTTAAAAAATTAAGTATTACTGAGCTGGGACTAAACTACATTCCAAATTAAAATATAAGTAAATATGTCACAATACTAAAAATACTGAAAGCGTCTCTCTGTGATTCTTTAGTATAATGGTACAAAAGTGTCTATCTCCACAAAGCTGTAGCAAAAAGCTATTTTACTCCTCTCAAATGACTTGGCATTCACAATTTTAAGATTTATGTAACCACCTCATGGTTGGTAGAAATTTCTCAATTATATAGACCTATGTTCTTTATATCCCAATGTAATTTCCTGAGGATAAGAAAAAGAACACAAAGAAAAGATTAAGAAACTTTCTTGATACAAAAATATAACTCATGATACTACAAAAGATATACAGAAAATGATGTCATATTTTACCAAGATTGGTATGTTATCTATTTTCCAACAGACTAATTTATAACTAATGCTTTAATTATGAACTCTTAATTTTGACTAGCTGAGATTTTTATGCCAATGGGTTGTCCAATATTTTTATTTTATTTTGATTTTAGATTTTCTCCAATAACAAATCCACGTGCTTTCTAAATTACAAATTCTGAGTCAATGTCACAATGTGTTAGTCCAGTGCAGTTCAAAATGTGGTCCTCAGATCTGTAGTATTAGCATTACCCAAGAGCTCATTAAAGGATGGCTCCACCCCAAACCCACAGAGGCAGACCCCAGAACTGGTGTGTTACCAAACTCTCCAGGCAGTTATTATGCATGCTAAGGTCTGAGAGATGCATTGTTAGCTTCTACTGCTTAGAACATGGAATTAGTTGCAGATCAGAAAATTAGTGCTTCATAAAAACTTCCCTCTGACAGATGTGTTCCTCCAAGTATGTATCCAAAAAAAGCACACAAAACAAAATAAAAAAACACCCAAGAAGACACTCATCCATTTTTAACCTGTAACACCATAATAAAAATTACATTAAGTGTTCCAAGTCAGAATTTTTTGATATTAGATAACTTTTGTTCACTAATAATAAATGCCAACCTCTTTATTTTGTTGTTTGCACAAATGCCAAATTAATTCAGTAATGAAGAAACTAATGAAATATGAACAATATGCCAGTAGTATTTTAACTTGATTTTTTTTTAAAAAGGGGGGCTATTTTCTGTATCAGGCTTCAGCTAACTGAACACTACAATAGTTTCCACCAAGACATTTAACACAGACATTTAACACAATATAAAACAGTGCCAAAACTGTAGCAATTTCTAAAAGTGTCTAGTGAAAACTTGTATGTTCATTAGTCCCCCATGACCCTTTCTATTGGCTCAGCAACATATAAATGTAAAATGAAATAGTATTTCTTTAAAGTCAGTACCTAAGACAGTTTTACAGTAAACTGCCCACTACACAATGAGTCAAATTTCTGATCACCTGAACAGAAGTGCATCTGTGCTCCTGCCTTCTTACATTCTTTTTTTAAAGCAAATATTGCTTTATTTACTAGTAGCTCACTACTTAAATCTTAAATCGAATAAAAAGTTAGGAAGGTCACACATTAATCCTGTACTACACACCTGTGATTATGCTGTTTTGATTTATAAATTATTGACTGCAAATAGGAAGTGCCAATCAACTATGAAGAGGACTCCGGGCAAATCTGATTAAACGAAAATTCCCCAGTTGTTATGCTGATATTATTTCATCTGCCAATGTGGCCACTGAGGATATAGCACTTTGGATTTTCTCTATGTATTAACTGATGAGTTTAGTACAATTAACAGGGTGTTAGCTCTCTATCTCTAGCTTCAAACAGTCTTGAGTTCTAGAATTAAATTTCAAAATACCTTCTAAAATCGATGTTATCACACTACATGCTCAGTATGTCCAAAATCCAGTATCATCCAAACTCTACTTTCTCTTGCTGAATTCCTCTTTCTATTGAAATCACCCCCATGCTCAATAGATGCTGAACAAATGAATGCAATGAAGGAAAAATAAATACATTTCTTAATCCAGGCTACAGTCTCAGGGTAGCTTCCCTTTCCCTCATTCCATTAATTACCAAGTTCTGCAGAGTCTACCTGCATCATATCCTTTCCATTCCCAATGCCAAACCCAGTTCAAACCAACAGTAGCTCCCAGCTTGTCTCCAGTATTCATCTTCTAACGGCTCTCCAGTCCATCCACCTGCTTCCAAATTCACCTGCTTGAACTTACCACCCTTTCATTCGCCAACTCAAAAGTTTTAATTGGCAATCTAATGCATAATAATTTGCAGTCATATTTCAAGGAAACGGCATAAAAGAGGAAGGGAAAAAAGGAAGAAGAGGAAGAAGGGAGAGGGAAGCAGGAGGTTGGGAGAAGATGGGAAGGGGAAAAAGTGTGGCAGAGAAAGAGGAGACTGCAGGGAAAGCGGAGCGAGAACAGAAGAGGAACGGGAAGAACAGGAAGGCAAAGGAAGGGTAAAGAAAAGGGAGGGAAGAGACTGGAAAACACTGAAGACAAACAAAGCCTTCACTAGGTATCAATCTTTTTAAAATAATTAAGAGGTAGATTATGGGTTGGACTTACAGAAACAAAGAAATGTAAGAAGTAGAACGATATGCAGCTGAATAATCTAATCCATGACAACACCTTTTCAACACCAAGAGCAACCTCTGTAATGTACTTTGAACTGTGAAATTTACTAATTCTAGAATACAATCTTGTACCAATTCCTTTTGCTAGTCACTTGCCTTTTCTTTGTTGCTGACTATATGCAAGCGTAACAACATAACATGGGCTTCTTTGTACATAAAATATGAAGACAATTAAACCTTAAGCAACAGGTTACCTTATACCCAATTTAAGAGCAAGTTCAGCCTCCTCTCCCACCCCAAATCATATCACACAAGTCTCTGATGACAGACTCGACATGAATCATACAGAGAATTCCCAGAGTGGCACCCTGCCTCCGATATCCCCCAGTGACAATCAGCAGCAGTGCACTGGCTAACTCCTCCTACCCTCCGGGTTCAGGGAAGGCATGGCTCTGTGTAATGAAAGACTTAAGAAACTGATGGCAAACTAAAGTTATCCCTGCTGAACAAGGGTGGTGATGTACATCCACAGATCCTACCAGGCCGCTCTCCTGCCGCCGCTCTGAGCTCTGCTCCGTGGCCATCAAGGCCATCAGGTACTAATTAGGCAGTGTGTTCTGTCAACACATTCGTGCTCTCCCTTTATTAATTGATCATTCTGCCACATTAATGATACTAGTACACTGGCTTTGAATTCCCTCAAGTGCTTTATCCCTGAGATAGAAGAGAAAGAAGACAAGAGAATGTCCCAGGTTTACTTTATCTACTTCGTATTTGAATCAATGCTAATGCTGTTTCCTCTGAAAGTTCTCTATTCCCTTTATTTGCAGAAATGTCCCTGTGGACCTAAAATATACACATATTTATTTAATAAAATGTAACCACTACTGAATTAATAAGCTATAGAAAACTACAATGGGAATGAAATTTATACCAAAAGCATGGGCATTTTCATATATTAGTGTTCAGAAATTAATGGAGGGGTTAAATGCATGAGGCTGGAGAAGTGGTGGCAATGTTTCTTAATTCTAACTACCTAATGATGAAATGAAACAATGCACCAGAGAAGCAACCTTAGTACTGACAGAAACTGAGTAAAATATAAAGCACTTCATTTCGGTAGTTAAAATCTGTAAACTTAGTACTATTTTTGAGATAAAGGCCTAAGGAAGCGTCTTAGGATGCTGTGAAAACACACATCCCCTTTGACCATTTTTGGTTTTCCTTTTGCGAATCACTGTTGTTACGAAGCAGCCATTAACCCGCTGCTGAGGTTGGTGCTGTTAGGGCGGCGCGGCAGTAATTCTCCAAATTCTCCATTCAGTCTGAGCACCGCTCAGGTGGGCGAGGGAGAGCGAGCGCTACGCTGACTGGTGTCGTTTGGGACTAAGTTTTGTTTCATTTTCTGTAAGCTGCCTACTAGCTTAAACGAGATCATGTTACAAAAAGTTAGGTATAAAAGACTACAGCTGTGTCCTTTATACTTTGACATCAAGATTATGAAAGCTGGAAAAAGAAAACAGTTACAAAGGTAAAGTCAAGTACAACACACTACTGCCACCTAATGCTTAGGAAAATATTGCCGAAAGTAGAAGGCAACACCTTATGTATCAGTTTATGCAACAGCTAAAAGCTGAAACCTGATTTTAAAAATATGTTTGAACATTTTTAAGGTCCTGATTAATACAGAAAAAATAACCCATGTGTAAGACTGGTAGCACAAAGTGTGTTTATCCATTCAAAAAAGGCTTACTAACTAACTTACTATAAGTCACACCATGCTAGCCAATGAGAACCCAACGCGGAATGAAACAGGATCCCTGCCCTTGAGTATCACAATCTAGTGGGGGAGATCAGACACATAAACGGTTATTCCAATACACTGGAAAGGATGAGGTGGTAAGAAAAGGCAACAGCAAGAAAAAGCTGTTAACTTAGAAGGTGTCATAATACAGGTGACACTTGACTGGATTTTGAAGGATGAAGAGGAACCAACCCACAGATGAACTGTGGGAGAGGGGGAGGGGAAAGGCATTCCAGGTAGTGAGAAGTGGCAAACACAAGAAGGGAAAGTACCAAGATGGATAATTAGAGTCATGAATAACGGAAATGCAAGCTACACTGGGAATGAGTGAAAGAACAGTCAGCCGGGTAGGAAAAGTAGTAAGAGATAAGGTTGAGAAGCAAGACTGAGTTCAGACTGGAAAAGATACTTTTTCATATGTTAAGAAACATGGACTGTTCCCTACTTACAATTCCACATTACTTGCATGAAGAGACATAATCATATTTTTGTCCCAAAGACAAAAAAAAAATGTAACCCGATGTAGGCTGGAATGTGCAGGGAGGACAGGTCGGGGACTGGTGACGGGAGGACAGCCGCACTCCTGCGGAGCTCTGCCGGGACGCTGGGGGTCAAAGGCAGGCAGGAGCCAGACAAGCAGAAAGGTGGGAAGGTGGGGACATGAATTTGGGAGTCATCTATGAAGCAGGTAAAACTACAGAAATATAGAGAAAGCAGTCCTTCTCAACTTTTTTGAGTTATGAACTCCTCACTCCTCCAAGATTATGATAAAAAGCTGGAGGAAGGGAGATACACACACACTTTTACAAACAACTGAGAGGTTAACAGACCTCCAAAAGCCCAGGGCCTCACACTATGTCTCTGATTTGGTGACAAGTGAAAAAAGACAAAGACAAAACTCTGAACGACAGTACCATTTATCTCAGATAGAGGCAAAAATGCTAGGCAAGGAAATAGAGCAGCGAGCAACAAGATAACCAGGAACAGGTTCGTTCTACAGAGGCCCAAGAAGGAAAGAGTTTCAAGGCAGGTGGAAGACCTGTGACAGCAGCAAATGTCCCATTAAATCCACTGAATGTGGCAAGTAGGGGACACTAGCCACTTTAGTGGGCACTGTTTAGGAGAGTGGCAGTGGTCACAGAGGGTGGGTTGAGAAGCAAACAGATGGTAGTGAAGTAACGCTTGGCAAGGAAGACAGAGAAGTGACAGCCATAGCAGCCAAGGCCCAAGGAGAATGACTTGACAGGCATTTTACTGGGTCAGAGACTGCCACAGGCCAAGTCACTTCACACGCTGCAGCTCTGCTTTCTCGTTAGTCCACACGGGTCATCGCCGAACCTGTAAGGAGTAACGTAGAAGGGAGGACAGGATGGCAAGCCACATACAGAGGCCAAAGTAGCAGGAGCCAACTCCCTTCTTAGCCCTTCAGTTCTATGTCAGCAAATACAGAGCAATTCAACCAATGCATGCAGCGAGAGTCTCACCGAGGCAGGATCCCTGCCTTCAACGGCTTTACTTACAGCTTAGAGGCAGCCATCGGCATAAGCAATTACAGTGGAGGCATGTGTGGTCAGTGGGACAACAGTTACAACACAGCAATGGAACACATAAAAGGAGACTTTGTTTTGACAAGATATAAGGGAAAACTTCAGGAAGAAGTCAGTGAATGTACCTCAGTGAGAAGTGAAAAACTCCAGAAAGGAGTTATTGGGTTGTACCTAAATGTAAAATTGACCTCCTTCCACTGAGTAGAAAGAAATGAGGCAAATAGGAAGAGCACTTCCAGTTTCCGACAGTGGTGAGGCTAGGTTATTCAAACTGACCTTCCCCTTGAAAACAATGAACAAACCTGACCCTGGCTGGTATGGCTCTGTGGATTGAGTAGTGGCCTGCAAGCCGAAAGGTTGCTGGTTCAATTCCCAGTTAGGGCACCTGACTTGTGGGTCATGTCCCCAGTTGGGGACATGCAAGAGGAAACTGATAGATGTTTCTCTCCCTTTCTTTCTCCCTCCCTTCCCCTCTCTCTAAAAATAAATAAATCTAAAACACACACACACACAAACACATAGGCATTTAGTCTAATGCAATAAAAATTAAAAACCTGACTAAAATATTTTTTAAAAAACTATTGAAAACATCAAAGAGTTGACAAGACTGTAAAGAATTCCAGGCCAAAACAGAAGAAAAAAAAAAAGATAATTGAGGACAAACAATGGAAGGTGTTTTACTTCAAGGATATTTCACCTATTCTAAAATGTATCCTGGAAATTAACTTCTGTTTTGATAACCCCAAACAGCTTAAGGCAGCCACACACATCAGATAGGGGCTGACCAGAGAAAGAGAGGATACTGCAATAGATGTGAAAGCTGAAACTGTGTCTAATGCCCAGCTGTGCAGAGAGACCCATTCTGTTACATTAGGATGAGAAGCTAGGTCTGGTGTGGGCAGGACATGTCCCCACACTTATTGGCCTTTGTCCATTTCTCTTCCACAAAGTACAAGCAAAATCTGCTGTGCAACCTAGCTCTCCCATTCCCACAATCCAGCAATAGAACTATTTCCCAATATAACACTAATAACCCCAAAAGAACACTTAAAGGGGAGGATGAGTTTTCATAGGTGCCAAGGTCCAAAGACAATGTGAAAATGCCATTTAATCAAAACTACTCTTGAAAATCATTAAATTTTCATTAAATTCAGTATTTGAAGTTTCATAAATATAATTCTATATAGCAATATATATGAAAAATGTATAACATATACAATAAACACCTGATAAAAAGCACACATATAAAATATCATTTTACCATTTTTAACTTTTTTTGCTCAACACTTATAATTTTGCTTGGTATCATTATGTAAATTTTTATGGCCCTGTGTAGTTCTCTAACTGCACCTTATGCATCATTTCTAGTGATAACAATAAATTGTAATAAGGCACCACATTCAAGACCCTGGCTAAATGCTTTACATTCATTATTTCATTCAATCTTTCTGAAAAAAGAAAAGAGTAACAACAAAATCTTTATCTGTATTTCTGCAGGTAAGGAAACAGAGGCTCAGAGAGGTTAAGTCACTCCTGCTGGGTCACACAGATCACAAATGGCACAAGTGAGATTCAAAACCAGGGCAAAGTGGCACAAAGTCAAGACTCTTAGTCACTATGCTATACACAGGCTTCCCTATGAAACCACACTTCAGAACTTATTTGTTGTATATATGACAGCATTTATTACACTAGACACTAGAATGTCACCATCTGGTTCTTCCTCCTAACAATAAACTCTGTTATAACCTCAGTACCTAGAAGAGTGCCTAGAATACAGGAGGTACTAACCTTAACAGATGTTGAATAAATGGATGAGTGAGAAACTGAAGACAAGCTCAGATTGTTTTATTCTTCATAAATAGATCTATATCCATACATTTAACTAGTTTAAAAAGTATATTCTCAAACAAAATATTTTGGATTAGCTTCAAGGGCTGTAAGAATTGTTTTGTATTTTTAAATGTTCTGAGATAGCTAAAAGGTAATGGCTAGTTTAAGTTGCTTCAGGAAAAAAAGACACGTCTTTTCTGGGCTCTCTTATCCTACACAATGCACCAAGGATAACACTCAACTTACGGTACACATTTCAAAAGCCTAACAGAATAAGAAGAGGTTTTATTTTTCATTACTGAGTGTAAAAATCTATTTGATCTTTCACTAGTAGATAACATGGGCACAGCACTATTAATTTTATTTGTGACATAGAAAATAATTTGAGCGTACATATATATAATACAAAGTATTCCAGTTAATTAATTTGAAAATAAAGAAAAAAATAAGTCAAAACACAAATAACCTTAATGAGTAAAATGTGATTAATAAGCAAAAACCTATTATTTACTTGAAGACAAATCTCAGGGTGTTTCATATTTCAGATGATACAGTTTTATGAATAATACCTTGAAAGATGATAGTTACTATTTTTTGAGTCATGTTAAAACCATGCAATTCACTTATACCCAAAATGTTTTAACTAGACTTCTTATGTAACATTTTTTCAATTTATTTTTTAAATATATAATATCTTATATTTTCCCCCTTATACTCCCTCCAGCAATCACCACGCTGTTGTTCACGTCTGTGAGTCGAAAGCATATTATACATATAATATGCTACACAGGTTTACTCTTTGGGAATAGGTAAAGGGGTAAACTCATCTCTCTTTAAACATCATAACTAATTCATTAAAGGCCACATTAAAATAAAATTAAAAACAAACAAACAAACAAAAAAGGCCACATAAAATACCAAGAAATATTTAGAGCTTAAAACAATGGCTAAAGAAATTCATAGTGACAGTCAGAGCAGATCCACGGGTGCCTAGGGAAGAAGGCAGAGCACAGACCTGGGAACTGTGGTGGTTACACAGGTACAGTCAATCAAACTCATCAAAATGACTAAGTCAAGTACATTTTATTGTATATAAATTATACTTCAATAAGGTTAATTTTTTAAAAAATACCTAAAAGAAACATATCCTAAGGAACATAATAAAGTTCTAGCTATTTTATATGGGTAAAAGAAAAAAGTGGAACAATTATAGTCTAGTGAATTCCAACACTTTAAGAAAAATGTGATATTAATTCCTTTGGGAAGCACTGGACAAAATGTCTTTTTGTTTTGTTTTGTTTTGTTTGTATCTTGGCATACTGAAAATAATGTACACCGAGTAGTAAGCAAACTCTAAATACTGTAAACATATTTTAAAAGGAAACATTCATTTTTCCTATTTCAATTATTTAGCTTTATTATTTTGTACAAGTTTTTATATTTTATTATTTTTAACTTTTTATTTTCTTTACTAAATTTATTGGGGTAACACTGGCTAATAAGATTATACAGGTTTCAAACATATATTTCTATGATACATGATCTGTGTATTGCACTGTGTGCCCACCACCCAAAGTCAAATCATCTCCTGTCACCATCGACAAGTTTTAAAAATGATTTCTGGTCTATGACTTCACCATATTATTTGATTTTGAATATTTAGTGTCCATCTTTGTTCCACCTGTCTGTGCTTGGTAATTTCATTACCTGATCTAACAGTCTTATGCAATAAACCTTCCTTTATGTACCACCATTCTATAATTCTTTTAGTTGGAGGCTCTGAAATTCTGCTTCTTTTAAGCCAGACTGTGAGATAAATCTAACAATGCCCTAAATCACCCCTTCATGGATTTTCTATCAGCTTAGACAAGTCAGATCATAATAATTATAGAAAGTTATTTTGAGATTTCTTTCTTTCACTTTCTGTAAAAGCAAACTGTGAAGCATTTATACCCAGACTATATAAACTGTAAGGACTGTCAGTGGTAGAATTTTAGGCAAGGCTGTGAAAGGAATTGTTTTTTATCTTAAACACACAGCAAACTGGAGAGAGTGCCACAGCAGTCCCAATTAACACTACTTGCTCTGTCTGGAATGCGTACATTGAGTCAACCAAACAATCCTACATCCATCAAAAGAAAGTTACTTTCAGTATGGTAAACTAGAAAATAAATTTTAGACTTGAGAGTCAACCAGATGATATTTAAATAAGGGAAAAAATAGTAGAAACAAATTCTAGACCTGTCTTTTTTTACAGATGAAACTCAGACATAGGGAGTTTGTGACAAGATAAACCACAGCTGGCCCAGCACAATCTTGGAAGAAATGAGAAGGGTAAAGATAAAACATCTTTTTCTCCCAGCTCTATTGAGATATAATAGACACGTAAACTATGTAAGTTTAAGGTGTAAATGATTTATATATATACACACATATATATAATGATTATCACATGATTAGTTAACACATCCATTACTTCACAGCTACCCTTTTTGTCTGTGTATGTATGGTAAGGACTTTTATGATCTACTCTATTAGTGACTTTTAAGTTAACGGGGGGTGTCCAACCTGCATCCCTCGGGCTGTATGTGGCTCAGGATGGCTATGAATGTGGCCCAACACAAAACTGTAAATTTACTTAAAATATTATGAGTATTTTTTGTGATCACGTGTCACAATGTATTTGAAGTGTGGCCCAAGAGACGCCAGAAGGTTGGACACCCCTGCTACAGTGCTGCTGACTACCGCCGAGCTGTACATTGCACCCCCAGAACCCACTCATCTTGTAACTCTAAGTTTGTGCCTTTGACCACCTTCACCAGCTCTGCCTCCCCAACACACACACACCTTCCTCTGGCAACCACCAATCTACTGTCTGTTTCTGCGAGTTTCTTTTTTTTTCAGATTCCACATAAAACTTCTTAAATATCTTATCTTCATATTCCTTGAGAACTGGTGGAAGTATGTCATGATAATAAGTTAATAATAAGTTATGGTGAGAACCCAGAGTTCCATTCACAATGCCACAGGGCCCTCTTTTACACCTCCCACCAAGTTTCTGGTATAACTTTCACTCATTTCTACTACTAATAATACGCTGAGTAGGCTTATGTATTCTTCTAAACAAAGGAGCTAATTCACCCAATTTTCAGTTTTTAAGACATTCGGCTGTTGATCAAATCAGACTCCAAGGGCTGCAAGTCCTATATGAAAACCTACTAATTCTGTCTAATTTCTCTGTTGCTTAAGCTTGTAACTGTTTTCAGTAACTAAATCCAATGGACTCTATTTTACTCAGCAGCTTCCTTGGTCCCTGTAACAGTATTTGCAATTGTTGGCCACACCATCTCTTTTCCTTGACTTTAGAAACACCTGCCTCTCTTGGTTAGACTCCTATTAGCCTCTGGCCATTTCTTTTCAGTTCCTTAGAGAAGAGCCATTCCCCAAGGTTCTGCCCATGTCCCCACCTCCTCGACCCCCAGGTAATCTTAGGGAGGCAATGCCCTATGTATGGCTTTTAGCCCCGACCTCTCCCAAGTTCTAGCTGCAGTCCCACCTTCCCATATCCCTTCCACAGACACTTCACACTCCGCCTACTCTTTAATGAACCAAACATCTTTCCCCAGAAAACTTCTTCCTTCTCTGTTCCTCATCTTAGTTAAGAATATAACCTGCCTCTTATACCTTCAGCTCAATATTTCAATTCATTTTCAACTCCCCATTTCCCAACATATTCAACCCACCAGTGAATCCACCTCTGTATCATCTCTCATCTCCCTCTTCCGTTGTACTCCCAATACTAATGCAACCGTTCAAGTCCTCAGTAACAGGACAAGTATGGAGATACTCAACATAGGAACGTAAACTCCACAGACCTCCGCAGTCTCCAGGAAAGGAGTAACAAAGAGCAAAAACATGATGCATTGAGGCAATGACCTAACTGAGCTAAATGCCCCTGAGACTGACTCTTTTTTTAGAATAATGTGTTTTTCAAATAGAGCAGTATTACATGACTGATAACAGTACCTCCAGGGCTTAAAACTCTCTGTACTCAATCTTTTATTTATTTCATTTGTTAAAATCTTTTTTTCTGAGGCATGACACAGTGCCCTGCCTTCTCTCAGAAAACATACACACAGCACCATCACATCTCTTCGGGACAAAACAGTGCAGCGCTTGATGCCGCTGCCCCACCACGTAAGACAGCGCCTCCTGCTGTCTACAAATGGAGGAAAATTTAAAACTGTGCTCATCTCAAAGCACAGCAATGCATCCTTCCCGAGAGCAGAGCTGTGTCTGCTTCTTTAATATTTTTCAGGGTTAAAGAAGAAAAAATGCTAAGGACTGCTCTGTCTGAATGTGACTCTTGGTTCTGTAGTACAAACTAAAGATTCCTGAACTTCAATTATCCCTATGCCATCCTCAAGATTTAAACTATATGCTCATTGTATTAATACTCCTATTTACTTTTTTTGGGTAACTAGATGTTAAATTACCTCATTTTATTATTTAGCCTTATCCTAAAACTGTATCTGTTGCGATATACATACATAATACTTTATAGTAAATATCTAACTATTCACATAAAAGTGTTCACCTGTATACCATCTAATATTATTTTTCCATTGTTTTAAATGCTTTATAAGCATAACTCACTTACATCTTTAAAATGACCCTATGAAATAGTTACCTGATGCATAGAATAGGGCTGGCACATAGTAGGTATTCAATAAATACTTGTTATGAATAAGTGATGTTTTATATCTATTTTTCTTTTTTTTAAGATTTTATTATTTATTTTTAGAGAGGGAAGGGGGGGAGAAAGAGAGAGAGAGAAAAACATCAATGTGTGGTTGCTGGGGGTCATGGCCTGCAACCCAGGCATGTACCCTGACTGGGAATCGAACCTGTGACACTGGTTCGTAGCCTGGCGCTCAATCCACTGACCTACGCCAGCCAGGGCTTTACATCTATTTTTCAAATAATGAAAATGGCCTGAAGTTATGGAGCAGGCTCAGAGCCACAGAGCCACAGAACAAACATACAGCAAAGTTAGCTTCAAACCCAGGAAGCTACCTCTAGAACCCACATTTTTGTTTGTTTGTTTGTTTTATTTTAATTGTTGTTCAAGAACAGTTTTCTGTCTTTTACTCCCATTCCAGCCCACCCCCCCCAGCCCTCCCCCACCTCCCTCCCATTTCCACCCCCCACCCTAGTTTTTGTCTATGTGTCCTTTATACTTGTTCCTGTAAACCCTTCCCCTTTTCTCCTGAAATTCCCTCTCCTCTCCCCTCTGGTCACTGTTAGCTTGTCCTCTATTTCAGTGTCTTTGGTTATATTTTGCTTGTTCATTTGTTTTGTTGTTTAGGTTCCTGTTAAAGGTGAGATCATATGGTATTTGTCTTTCACTGCCTGACTTATTTCACTTAGCATAATGCTTTCCAGTTCCATCCATGCTGTTGCAAAAGGTAGGAGTTCCTTCTTTCTTTCTGCTGCATAGAATTCCATTGTGTAAATGTACCATAGTTTTTTGATCCATTCATTTACTGAGAACCCACATTTTTTAACCCTTCACCATTCTGCACCTTTAACGTAAGCACTACCTTTCCTTAAACAGTAAAGTCTATTATTGCTGCATGCATGCAGCCAGGAAGAAAGAAAGAAAAAAAACATTGAGAAGGCAACTCCTCCTTTTTATTACCCAGTTTTCAAAATGTATGTAGAGTGTATTATAATTTCTTGTCCCTAACCAGTGTACAACTTAATTTCTGGGCCTCAGCTTCCTGATCTGTGTGTTAGGGATAATAATGGTATCTCACTTCACAGGGTTAAATGAGTAAATACACATAAAGTGATTAGAAGGGTGCTGGACCACAGTGCTATACATTAGCATAAATTATTACTTCAGTGTTCACTTAAAATCTGATTCCTACCCCTTTTATCATGTAAAATAACAGTTTATAATAGCATCTCCATGAAATACCTCAGTAATTTATTATTGAATATCTTGCATTCTGCATGACATCCAGATGACAGCTATGCAGTTTACCACACCAACAAAAATTACACTGCTCATTACACGACAGGTTATACTCTTTGGACTTTTACTTCTAACACTCCCAGATTTTTCCACAAAATCCTCAATGAGCAAGTAACTTTCCCATAATCAAGATAACTTCGATTTGTAATATAGTCAAACGGAAATATAGGAATTGTTCTTAGCCCCCCTCTCTCCTGTGTAGTAATCTTCCTCTAACTATTTAGTATCCTTTCTACTTTCTTTTTCAGAATGCTAAAATGTATTACATAACTAGCTTAGTCCTAATCTATATATAAGCACTTGTAATCAAAACAGAACCTCTGAATGCCCACATAAGTGCTAAGTGGCATCGTTTAGCCTACCAGCTTTAAGAATTAGAGCATCCTGCACACCCCTGCCTCAAATTACATGGGTCTCCTTTAAGATTATGGGACACATCGTAACAGCAGCGGATCACTTTCCAACACAGCCATTCCTTTCCAGTTGAAGGGTATCCTGTAATGTTACCAGCATCGATGGAAAAGACCCCCAATTTTCAATTTGGCAAAGCTTTGGGGGGGAACTTTATTCTCAGTAAATAGAAATTTTTATACACACAACTTCAAGAAATAAGAATAACATAATCATTCTTGACCTTAGATCATTTCAAAATAGTAGATTACTATTCAATTTTTATTAGTAGAAAAATAAAAAATTTAAAAAATTGACTCATAAAGAGAAAAGATGAGCAATACACTTTTATTAATAAGTAAAACCCCTATTAATAAAATGCTGCTAGGAAATGCTAAGTCAATTATCTTTATTTTCATGTAGTAAGTTTTTAGGCAACAGACAATTGTATGTGCCATGTCTTTCAGGCTAATTCTGCACTTTACATTCACATATGTCTTTAAAGCGTACATATAAATATTCTGAACCACCTCAGTCAGTAAGAATTTTTTCAGAATCGGGACCTTGAATAAGCACTGCATTTACAAAAACTGAAATAAGGAAACAGTATTTACTAAGTCAACATGTACTGTAAACTCAGCAGCCTACGATTTAGCAATATTTTATCCCAACAACTAATTATGTAGGAGGTGTTAAATTCAAAGTCTTCTGAACTTAGAGAAGTACGCAAAATAAATGTGCCTTTTTACAAAATTAGATACAGAATGGTATTTGTCAAATGTAATTTTATTCTCCACCTGTTTTGAGACATTGTTGAAAGTCAGACAGAAAAAATATAGTAATTCAAACTGGAAAGCAAGAATATAAACTATAAGTATGTTTTTTAAAAAAATCTAATAAATAGCATGGTTTTTCCCTTGTAATTTTCTGCTTTACAACTCTACTAGAAACTCTAAACTTACACAAAAAAGAATAAAGAAAGTTTCACTCCATAAGCCAAGTGTAATCTAGACTCCTTCAAAATTAAAACAGAGAGTAATAATTATGTCTGACCTTTAATACAGTACTTCATTAACCGTATGTGAACGATGTATTCCACGGCAATCCAGAAAACTGAAAATTATGCCTTTAAACAACAATAAGCCCTCTTGGATGGCAATTGTGAGAAGTCTGACATAATGTGAGAAAGTCTAGGGCGCTGGATGTGTGTGATCAAGCCTGGATTTTACCCCTTACTAATTGTGTGTTTTAGAACAAGCCATTTAACTGTAACTAAGCCTTGGTTTTCTCAACTGCAAACATGGGGATAATGTTACCTGCCTTACAAGACTTGGATACAACTGAGAGGATACAACTAGGTAAGATGTGAAAGCACTTGTAAACTGTGAAGAACAAACTATAATGTATAATACACATGCTACTCATTATGTACTTACTACTGCATGCTTCCTTACCTTCTTAAATGTAATATGCTGAATGTAATTTAACCCCTGGCCATAATCATTAATATAAATGATTGTGCTAAGCTGTAATACAGGGACCAAAGACACTGCAACCCCGGCAAAAAAGAAGAGGCCAAGATGTTAGGCTGATTGTTAGGGTGGCTCTTTATAGCTCCGGTTGCCTTCTGCACAATTAGTTGTTAGCCGAGACTTCTTGCTCCTATATGTACACATAGCTGCCTCTAGGGAGCCTTAGCAGGTAACACTTGTTGAAATTCTCTCCTGCAATTTGTTGTTCTACCTCCTCCCTCACCTTCTCTCAACTGATAACTCTGTCTTCTTTTCTGTTTTCTTTTTCACAGAGAAAAATGCCACCAAATGAGAACTCCTGAGCCAGCTCTTGCACTCATCCTTTTGTCCGTCCTCCCTGTAACAGCAGAGACAGGTCCCTCAGTTCTCTTTCCTGACTACCTCTGCTTCAGATCCCACCCGCTTCTGCCTGTCAGGACTCTCTCTTTGCCCTGTAACTTCAATCCCAAGCTCTCTCTTGGCTACTTTTCATAAAATTTAAACATGCTAGCCCTGGCTGGCATAGCTCAGTGGATTGAGCGTGGGCTGCGAACCAAAGTGTCGCAGGTTTGATTCCCAGTCAGGGCACATGCCTAGGTTGCAGGCCACGGCCCCCAGCAACCGCACATTGATGTCTCTCTCTCTCTCTCTCTCTGTCCTCCCTCTCTTCCCTCTCTAAAAATAAATAAATAAAATCTTTATAAAAAAAATTTAAACATGCTCAAGTCTCTCTTTATCTTCTAAAAGGAAAAGCAGAACAAACCTCTTATCACACTCTAGCTACTCTCATTCTCCTTACCTGCCAGCTATCCTGTCCTACAGAAATAACACTAAACACACTTCTACTGGGGAAGGGTACCCACGAGGAAGGGGAACACGGCAGGGATCAGGGGAGGAAGGGGCTTACAAACTAAGATAATTCTGAAACAATCACTAAGAGTTCATCAGGTGAGGCAGGGGAAGGGGCACCAGGGAGAGAAAGCAGCAAATGCAAAGGCCTATGGCCAAGGAAGGGTATCCAGCCCCTAAAGGGAAATGAGAAGAGTTCAGGAATTCTACTGTCGATAAATAGCAAACTGATACGCACTAGTATCCCTGTTCCCTGCCAAAACTTCACTAAAATAATATCAAAAGAATAATTTTTTAAAGGCAAGGGCATAAATGCATAAGAACAAATGTAATAGGAGAGAATAGAAAAAGTAGATGAGAAACATCAAAATTTGAGATAGAAAATGGATTGATAAATGGTAACCAATTCAGTTTGCCTCAGAAAATGGAAACCTAAGCCAGAAGCGAGAGACAACAAGAAGTGAGCTCATTAAGGCAGAGGCCAGAAAAACTGAGAAACTGAGGCTTTAAGTACCTTTGAAAGTTGAGTTGAGGGGCATGACTAAACAGCAGAAAGACGGGTGGAGGCATGAAAGGAAATAATTCAAACTCCAGCTCTACTCCTCACCATAAAGCCACACATCCACTCTCTCCTCCCAGAGCAGAAACCAGAAGTTTACTGTGTGGAGAGAGAGCCCAGAGAAGACTCTGGATACAGGAACATCAGGCTGAGAGGTGGGATGCAACTTTGCACTGAAAACCAAAGGAAAAAGATGACACAGAAAGAGGAATGGTCCAACTTCCCAGCTTCCCAGGCAGGCAATCTGAGAATTCCCTTCTCAGAAACTGCTGTTCCCCTCTGCTGTCCATTTGGGGTCACCCAATAAAATGACAGACCCTACCTAATGAAAGCCCTCTCCCTAGTCATGCAAGGGAACCTCCAAATAAGCTCGTAACATTTCATTCTTACGTATGAACAGACAACAAAGGATCATCTATATGGAAAGAGCCTCGATAACAAAATGAGAAAAAACAAAGATAGCTCAAGGGAAGACAGGACTGACTTAGCTTGCCACACAGCTGCCTTACAAAAGGGGTGTGCCTGGTCCTGGGACAGGGAGGTGATTTACCTCAGTCTCTACGCTGGATTTACAAACAATTTTTGGCATTCAATGAAAAATAACCCATGCAAACAGGCAAGAAAATGTGACCCACTGTCACGAAAGGATATAGAACTAGACCCCGGATATAGAATCAGACGGGAACTTCAAAATAATTATGATGAGTATGGTAGAGGATCAGAGGACCAACTGAAAATGGTACACTGAATATAACTAAAAACTTGACAGAAGAAATAGAATAGCTGATTCTTGAAAAAATACTTGAGTTACCCAAAAGATGATAAGAAAGGCAAAATAGAGTCACAGAGCAAATAGGACAAATCTAAAAGCAAAAAGATTATAGATTTAAACCCAAACATTGTCAATAATTACATAGAGTGTAAATGAACTATGGGGTAGAGGAGATGAGATGCTGGTCAGAGCACGAACTTCCAGTCATAAGAAAAGGAAGTTCTGGAGATGTAGTGTACAGCACAGTGACGAGTTACCAATGTTGTACTGAGCACCTGAAAGTTGCTATGAGAGAAAATCTTCAAAGGTGTACACACACACACACACACACACACACACACACCAGTAACTGTGAGGTGATACATGTGTTAATGAACCCTACTGTGGTAATCATTTTGCAAAATATATGTATATCAGTCATCACGTTGTACACTTGAACTTCTGCAATGTTATGTATCAATTATGGCTCAAGCTGGGGGGGTGGGGGTGGGGAGGGGACAGAGTGGATGTAAATGGACTAAACACCCCCCCCAAAAAGGCAGAGATTGACAGATTGGAATTTTTTAAATCCAACTAGTCACTATAAATAAGAAAACACACTTTAAATATAAAAGAGACAGACTGAAAGAATGGCAAATGATAAATCATACAAACCCAGTACATGAAAGCTGGTGTAGCTATATTAATATCAAAGCAGACTTCAAAAAGAGTGCAATGAGAAACAGAGAGGGGAATTTTATAATGATCGAAGATTCAAATTCATGAAGACACCTAATAAAAATATCCCAAAATCATAAAACAAAAATTAACAGAATTAAAGAAAAAAATAGGAAAATCCACAATCATAACTTGATCAAATAAATAGACAAAAAAATCAACAAGAGTACAGAATTTCTGAACAACATATCAATGTAACCTAACAGATATTTACAGAACACTGTATTCAACAATAGCAGAGTACCCATTTTTCATGTGATTGAGAACATTCACCAAGATAGGCCATATGCTGGGCCATAAAAAAAGTTTTAACAAATTCCAAAGGAATGAAATCATACCAAGTACATTCTCTAACCACAATAGAATTAAATTAGAAATCTGTAGTCAAAAGATCTGAATGTTTTCCAACATTTAGAAGTTAAATAATATATTCCCTGGTAACCCACAGGTTACTAGGAGAAAACTAAGAAAACTATTACAGGAGGAATTTTAAAACACTTTAAACTAAATGATAAAAATACACATCAAAATTTGTAGGATGCAGCTAAAACAGTGCTTCTGGCTTAGAGAGAAATTGACAGCTTTAAATGGCTATGTAAGGAAAGAAGACAGGTATACAAGCAATAATGTATGTTTCTATATTAATAAGATGAAAAAGAAAAGCAAATAAGTAGAAGAGAGGATATAATAAAATTATAAAGCAGAAATCAAGTGAAGAAAAATGGACAAACAATACAAAAACCCCCAACAAAGTAGAAGCTGGTTTCTGGAAGATTAATGAAAGGGATAAACCTCTAGCAAGACTGAACCGGGGAGGGGGGGAAATCAAAACCATAAATTGCCAATGTAAAGAATGATAGAGAAAACATAACTACATGCTTCACAGTAATTAAAGAATAAGAAGAAGATAGTATGGGCATTATAGCAATGAATTTGACTCCATAAAGGAATGGACAGATTCTTGAAAACTACAACAGGAAACAGAAAATTTGAATAGCCCTATAGCTTCTGAAAAGAATTGCATTAATAATTATAGGATTTCCCAGAAAGGAAACATCAGGCCTAGATGACTTCCCTAGTAAATTCTATTAAACATTTAAATAAAAAATAAAGGCAATCTCATACAACTCTTTCAGGAAAGAAAGAAAATGGAATCACTCCCCAATTATTTTGCAGGACCAGCATAACTGTGACACTAAACTTAGGCACGGACATTCAAAAATAGAAAATTACACCAATATACATCATGAAGCTAGACATAACAATCCTTAACAAAATAACAGCAACCAGAATCTTGCAATATATAAAAAGCATAATACCTCACAAACAAGTGAGATTTGTTTATCCTAGAAAAGCAAAATAGACTTAACACTAAGAAAAATCAACGGAACTCACAAATTAAAGGAGGAAATTAATATATGCAAGCTTCAATTAATGTAAAAAAAAAACAACTAACAAAGTTCAATACCCATTCATGCTAATACTCCTAGCAGACTAGGAATAGGAGAAATTTCCCCAACTTGGTAAAGGGTCATCTTAAAAACATACAGTTAATTTTATATGTAATAGTAAAATATTGAAAAAATTTCCTTCCTAAAATTAGGAAAAAGGCAAGGGTATTTGCTCTCGCCATTTCAACCGAACACTGTAACAGAAGCACATATATAGTGCGTTAAGGCAAGAAAACAAACAAATAAAAGGCATATAGAATAGAAAGAATTAAAGGTCGCTATTTGCAAATGGCATAATAGCGTTAGTAAAAAATTCTAATGAATCTACAAAAACAGCTATGAGACAACTACAAAAGCAAATTTACGAAGACTATGAGAGATAAGATCAGTCTATAAAAATAAACTATAGCTCTATATACTATCTATCAACAACTAGAAAATACTTTTAAAAATATCATTTACAGTGGAACCAAAAACATCAAAAAACTAGAAATAAATCCAAAGAAAGATGTACCTACCACACTAAAAGTTCTGAAGTATTTTTTTTAAAGATTTTATTTACTTATTTTTAGAGAGGGAAGAGAGGGAGATAGAGAGAGAGAGAGAGAGAAACATCAATGTGCGGTTGCTGGGGGTTATGGCCTGCAACCCAGGCATGTACCCTGGCTGGGAATCGAACCTGCGACACTTTGGTTCCCAGCCCACGCTCAATCCACTGAGCTACGCCAGCCAGGGCTTGAAGTATTTCTAAGAGAAATTAAAGATGGCTTAACTAGTAGAGAGCTACAGTACATTCATGGATTAGAAGACTCACTATTGTTAAGATGTCCATTCTGCCAAAATAAAAGTTCAAGCAGGATTTTTAAAAACAGAAATTAACAGCTGATTCTAAATTTCTATAGACATGCAAGGAAACTAAAATAACCAAAATAAACTCAAAAAGGATAAAATTAGAGACCCTAACTGTATCTGACTTTGAAACTGACTATAAACCTACAGTAATCAAGTCAGAGTAGGAAAAGGATAGACAAATAAATTAACCAGAATCCAGTCCAGAAATAAACCCACATTGTCAAGACAATCTAATAAAAAGGGTAAAATCTTTTCAATAAGCGATGAACAAATGGATATACTTATTGAGAGAAAAACAAAAACACTACCCCCATTTCACACCATTCGCAAAAAGTATACATAGGTCTAAAGGTAAAATCAAACTCTATAGCTTCTAGAAGAAAACATAGAATACTTTCATGACCTTTTTAGAGAAGACACAGAAAGCACTAACCATAAAACAAACATTTGATAAATTGTACTTCATCAAAACAAAACATTCCTGCTCTTCAAAATATGTAATTAAGAAAAGGGGCTGGCAAACCACAGACAGAGAGAAAATATACACCATATCAAGAATATACATTATACATATATTTTTAAAGACACTCCTCAAAAGAAAGGTATACGAAGGCTAAGAATCACATTAAAAAGTTCTAACATCATTAGTCATCAGAGAAATACAAAAGAAAACCACCAGATATCACTACAAATAGAATATTGTACAGTGGTTCTCAGTAAGATAGAGGAGTTGGCAATTTTGACTCCCAGAAGACAGTTTTAGTTGCTAATTGGCATTTAGGATGCTGCTGAACATCCTATAATACACAGGACAGTCCCACATGACAAAGAATTATCATACCCAAAATGCCAATGGTGGCAAAACTGAGAAACCCCCAACAGCTGAAATGTAAGAGATGAATAGCATCAAATGTTGGTGAGATGTAGAGCAACTAGAATGCATTGGTACACTGCTATCAGGTATTTACAAAAGTTCATTCACTCTGATGGTGAATAGATGCTGTCCTATTATGTGCAAACGGCCAAATTAAAGGCCCATATGGCCCACAAGGCCCTGCCTGATCTGGACCCAGTCTATGCCAGTCTCATGTACCAGGTAGCTAAGGTTCAAAGATGATTTAGTACTAATAAATTTTTCCATTAAGTCTACTTAATTTTACTTGGAGATATCTTAAAAACTCTAACACACACACACACACACACACACACACCCCCCATAATTTAGTTTAACATTACCTAAAGCAGGGATAGGAATACATTCCTGATAGCGAAATACCTACTGTTTCTCGGAATAAACACTAGTTATAAAACAACCCCATAGATCTATTTGATAGAAACTAGAGAAGCAACTGATGCCATAGTAAGTAATGGCCTTCTATCTTCTTCTGAAACTGAGCTTAACAGAGACCATTACAGAATTACTCACATTGGCTTAAGAAACAAACAATTAGGTGTGAAAAGATTAATACAAGTTCAGAAAGATACTATATATTTAAAAATACTACAACTCATTTCACAAAAGAATGTAGTCAGGGAAGAAACAGGCATAATTGACACTATACAACAGCTTGCAAATACAGTTTGCAAATATAATGCAAACTATAAATGCAAGCTACATATGTAATGTTAAAAAAGTAAAAAGAGCTCTGGCTGGTGTGGCTCAGTGGACTGAGTGTGGGCCTGCAAACCAAAGCATCACAGGCTCGATTCCCAGTCAGTCAGGATACATGCGTGGGTTGTGGGCCAGGTCCCCAGAAGGGGGCAGGTAAGAGGCAACCACACACTGATGTTTCTCTCCCTCTCTTTCTCCCTCCTTTCCCCTCTCTCTAAAAATAAATAAAAGCTTTTTAAAAAGTGAAAAAATGAAATCAATTTCGATAATATATTTCTTTATATAGGCAAATATATTTTCACATATTATGTACAGAATATGCAAAATAGCCAATACATCCAAAATACTGCCATTCCAATATTCAATCAACAAAAAATTTTCAGATTACTTTATATTCTTTTTGTACTAAGTCTTTGAAATACAATTTGTATTTTATATTTACAGCATATCTGAATTGGACTAAGCTATATTTTAAGTTCTCATTAGCCACATGTAGCTAGTGACTTCCTGGATGCTAATGCTGCTTATTACATGACACACTTCTAAGCATTTTACATGGATTATTTCAATATATCACACAGAGGCACATACAGGGGAAAGTAATGTGTCCAAGATCTCAGTTAGTGGTGGAATCAGAATTCCAACTCAATCAGCATGACTCACATCTCCTGCACCAAACTACTATGCCATCTCAAAGCAACTTTTCTTCTGTTAAGATATGATTGAAACTTTGTCAACCAAATTAATACAGTGAATTTCATGTATTCATTTTATGGAAACAAATTTCTGGTCACATAAAAAAGAAACTGATCCCCCCACCCTTCTCCACCACATAATTTAAAATCTGAAAGAACAGACTTACCATCAATATGAGTTTTTGATAATTTTGTTTTAGGTCTGATATACTTGCAGATGGGTTTGCCCCCAAAATGCTGTACCAATCCTTTTTTGGTGTCTGCTCAAATGCCATCACTCATTGAACCAGAGGTGGGCCTTCTTAGATTGGCTGAATAAAAATACCAATGACAATTAGTTAAATTCATTACAGTGTGCGTGTACCTAAGAAATAATAAAGTACTGCTTTCCTAACTTCTTTAATATTTAGATATTTGAGTAAATCATGGCTATAGTGCAAACCTGCTGAAGAACATAACTTTGTTTAAAATGCCCCAAGAATTTCATATATAAGACTACAGGCAAGTGTGGAAAACCTGTTAGATGTTTACTTTACAGGCTTAGATTTAAGTTAATGAACATACAACATCAATTCTATTGCTGTTGTATAGAATTTGATAATGAAGCCGAGTGAGGGATGACCCTCTAAGAAGATATTTCTGCTTGTCTTAGGGTAAACGCGACACACAGTAAGCATTCAATGAATACACTAAAGGAGCTTAATAAAAGTTTACAAAACGAATTATTTTTTAAAGCAAAGCAAAAGACTAAATATAAATAAATAAGATGAATTTGGGAGCTTTCCCTCTTAAGTTTTTCAGTTCACTTTTCTTCCAAATTACACTGAAAATGAGAAATAGCCAGTCATTCAGGAGGTAGCGACAAGAGTCCCTTTTACTGCAGTCCTCGCAAAGAGACCCCGAAACTATACACTCAAGCATACTGTCTGGAGTCTCCAGGCTACATACCGAGACTCCGCCAGGAGCCCCCCTGAAGCCAGGCAACTTCTGCCACAGCGGTGAACTTAAGTAGACAGTCAGAACTCCTCAGGACTGGGACTTGGGAATCCACTGTTTACAGGAAACTCTATCGCGAGGACCTTCCCCTGGCTTCACTTGAAATCAAACTTACCAAACTTCATGGAGGTTTGGGGACCGCCAGCTTACAAGCGATGGGCAAAACTCCGAACTGCTTCTTCTTCCGCCGGAAGTATTGCTTTGACGTGAACACGTTTCTAGCGGAGGCGTGGTGGCCGTGACTCTGGTCGGAAGCGCAGCTCCGCCCAACAGGACGCGGTCACTATGGTAACCAGTCACCGCTTCCAAGGAGTTCAATAGTTGCAGTAAGTGCTCGAGCTGTGGAAAAAAAGCATCATTCTCCTCGCCTTAAACACCCTCTTGTCTGTACATCGTCAACGTCGTCTCTCTTCTGCCTCTGTAAGAACCCCCACCCCTCTGGGCTGCCTCTGTTTTCCCCAAAACTTGCTCCGCTTGCCCTGCTCAGCGCTGCTCCCCCTTTTCTGGTTGATGAATGTACTACGGCCAGGGAGAAGGGGTGGTGAGAAGGATGATAATTGAATCCTCTTTAGTCCCTATACTGCCCTTAGAATGTTTTCATTTGAAAATTAAGAGAACTAAAACTTACGCCGAGTAGGTTTTTTTTTTTTTACTCGCAGGTTTTCTTTGGGGAGGGGGGAGGGAGGGGGGAGGGCGGGGGGGGCGGGGGAATGTTCAACCAAAATGTTTCATTTAGATCTTAGCAACCGGCTAAGAGAGAAAATATTTCCAAGGCCTTTCACATATACTATCTGACTTCACTTTCACTTCAACGCAGTGAGGCAAGTAAGGCAAGTGCTATTTTTCTCACTTTGTAGTTAAGGAAACAAACCAAGGATTAAGTTCAAATAGCTAATTATAATAGCAGCAAAACAGGGCTCTTAGCAAGTCTACATATCCCCAAGGCAACCATGCCATCTTTGAAGTTTACAGAAAAAGCAGAATAACCTGCCCTACTTTGACGTAGTTGCGGGCACTCTAAATGGGCACGGTTAACTTTTTGGTTAGATTTTTCCTTCTTCCCTTTCCTTTTCTTCCATTCTGTGTTTATCATTTATTCTCTCTTCTCTGTGCTGCTTCCTGCACAATGACCCCTCTTCCTTGCATTGTACCTGGAGGCAAAATCTGCATGTTTTTTCTTGGCGGCATGATTTAATTTCACTTGGACATGTTAAGGTTGTTTTGTTTTTACTGCTTAGATTTGCTTTCCTTCATTGTTATGTTCTACCAGATCTCAGTCTGAGGATTAGTCCAGATGAACCTAAACACAGCCAATAAAATATTTTAATATGGCGAACTGTTTAACGATGGTATGAACTATAAAGAATGACTGACTGACACAGGAAAGTAAAAAAAAAAAAATCTCAAGCTCTATGTATAGATTAGGTTCTCCATAGGATTTTGGCATCTTTTTTAAAAAAAGACACAAAAAAGCATTATACCAAATTGAAGAATCTGGTTTGATCCCGGTTGCAGTATGCCTTCTGTGTAGCCCTAAGGAAAAGGATCAGTAATTCATTGCTGACGTCTAATATCTAGTCCTTATTTACATTTATTTGGTTGTTTCAGGAATGTCTTTTTATGGTTGGTTTGCTTGAATCAGAATCCAAACAAAGTCTCTGCGTGGCATTAGGTTGTTCACCCAGAGCAGTGGAATGAAGTGTTGTTTGGAACACCTTCCTGTGCAGTCCTGTCCCTGCAAACTTTTCTGGCCCTCCGTTCCACTGCTAGTCTTTCCTGTAGATAATTATGCCTAGGTCTTCCAGTTCTTACAGAAGAGCTCTTTATCTTAATTCATGATTTCATTAGGATAATGTGTTATCTTTTTTACTTCTGTTTTAAACCAAATTCTGAAAAGTCTAATCACAGCACCTCAATTTCCTCAGTTCCCTTTTTTATATATTTACTTATTTGGGTTTGGAAAGTAAGATGCGCTTATTTTTACCCCCAGCAAATCACAAGTATTCCTTCAGTTCATCTTGACACACTTTACTTTGCATCTCTAAAGCATACTTTAGTTTGCAACGTTTTCTTTCATCTCTATAATGTCATTTTTCCGCCAAAGTGATCAACAATTCATTGTTGACATCTAACATCTAATCCTTATTTACATTTATCTAGTTGTTTCAGGAATGTCTTTTTATATTTGGTTTGCTTGAATCAGAATCCAAAGTCTATACATGGCATTTGGTGGTTCTGCCTCGTAAATATCGTTTAAGCTGTAGCAGTCCTACCTCACTACCCCTTGTTTCAGTTTCTCTCCTTTCCCTGCCTTTGGCTTGTTGAAAAACCCTATCAGTTGTCTTACGATCTGAATTTGCATTCATTTATACCAGAATGAATTTCTTAAAACACTTTTTTGCCTGAATGCCTGCTCATTCATTGTCTCTCATTTTTTCACTTTCTAGAGCAGTAGTACTGTATAACAGAAATACAGGGGTGGGCAAAAGTAGGTGGTTAATAATAATAATAAATAATACAATAATTAATAAATAAATGATGTAAGAATAAACTCTATGTTCTGTGTACCCATAATTGTAAACGCACTTTACCCACACATGTATAACATGTAATGCAAGTCATGTTTGTGGCCATGTAGCCATGTTAGGCAAGTAAAATGAAACAAGTGAAATGAATTTCAATAATATATTTAATTTAACCCAGTGTATACAGAATGTGATCTTTTCAAAATGTAACCCATATAAAAATTACTGGGTTATGGTCTATTCCTTTTTCATACTAAATCTTCAAAGTTGGTCGGTATTTTAACTGTACAGTGCATCTCGATTTGGACTAGCCAAATTCAAATGCTCAACAGCCACATCTCACTAGTGACTCCTTTCCTGAACAGGTGGTCAAGAAGATAAAAGTCCTAACTGCTTAGCCTGGCATTCAGTTACCTTCCCAATATGATCCTTAGTTTTTCAGCCTCATCACCTATTATGCAATAAACATAAACAATTGGATCTTTTCTTGGTTTTCCACCCATAATTGTGTTCTGGTGGTTCTCCCTTGCTTATAACACCCTAACTCTTTACTTCCTCTTATGAGTTTTATCCCTTCTTTAGGACCTGTCTTTTTTATCAAGCCTTTTATGTTGGCCCAGTCCTTGGAAATTACTTTATTTCTCTCAATTTTCATAACATGTCCTGTGTGTACTACTCATTTGTACTCATCCTACCCCACATGGTATTTTTATACACTTCAAATGTGTGCTGTGGTTCTCTAAGTGGATTGTCAGACCTCTCACGGAAACTAAGCACCAGCTATGTTGCTACTTTCTCTAGAGTTCTAAAGATGGGTATCTATAATAGGTTTGCCTTGTACCATTTTTAAGAAAGCAAGTTTTGCCCTGGATGGCGTAGCTCAGTGGATTGAGCGCAGGCTGCAAACCAAAGCATCTCAGGTTTGATTCCCAGTCAGGGCACATGCCTGGGTTGCAGGCCATGGCCCCCTGCAACCGCACATTGATGTTTCTCTCTCCCTTCCCTCTCTAAAAATAAATAAATAAATAAATAAGCTCCAGGCTTTAAAAAAAAAAAAGGAAAGCAGTTTTTTTCAGTTTAGGTAAAACTAACATTGCAGAAATATAAACTATGTTAGCATAGTGGTTAAGAGCATAATCTCTGGAATCATACAGCATAGATTTGAATCCAGACTCTGCTTCAAACTGGTTATGTGAACAGTTTAAATTAATCTTTATGCCTTGGTTCCTTACTCTGTAAAATAGAGATAATTATATTATCTCCCTCATAGATTTGTTGTGAGGATTGAATGAGGTAATAATAGTGCCTGCAAGTAGTAAGTACTCAATAAAAATTAGCTATTGTTATTAATAGTGAAATATTTGTTTTGATATTCATAGCAATATTTTAGGAATTTCCAAACAGAGGAAATGAAAGCCACTAACTATTTAACTGGAAAAATGAAACCAAACCCAAATGTTTGTTGAACTATGGCTTGCAGGATAAATTAAAAGCACAGGCCTAAATGACTTCATTCTTGTGTTGCCAGCAAAAACATAAGCTAAATAGACATCCATTAAATGTTTTATTTCAAGATTATTGTTTAAGTACTACCTCCAGAGGTAGACATGCACCAAGATGATTGATCAAGTTCTGTATCTAAAAGTAGCTATAGCTGTAGATATGTAGATATAGATAGAACAAGAGTTTAAGATCCTTGGTTATAAAAAAAAAAAGCTCCTTCGTTGTAGTGTTAGTAAAGAAATCACGTTCTTATTCAATTTGTTATTTTAGTACTTGCCTGTCCATAAAGTAAGGAATGGTCACCAAACATTAACAAATTCTTAATTTGAGATTATATTAGGAAACTGTGTTCTTAATGGTGAATAATATTTGCAATACTTACAGTATACTTTTGCTAATTTTTTCTTATTGTAGGATTGTATTTACTTGGTTCTTTTACTGGTTCTTCACCAACTCTTTTTTAATTTCCTTGATTTTTTTTCATAAATTACTTTATTGTTGTTCGGTAACAGTTATCTGCATTTTCTCCCACCCACTCCCCCCAACCCCAGTCGAACCCACCTCCCTCCCTTGCTTCCATCCTCCCCCTTGGTTTTGTCCATGTGTCCTTTACAGTAGTTTCTGAAAACCCTTCTCCCCACCGTCCCCTCCCCCCTTCCCTCTGGCTATTGTTAGATTGTTCTTAATTTCAATGTCTCTGGTTATATTTTGTTTGCTTTTTTCTTTTGTTGATTATGTTTCAGTTAAAGGTGAGATCATATGGTATTTGTCCCTCACCACCTGGCTCTTTGGCTTAGCATGATGCTCTCCAGTTCTATCCATGCTGTTGCAAAGGGTATATAAGCTGCTTCTTTCTTTCTGCTGCATAGTATTCCATTGTGCAAATGTACCATAGTTTTTTGATCCACTCATTAGCTGATGGGCACTTAGGTTGCTTCCAGCACTTGGCTGTTGTAAATTGTGCTGCTATGAACATTGGGGTGCATAGGTTCTTTTGGATTGGTGTTTCAGGGTTCTTAGGATATAATCCCAGCAGTGGAATTGCTGGGTCAAAAGGCAGTCGCATTTTTAGTTTTCTGAGGAAATTCCATACTCTTTTCCACAGTGGCTCCACCAGTCTGCATTCCCACCAACAGTGCACTAGGGTTCCCTTTTCTCCACATCCTCTCTAACACTTGTTTGTTGATTTGTTTATGATGGTCATTCTGACCAATGTGAAGTAGTATCTCACTGTGTTTTTTTAATTTAAACATAATTATTATTATTTAATTTAAATTACGTTATTATTGTTCAATTACAGTTGTCCATATTTTCTCCCCCCTTTCCCCACCCCCTCCAAACCTACCTCTCTCCCTTGCTTCCACCCTCCCCCTTGGTTTTGTCCATGTGTCCTTTGTTTTTTTTTTAAGATTTTATTTATTTATTTTTAGAGAGAGAAGCGGGGGGAGAGAGAGAGAGAAACATCAATGTGCGGTTGCTGGGGGTCATGGCCTGCAACCCAGGCATGCGCCCCGACTGGGAATCGAACCTGTGATGCCTGGTTCGCAGCCCATGCTCAATCCACTGAGCTACACCAGCCAGGGCCCATGTGTCCTTTATAGTAGTCCCTGAAAACCCTTCTTCCATTGTGGTTTTAATTTGCATCTCTCTGATGGCTAGTGATGCTGAGCATCATTTCATATATCTCTGGGCCCTCCGTATGTCCTCCTTTGAGAAGTGTCTGTTCAAGTCTTTTGCCCATTTTTTTAATTGGGTTTTTTGTCTTCATGGAGTGGAGTCGTGTGAGTTCTTTATATATTTTGGAGATCAAACCCTTGTCTGAAATATCGTTGGCAAATATGTTTTCCCATATAGTTGGTTCTCTTTTCATTTTAATGCTGTAATTACAATTTAATGCTTGATCTTCTTTTTCTCTGAATTTTTAGGGATTTTATATGAGTGACCTAAGGTACAGTTAAGTACCACTGAATATTACAGTCATGTTCTACAATTAAATTATTGCCCCTAAAGCAATTTGAAATCTACTAGGAAGATAGAAAAACCACCTAAAGCCCTGGCTGGGTGGCTCAGTTGGTTGGAGCATTATCCTGTGCACCAAAAAGTGGTGGGTTCCATTCTGGACAGGGCACACACCTAGGCTGCAGATTCAGTCCCTGGCATGCAGGAGACAACTGATTGATGTTTGTCTCTCACATTCTCACACTGATGTTTCTTTCTCTCTCTCTCTTTCTCTCCCTCTCCCCCCTTCACCTTCTCTCTGTCTCTTTCTCACCCTCCCTCTCTCTCTGCTTTCCTTTCTAAAATCAATAAATATACCCTTGGGTGAGAATTTTTTAAATGACCAATAACTACCCAGTGATGAGATAAAGCACACATACAGTGGTATAATACATATATAGCTTTAATTCACTTATTCATCCAATCAGCACATTTTTATTGAGTGTTTACTATGTGTCCCACCTTCTCTTGCAAGAGACATAAGACAGAGTTGTTTGTAGCTCTCTCAAAAGCCTAGAGTTTACCTGGGTAGTCAGACAAATAAGTAACTGAAATATCTGTGGGAAGTACCATGCCAAGGAAATCACAGGCACTGTGACAGTAAATAACTTACAGGAACAGAATAAAGCAGATTACCTAAATGACTGAAATCTTTGAATCAAAATTAGGCCAATCCAGGGAGATGTATGGACGTGTTGAGTTGAAACAATGCTTTGTGGTGAGAGATGAATGGCGAGCATTAGAGAAACTTCTTTTTTTCTTGTGTTTGGCACATTATCATGAAGCTTTAGATAGCCTAATGAGGAAGCCTGCCTCATCTTTTAGAAATGGTTTTTCATTTCTGCCTTTTCCCCCCTTGCTGGTTGCTTTCATTTGATCTGTTCTCTCTTTTGTCTTCGCAGCAGTGATCCTCAGTGAACATTCGTGGAGTGTGAGTAAGGCACTGCACTAAGCAACAGTCAAAGAGGTGCACAGACAGATGTCACAGTCGCACCTGTTGCTGTGTTTTCCTTTTGTCAGTGTTCTTTCAAGCTTGTTTCTGACCTCCTAAAGGTCTTTATCTTATCCGAGAATTTGTTCCTGTCTTCCTAACTTCACAGCTGATGTTTAATCTCTCCATGAACCCATTAAAGATACTGTATAAAATCCATTTTCTGTTTCTCTTTAGCAATACTGGCTTATTATTTAGAAATGCCAACTTATTACTTCCCCTATTCAGTTCTTTACCCTTTTTTCTTTGTTCTTATGATCACTGTGACTTTTCTGTGAGCTTTCCAGACACTTCGGAATTTGAAATCTTGTGATGGTCTCTTCCAACTGTGGAGGGATATGCATTTAGATACTTTTATTTAAAAAAAAATTTTTTTCTCCCTTCTCCATTTTAGGTTTTAAATCTGAATATTTTTTAAAAGCTTATTTTAGTTTTGTCATGTAATTGACTCACAGAAGAAAGGTTAATCTGAATGATCAAAGGGTGTTAATTTGTGGGTTAAAATGTGTTAAACAGTTGATACAAAGTCTGTTTAAGTCAATTAGAGAGTATAATGAAGATGTTTCCAGAGTGTTATGGAACCTCTCAAAGTTAGCTTGAAATTCACTAGTATAAATCATGGCACCTGACTAAAAAAGCCATTGCATTGCAGTGTATAAATTTGCATGTATTCCAATAGATATGAATGGGTCTACATATTTAAAAGAAGTTTGGCTTGATTACTAAGATTATGTTTTGTTGTAGGAAATAAATACATAATTTAATTCATCCTTAGGAAAATAAAAAACAATAAGTGTTCTTTGTTACTTTCATTATTTTCTAAAATAAAATACAATTTGGACTATATAATTAACAAAACATTTCTGGATTATTTGTTCATATGTATATTTGTTTTAAAACTAGGTTAGTGTCATTATCATGGTTTTTTAAAATATGGTACAAAGTATCTCATATAGAATGGAACATTGATAAGACATGTGAAATTTGGTGTAGACATTTAAAAAAATGATTTGTCTTCCTCTTTAAAATTGTTTGAAGCAATACTATGAAATATTTTAGTGTTGGTTAATGCCTGCAAAATTTCAAAATAGTAAATATTATGCAGAATTTAATGTTATTATGCTCAATTTCAATAGTTGAATATAATATTTGTATGATCATAGAATTATTGAAGATGAATGAAGCATTGTAACTTCAATAGTGAAAGTGCATTTAGCATCAGGGTTACTATAGCACTAATTTTTATTACTTGAGTCAGTTTACTAGTAATAAACACATTTAGCATTTCAGCTTCTTCTTTCAACCTTTTGATTATTTAGAGACTGACAAAAAACAAGTCTTACATGCTAAAGGGATTTCTGCAATGATGGATTAGATGCCAAAATAATGAAACCACACAGCTTAAAAAAATACTGAAGATCTTCACTGATGAATTTCCACAAAAATACCATTTTAAAAATGGTTTAAGCATTTCATAGTATTACTTTTTAATCTACTATAGAAGCACCATGAGTATAGTCTTTTGTAGCTCATTAGCAATTTCTTTAATGAGTTTTTTTGTGTGATAGATAGTTAAAGTAACGGACAAATGACAGATTGTTTGCCTTTAATGATTTCCCTGTTTCGAGCCCATTACAAAGCAATTAGAAATCTGACAGCATTTTCACTCTGCATTACTGATCATCTAAAGTGATGAGGAATGAGAGGTGATGAATATTAATTGTATATTTTCATATGATTATCATAAATTATTACCTTGTCTGATATGCTGCAGGTGAAGTAGGAGCATTAGAGAAAGACAGTAAGATATATTAATTTGAAAGACTATATGATTTTTTATTTTTGTAGTATAAATTTAATTCACCGGTGCTAGTCTCCATGAATATTAAATTGATTTTATTTAGTTTCTAGCTATGTTGGGGGTAACTTAAATATGTTTTCTTATTTCAGTACAAGAAAATGAAAAATTATTCCATCATATTATGTACATATAGGTATTTAGGTTCAGAATTTTAAAAATCTAATTTAGGAAATGAGATAGTGAATTTTGTTGGTATCTATGTAATATTCTGATATGTCAATGTAGAGAAAGATAAACTTATGAACAGGTCTTACATCTTGGGTTAAATCAGGTCGTCCTGCAAAAGAAGAAGACAAGAATGTTTAACCAGATGTAAAGAGGAGATTTTTTTTAGGTCATTTGTAACCGTTCTTTTGGTTTTATTCCACAGTATACCCACTTCCTTGGTTTCTTGCTTTAGGTAGATAAGCTAAGCCTGTTGTAATCAGAACTCAGATACTGTTCTTACTTGGTTCCCAGCCTTGGACTTAGAGCAAGGGTTGGTCCAGAATCTTGATCATAGTTTTCAGTGCAGAGAGAATTGGCAAACTTAAGGCATACATCTCTTAAGGCATTAAGAGATATATTTGATAAATTAACTTATATTTTAGTATCTCTTACTTATAGGTATTAGTTGGGAATCAATACATACTTAATGAATTGCATTGAATTTCATTTCACCAATGAGACTATGTCTTACTCAGTCCTTCTCTTGGACCATTTTGCTATGGTTTTCTTATTTTATGTTCAGCTATATATGTTTTCATTTTATACATATAAAAGTAAAATTGGCAGGTCTTCATAAGTGAACTTTTTGTGTTCTGGAAAGATGTGGAGAGCCTTCTGAAATTCATTACACACTCAGGGAAAAGTCAGGTATCATGATAAAAGCAAATTATCAGTAAAAAAAGTTCAAGAGCCTAGCAATTGATAGTCTAATTTAATACTATTTTTAATGGCTAAGGTTTCTGAATATAGAATTCTTTATGCCTCATGCCCAACTAAGATTTCCTTCCACAGAGACTGCCTCCATCTACAGAGCAGTTTCAACTAGCACACTCACAGAGTCAGAAAGATGAGTCCCAGCACTCTCAACTCCTTTTCCTTCCCTTGCCTTTCTGCTTTTTGGTTTTTTAAAGATTTTATTTATTCATTTTTAGGGAAGGAGAAAGAGGGAGAGAAATATCAATGTGTGGCTACCTCTGACTTGGCCCCCACTGGGGACCTGGCCCGCAGTATGTGCCCTGACCGGGAATTGAACCGGAGACCCCTTGGTTCGCAGTCCATGCTCAATCCACTGAGCCATGTCAGCCAGGGCTGTCTTTCTGCTTTTAAAGTACTATCAGCCAACAGAGCTACTTGACATTTGGCTAAAGTCCCCACTTCTTCCTTCAGAGGGATTGGTTTAGAAATCTTAACATAATTTTCCTATAACAGGGAACAGCTACCTATGAGTTCATAGGAACCTTGGCTGTTAGACCATGAAACTGTTAAAGTAGGCCCTCTTTCTCTCTTAAAATTTCCACATAAAATGAGTTTACATCTTGTTCCGGCATAGCACCACTTACTTGAACAAGTTATTTAAGATTTGTAGGAGACAGCAAGGTCAACAAGTTGGAAGGAAAACTAAGGAAATAAATGTTTTAAATTTCAGAGATCTCAGGGATATGATGCAGTGGAACTCAAACATAAAGGAGGCCAAGATTCCTGACTAGTCGTCAATAAAGGTATTAACTTAGTTCTGAAACAGGTCCTCAAGAGAGAAATGTGTTGACAAGCATTGGTTTCACATTGAAACCAGTTTTTAAATACTTTTCTTCCCAAACCAATTATTTTTATCCTGGACTGGGGAATAGAATAAAAAGGCTTACAACACTGAAATAGACTATACTGTTCACTTTTAACATGATAATATGACCTGCCATTCTATCAGAAAAAGATCCTAAATTCATCTGGCATATTTGGTTTTTCAGATATTATGTTGGTTGTTTTCCAGTATTTTATGAGCTTCTGGGTGTTACTAATTGATTGTTTAATTTGTTATTGCACGTTCCCAGGTTAAACTAAGCTGTCTAATTACCAAAATCATTTCCCCTTATTTTAAAGATGGGTATGTTTTTTCCCTTTTGCAGTCTCCAGAGACATTTTTCCATTATTTTAAGGTGGTGAAAGCAGAAGGAAATGGTGCTGAGGTGTACATTGGGAACCAGGAATAGAGGTGATGTGCCTTTTGCCTTAACAGTAGTCACGTCATCCGTGTGACCTGTCCCATCTTCGTAGTCTTAAATGTTTGACCACTATTTCTGTTTCTTCTTTGGAGTTCTTGTAATTTAACTTATCTCCCCTCGGGGTGGGGAAGCCTGATTTCTATTCAGCGACAGTGTAGGATCTGGCACGTGCTTGATGAGGGCGTTTCTGTGGCAGGCCGGTTCTGTAGGTCCTGAGCCACTACAGTGCACGGCTTCGCTACCGAGGTGCCAGGTGCGCCCTAGAGCACTGTTTTGTCCCCTCGTGTTTGGCACCCTGCCTAGACAGTGGTCTTCTAAAAGTTTTAAGTTCTTACTCCGGGAGAATATCACCAGATTGTTATTGAAATAAACCGGAACTCCAAATTTATGTAGTGAGAGTTGAAGGATTTGTTTTCCCGTAATTGTTGAGCAGCTCTCCTGTTCTCGTTCGCTGGGCTTACCAGTGCCTCTCACGAGATTTCAATCGTCACATCATGGCTTACAGAACTGCCTCTCTCTCCAGCCTTATAAAATACATGTTAAGCCTTTTTAGGTTGTAAGTATAAAATTCAGAACACTTGATCAATAGACTCTGTGTCTTCCAGGATACCTGTAAACAAGAACATTGTATTTTAATAAAGGGAGAGGAGAAAGAAAAGAACTCTTTGAGCTCTGCATTTAGCACTTCAGTATAAAGAATTTTGGATCACTTACTCAAGGAGTAACTGATGGGTTAGCATTAAACTTCTTTGGCTTCTTTGTAATCAAAAGGGCTTTCAGCTTTCCGTGGTCAGGTGCTACATTTAATGCATGTGAGGAATAATCTGATGCAAAATAAAAATAAATGTAATGCTTGGGAGGAAAAAAGTTTATGCATTTTTACCCTGACTAAAGAACTTACTATTAAAGTAATATAGAATGACAGTTCATTTTCCCCAGTCTTTATATTGGAAAATTGACATAAAAAATGTTAAGATCTTCCACCTGGCTGGTGTAGCTCAGTGGATTGAGCACGGGCTGCAAACCAAAGTGTTGCAGGTTCGATTCCCGGTCAGGGTACATGCCTGGGTTGTAGGCCATGACCCCCAGCAACCGCACATTGATGTTTCTCTCGCTCTGTCTCCCTCCCTTCCCTCTCTAAAAATAAATAAATAAAATCTTTAAAAAAGAGATTAGAAGGAAACAAAATGTCAAAAAAAAACACTTTAAGATCTTCCATACAGCATTTAAAAACTTTGTTGAGCCTGCTCCATTGCAATATGATAATCTTTTATTTCTAAAGAATTAGGTGTTTCTCTCTCTAACAGGTGGGCTAAAACAAGTGTTAAATAATCTTTTACCTATGAAATATGCATATTTATGAAGAAGTATACATTTGAAAAATTACATGTATTTTTATGCTCCTATTTACTTGTTACTATGGCAACCACCACACTGCCTAGTATTTATGTTGTCTAGGATTCAGAGCGCCTTTTCAAAAAAAATTAATATGCCAGAACCATGTATTATATATACTTTCATGTTTAGAAAAATATTTATTCTAATGCATATTTTTGAAGAAAAATAGCAATAAATAATGTAAACTTCAGCTAGGCTTAAATGGTACCTTTTCCTGTAGTATGTTTTTAAGATCAACATAATTACATTTATTCTTCTCCTTGTTATAAAAACAGAATAAAGATTAGAAATAATAAATTTTTAAAATCGTAAGTCAATCTTGAAAGGTAGTCTCTTGATTTTTCTTATTTTAATGACAATATTTTGATTTATTACAAATTTTTGAAAAGATAAAACAAATAGGCAAAATATTTAATGCTAGCTACATAAATCAAAAATGTAAGTAGTTTGTATTTCCATTTACAGATAGTTCTTTAATATCTATGAACAAAAGATTTATATTTCATATTTGAAATGAAAGGCATGGTTGCTATTATTTTTCTTAGTTCAATTGTTTAAATTGTTTTCTGACATGTGTGATACATAAATATAATTTCCTAATGTTAAACATTAGAATGGAAATCACAAAGCATAAAATCAGATATGTTTCGTGTCACGTATAACCTGTTAAGAAAAACTGAAATACAACCTTAAAGTACAACAGGATAGTAAGCACATTGTCTCTGATACTTGTGAACAGGGTAGATCTGCAGTTTCACAATTTATGTTGACAGTATCTTTATGGGAAATGTAATTATCAAATAAATTATAATATGTCCTAGTATTAGGATTATTAATATTAGTTTTAATTGCCTTTTTCAAGATAATTGGATATCTTCTCATAAGTATATAGGAAAGGTGGCATTGGGCTAATTAGATATTTTGAACTCTGTTATCTTTAAATTATTTAGAAGTTTAACATATATATTCTATATTTTAGGAATTTTTCTTTTAATTAAATGATTTTGTAAGTAAAATTAAAATAATTTATAGTCCATAAAATATCACTGATTATCCCTTGATATTCCTCCTTGAGTATTGATATGATGAAACAATTAAATAATGGTAATTTGAGAAATTAAATTTTTACAACCAGTTAGAAAATTATTCTAAAATTAGTAAGGTTAAAAATATTTCTTTTTTTAAACATTTTATTTATTTATTTTTAAAGATAGGTGAAGGCAAGGAGAAAGAGAGGGAGAGAAACATAAATGTGTGGTTGCTTTTCACGCACTCCACACAGGGGACCTGGCCTGCAGCCCAGGCATGTGCCCTAACTGGGAACTGAACTAGTGACCTTTTGGTTCGCAGTCCTATGCTCAATCCACTGAGCTACACCAAACAGGGCAAGAATAATATTTCATTTTAGTCATGGGTGCTATTAGATGAGCTTTTATATACTATTGTAGTTTTAGAAATTGGTACGTTTCTAAAAAGCTATTCTATTTTTAAATACACATCATCAGCCTTAAAATCAAAGTGTTCATAGACTTCGATCCAGGAATTTAATTTCTACAACTTTTTAAAAAACTATTCGAAGGTTGGTCAAAGATTTGTACAAGAACCACAGGTTTATTTACATTTAGAAGCATTTAAATCAATGAACTAGGAGAGTAAAAGCAAGTAATTCAAAAATATATTCTTGACTTCCGGCAAGATGGAGGCATAGGTGGACGCACTGTACCTGCACGCACAACCAAGATTAGAACAACAATTTAGAGCTAGAATAACACACAGAACTGATAGAGAATTTATTTGAATGGAAGTTGGACAGCCAAGAAGTTGAAGTAGACCCGTTCACCCAGACAGGTAGGCAGGGCAGAGCCAGATGGGCACGGGTCGGCAGCAGCACGTGGTAATCGGGGAGAACTCCGCGCGAACTGGGCGCGAACTCATCGCGTGAGCCATCCGGGGCGCGCAAGATCGCAGCGGTGTGAGTGCGCAAGCGGAGGCTGGCGGACCCACTGAAGCAGCGATTGTGGACCAGGGCAGAGCGCGCAACCCAGGATCCCAGAGAAGGGACTGTGTTCCCGGGAGAACGGAACTACCGCCATTGTTCCCTCCTGCCCCGCACCCGTCCCCACATACAACGTCACAAACTACCGACTGGGGTGCCCAGCCCAGGTAAACACCTAAGGCTCCGCCCCTCACCGTAACAAGAGCGACCAGACAGGAAAAAAAAAAGAAAAAAAAAGAGAGACAGGGAGAGACATGTTTCCAACAGAAGAACAGATCAGTCCCCCAGGACTCATCCTTTTGAGCGACCAAGAAATAGCCAATCTATCAGATGCACAGTTCAAAACACTGGTGATCAGAAAGCTCATGGAATTGGTTGATTTTGGGCGCAAATTAGATGAAAAGATGCAGGTCACCATAAAAGAGATGAAGGAAGATACACGGAGGAGAGCCAATAGTGAAGGGAAGGAAACTGGGTCTCAAAACAATACAGTGAACCAGAAGGAAGATAGAAACAACCAGGCAGGAAAGCATGAAGAAATAAGAATTCAAAAAAATGAGAAGCTTAGGAACTTCAAGGACATCTTTAAATGTTCCAACATCCGAATTATAGGGGTACCAGAAGGGGAAGGTGAAAAGCAACAGATTTAGCACGTATTTAAACAAATAATAAAGGAAAACATCCCCAATCTGGCAAAAGAAATAGCCTTCCAAGAAATCCAGGAAGCTCAGAGAGCCCCAAAGAAGTTGGACCCAAGAAGAAACACACCAAGGCACATCATAATTACATTAGCCAAGGTAAAAATGAAGGAGAGAATCCTAGAAGCAACAAGAGATAAGGGGACAGTAAGACTGTCAGCTGATTTCTCAAAAGAGACCTTACAGGCAAGAAGGGGCTGGAAAGAAATATTCCAAGTCATGAAAGACAAGGACCTACATCCCAGATTGCTCTATCCAGCAAAGCTCTCATTTAGAATGAAAGGGCAGATAAAGTGCTTCTCAGATAAGATCAAGTTAAAGGAATTCATCACCACCAAGCCCTTATTTTATGAAATGTTAAAGGGACTTATCTAAGAAAAGAAGATAAGGAAAAAACATGTATAGTAAAAGGACAGCAAACTCACAATTATGAACAACCACACCTAAAGCAAAACCAAAAGAAACTAAGCAAACAACTAGAACAGGAACAGATCCATAGAAATGGAGATCACATGGAGGCTTAGCAACAGGGGAGTGGGAGGAGGAGAGAGGGGGAAAAGGTACAGAGAATAAGTATCATAGAATGTAGGCTGAAAATAGGTAGGGGAGGGTAAGAATAGTATGGGAAATGTAGAAGCTAAAGAACTCATCAGTATGATACATGGACATGAACTAAAGGGGGGGATATGAGTGGGAGAGGGTGTACAGGGTGGAGGGGAGTAAGGTATTTACAACCATAAGTTGTAAGGTATTGAAAAATTCCCTCAGGATTTGAATTTTTATTCTAGTTATTTTAGTACACAGTTATTCAAAGTAGCATGAATATATTACCATTTTTAGATACTTGTTAAATATGCACAAAGAAAAATTTATTGGAAATATATATATTGATATGGATTGATGAGAACACTTTCAATTTCTTAATTAAGGGACTAGTGGACTTGTCCCTTGGTTTGAGACCCTGGAATGGGCATAAAAGAAATGCCGCTCTGTTATAAAACAACAGAAGAGAGACTTTCTAAGGCCAAACCGTAGCTGGGACAGGCAGCTTCTTGGACGGATGCATTTTAGGAGAGTATATATAGAAGGCAAGGAGCTGGAAACTGACTTGCTTAGGCCTGTCCACATCTTGGAAATGATGTGGACAGGCCTAAGGTGCTCTCTGTGATTGGTTCTTAGTGCCCCAACTGGAAGACTATCGTGCCTCTTCTTTTTCAGTACCTGACACGTGGTACCTACTGTGTGCTTAGCACATCAACTTTATGAAGGGGCTACTATTCTCAACCTTGTTACACAGATGGAGAAACTAATGCACAAAGGCATTTTGTGGCTTGTCTGTCACAGCTGGTAAGTGGGCAGTGAGGATGCAAACGCAGACCCTGGCTCCAGAGGCCAGGCTCACAGCCGTTGTGTACTTGAATGCCTTTTTGAAAAACAGGGTGAAAGAGTAAATCTAGGCACGAGCCTGAGAGGAGAGCTTATACTCATGTGAAATGGTTAAGAGATGGGAAGTAAAGAAAAAATAGTGCTTTTTCAATGTGTCAGTGAATAGACTACGCATGAGTTAATAAAACATAAGACAGTGCCTTTTTCTGTTCTCTACTAGAGTATCATAGCATTTAGTGTCAAATTAAAATTAACACTTTATTTCTTTAATTCCTATTTAACAATAGTTCTCATTTAATTAGTAATGTGCAGGGGTGTTATCTGAAAGCTAACTATTATATTCTGCATATTCTGCTTAACCTGTTAATATGTTCTACTTTTAGTGAGGATGACACTATTTTTATAGTAACATTATAGAAGAAATATTACATTTAATTATGGTAATGATTTCACACTTACGTAGCTCGTCTCACCTAAAAGCACTCTGAAACTATTTTACGTGGAAAAAATGTATATCCCCATCACGACAATGATTACCTCCTTTGGTGAAGATTAGGATTGTAATCATGCATGCATAAGTAAAAAGTAAAACTATTACTATATATCAAGAGAGATTTTTGAGTAGGTCAGTGCAAATTTTATTTTTGAATTTTGAATAATTGTATTACATAATGAACACACCAGGACAAAACAAGGGATTCTGTTTTTCAAGGTGGTTTTCTCTCTAATCATATAATTTTGCCTTGCTATACACAGCTGGATTTTTCACTTATAAGCATTCCCTAATTAGGAAGGACTTGACCTATGAAAGAACTGAACAGGCAGTGGTTGTTTTGAAAGCCTGAGAAGACAACCTCAGACCTCCAGCTGTGGGAAGCTGAGAGGCAGAGGGAGAATGTGAAGGCCAACAGCCCTTTGGCCTCCAGCTGAGGACCAGAGGAGTCCTGGGTAGAGAAACGTACTTTCTCTTATTCAACTATGTAGAGAGAAGTAACTTCTCTCATTCTGATATAGATTCAGATCCATCTAACGTTTTTTGAATATCTACCATGTACCAAGCACTTTCACATTCACCATTTTATTTAATCCTCAAACCATGTGGATAACTGAGTTTCGTAAATGAACAACAAGCTCAGAAAGGTTATAATACCCAAGGTTAAATAGCTAGAAAGTGGCAGAGAAAGACCTGATTTTTTTCTTACATTACCGGTATGCATTCCTCCATTATACTTGTGAGTATAAATTATATTATAGTTCTTTTTTTTAAAGATTTTATTTATTTATTTTTAGAGAGGGAAGGGAGGGAGATAGAGAGAGAGAGAGAGAAACATCAATGTGCGGTTGCTGGGAGTTATGCCCTGCAACCAAGACATGTACCCTGGCTGGGAATCGAACCTGCAACACTTATATTATAGTTCTTTAACAGCACGTCGAGCGTCATACTTATTGAGCTTCCTGTGTCTTCGACATTACCGAAGAACCTTAGGAGTTAATCACAGTTCAGAGGGAAATCCTCCGGATGCCCCCTCCCAAACGGGGAAGAGCCCTGGCGGTGGAAGTTGTCTGTTGGCACTGCTGGTGGTGGTAGTGCTGCTGTGGTTGCTATAGCTCCTTGCTGACCCACATCACCACTCATACAGCCACTGCATCCCTCATCTGTATGGCTGAACTGGCCCATGCCTGAGGGAAGTCTTTCTGGCTCCAACAGAATACACACACACACACAGAGGAAATTACCTGATTTACTTAAGGGATTGGTGCATGTGAGTGTGGAAGTTTGATGAGTCGAAAAGGCCAAAAGCCCCAAATTACCGGACTCTCGGTTAAATTTAGATTCCTAACAATCCTACTGTTCATCCTATCTCCTTGCTCTAAGCCAATGCCATGTATTTCACATTCTTGAAAGTAATTTATTTTAAGGGCTATCAGGTGTTTCTGGGTTAGGTTTGACTGCACACAAGAAAGACCCAAATTAACGTCGTTTTGAGCAAGCTACAAGTATACTTCTCATGTAAGTCTGGAGGTAGCTATTCCAGGGTTCATACAGAACTCAGTGTTGTCAGAGCTTCAGACTCCTCCTACCTTCCTTGAGGTGTGGCTTTCATTCCTAGCATCACATCAGAGTTAAAGATGATCAGTCTAGAGCCAGCCTTCATGTCTTTGTTCTAGGTAGCACAAAGGAGGGAAAAGAAAAAATGTATTTGCATGGATCATGACCAGGAGTATTTCATCGGCCAGACTTGTTCACATAGCCCCACCTAGCTGCCAGGAAGACCAGAAATAATCTTTATTTTGGGTAGCCATATGCCTCAGTTAAAAATCAGGGATTCCAGCCCTGGCTGGCGTAGCTCAGTGGATTGAGCGTGGGCTGCGAACCAAAGCATTGCAGGTTTGGTTCCCAGTCAGGGCACACAACTGGGTTGCAGGCCACGGCCCCCAGCAACTGTATATTGATGTTTCTCTCTCTCTTTCTCCCTTCCCTCTCTAAAAATAAATAAATAAAGTCTTTTAAAAAATTACTTTTAAAAAAATCAGGGATTCCAGCCAGTATCATGAAGGAAGGGATGGATATTGGCAGACAATCACAGTCTCCACCTCACAGAATTTATGTAAGTACTAGAAAATATTCACACATGGACAAATCAGGACATTCAAATGCATTTATTTTGATACGTTTGATATATTTTTTAACAAAGCAGCCACATTATCTTTTCAACAAATCATATTACTCTCCTGCTCCAAACACTCCACGGGCTCTCCAATTCACTCAGCGTCCTAGTGGTGCCCTGCAGGGCCTGATGTTATCCCCACCCCCTCCACTGCCTTTCTACCCGTACCCCAACTGCATCCCTTCTCACTCCTGTATTCATCTGTTCTCCACCTTAGGGCCTTCTCACTCTTCTCACCCCTGCATGTTGGACCACTAACTCCCATGCCTCTTTGAAGCCTTTGCCCAGATACGACCACCTCAATGAGGCCTGTGCCAACAAACCTATTAAAAATTGTGATGCCCTCCACCTTCATTCTCTCAGTCTACCTTCCTTGCTCCATTTTCCCCAAAGCATTTATCACCTAATATCTTAACAGTTTAGTTATTCCTTTTGTGTATTATTTATCCTCTGTCCCCACTAGAATGTACAGTAAGATTCAAAAGGGGCAGAGTTTTTTCCTGCTTTGTTCCCTAAAAAAATTGTAAGTGCCTAAACAATGCTAAATACACCGTAGGTGTTCATGAATAATCTGTGGACGAAGGAGTGCTTTTATTTCAGAATAACTGTAAAAAGTTAGAAGTATTTTTTTTTATTGCCTTAGAAGTTACAGCCTTCCCTTAGTAATGGTGTGTCATGTTGCCTTGGGACACTAGCGATGAGACTTTGTAGCCATTTTTATCACCGTTGTGAGTGGGTAGTTATACCCTAGAAAGGAACCTGTAACAATATTTGATGTTTCTTATGGGCATATTGTTTTAGTCTTAAGAAATTTTAGGTTGTCTCTGTCTGTTACTCAAGATTGCTGGGTTGCAAATAAAGAGAATCCCAGCTCCTAGCTTAAGGGAACAAATCAAGAAAAGGAATCTGTTGGCTCACTTGCCCTGTAAATCTGAGATGTGTTCTTTTTTAATATATTTTATTGATTATGCTATTACTGTTGTCCCAATCTTTCCCTTTTGCCCCCCTCTACCTGGTATCCCCATTCCCCCCTAGCAATTCCCCCCTTAGTTCATGTCCATGGGTCATGCATATAAGTTATTTGGCTTCTCCATTTCCTATACTATTCTTAACATTCCCCTGTTTATTTCATACCTGCTAATTTGCACTTCTTTATCCCTGCACCTTTTCCCCCATTCTCCCTCTCCCCCCTTCCAGCTGATAACCCTCCAGATGATCTTCATACCTATGATTCTGTTCCTGTTCTGCTTGTTTGCTTAGTTTGTTTTTTAGGTTCAGTCGTTGATAGTTGTGAATTTGTTGCCACTAATGTTCATAGTTTTGATCTTCTTTTTCTTAGATAAGTCCCTTTGACCTTCCATATAACAATGGCTCAGTGATGTTGAACTCTTTTTAGTGTTACCTTATCTGGGAAGTACTTTATCTGTCCTTCCCTTCTAAATGATAGCTTTGCTGGATAGAGTAATCTAGGTTGTATACAGGTCCTTGCTTTTCATGACTTGGAATACTTCTTTCCAGCCCCTTCTTGCCTGTAAGATTTCTTTTGAGAAATCAGCTGACAGTCTTATGGGAACTCCTTTGAGTATAACTGTCTCCTTTTCTCTTGCTGCTTCTAAGATTCTTTCTTTATCTGTAACCTTTGGCATTTTAATCATGATGTGTTTTGGTGTGTTCCTCTTTGGGTACAACTCGTTTGGGCCTTTCAGCATTTCCTGGACTTGAATGTCTATTTCCTTCACCAGACCGGGGAAGTTTTCTTTCATTATTTTTTCAAATAAGTTTTCAATTTCTTGCTCTTCCTTTTATCCTTCTGGCACCCCTATGATTTGGATGTCGGTACATTTGGGGATGTCCCAGAGGCTCCCTATTCTATTCTTGTTATTTTGAATTCTTTTTTCTTCTTGCTTTTCTGATTGAATGCTTTTTTTCTTCCTTATGTTCCAAGTCGTTGATTTGAATCTAAGCTTCATACCCTCCACTGTTGGTGCCCTGTGAATTTTTCTTTATTTCACTTAATGTAACCATTTCTGCATGGGTCTTTTTTATGCTGTTGCAGTACCCAGTGATTTCTTTTGAGCATCCAGATCACCAGTGTTTTGAACTCTGCATCTGATAGGTTGCTTATCTCCATTTAATATAGTTCTTTCCCTGGAATTTTGTTCCATTCTTTCATTTGGGCCATATTTCTTTGTCTCTTCAGGTTGGCAGCCTCCCTGTGTTTGTTTCTATAGGTAGAGCTGCTTTGACGTCCTTAGTAGCATGGCCTGTTGTCAAAAAGGCACCTATAAATTGTGTGGGGCGGAGTCTTAGGTAGTTACCAGGGCAAGACAACCCATTTCACCGCTTTGTGGCTCAGTGTGGGAGAGGGCTCAGAGAGGGGGCCGTGCCGCTGCCTGGCCTCTGGACATTACCCAAGAAGAAGCTGTCTCCCTGGCATTTGCCCCCTTGCCAATCACCGCACTTTCTCCCCTTCTCACCATATGCCACTTTTGCCCGTTCAGCTGTTGCCCTGGTGCTGAACCCCAGAGTGAGTAGGTCTGTGTGAGTCCTAAGTCCATTGCAGACCCTTTAAAAGAAGTCTTTTTAAAATCGGACATTTTCTTCCACTGTCCCAACCCCCACTGGTCTTTGTAGCTGTAAGTTATGGGGACTTATCTTCCTGGCTCTGGAACCTGGGGCTGGGTGATCTGGTCTGGGATCACTCGCTCCTGGGGTATCCCTCCTGATTTTTATCCACCACACGTGAATCTGGGACCACCCATTCTGCTGTCTGTCCATGCCTCCGTCCCTCCTACCTGTCTGGATGAATGTGGCTTCTTTAAATCCTTGGTTGTTAGACTTCCATATGGCTGGATTTTCTAAGGAAGCTGGGTGAAATTTGTTTTGTAATCTAGTAATTTTGGCTGTAGTTGTGTGCAGAGGTGAAGAATGTTTGCCTACGCCTCCATCTTGGCTGGACATGAGATGTGGTTGTGTTTAATAGCTGATTTCAGGCATCCAAGTATTGTCACCAGGAATCTCTCACTTTTTAAATCTCTCTTCATCTCTCTTTTGCCTTCATCTGTTTTAGCTACAATACATTGTACAGCTAGCGATCCCAGAGAACAGAGGACCACTTTGTCTTCTTCATGGGGACCCTGATGTAGCAATTGCTGTGTCTCAGGAAAGGCACTTTGTTTCTCTAGCCTTGGACCCACTCACTCCCCTGCTTGGAAAGCAAGGCCTCAGAATTTACAGTCCCGTTACAGTCAGGAGGAAGGTAACTTCCAGAAGGTAAGGGCTGAGGGACAGGCTGAAAGAAAGTATTGTGTAACACTTCTCAATAACATATTTTTCATGTTATGTTATGTTTGTATAATAAGCATTTTTCTAGCAAGCAAGAGAAAATAAAAGTTTGCAACCAATTACCATTTTTTCCTTTCTTAAGAAGGATTATACCAATGCCTTAGATCTATGATTTTGTCTTTCTGTAGGCTCTCATCTCTGTTCATTTCTAATGAGATTTCACATTTAGCAACTGCTGTGTAGCCTAGAACGAGATGAGAAGTAGATTGTGATTAATGCCTGGCCTCCATTTATAACCCAGGAGGATTTTATGTTTTAAATTGAATAATATCCTTCTGTATTCTTAGCATAAAATGTCAAAAGTAGAAAGAGAAGATCACAGAGCAGCACTGTCTTGGTCTTCCTTATTACCCTTGACTATAGCCATGAACGTATCACAGCAGAGCAACTCTGAAGGCACTTTCAATGGGGATAACTTTCACTCAATTTAAAATATCTTTCAAATGATTTAACAGGGTAAGATTATTATTTCAGCAGCTTAAACTGAATTCTGAAGGGGTTAAAGCGCTTCTAGAAAGTTGTCCTCATAAATGCTCAAGATTTGGTGGAGATCATGATGTGAGTAATAACTGAGAGATGTGGTGGGCTATGAGGTTGTTGCCTGGGTGAGAGTCCTTCAATTCTTTCTGTTTTACGGGAAGTAAAAGATAGGTGTTGCAGTTAACAGATTATCACTGAAATCTGACTTGGACAGGTAGCATAATGAAAATAACAATAATGCAGGGAAAATAAGATTTACTATGTGCTAGTTAACTTAAATTATATGTATTTAGTTCTCAAAAAAAAACATGGGAGGAATATAAGGCAGATAATATTTTAAAAATCTCCATTTTACCTGTGAGGAAACAAATAAGAGAAGTTAATTAACGTAAACAAGGTCACTCAGCTGGTGAGTAGAGAAGGTATGATTTGAATCCGTATAGATCTAAGTCCACAGCTAGAAATATATTCTACTGTACTTGTACAAAATATAAAGCAGAGAAGACAGAAGTATTTTTCCTGTATTTTTTTTTCTCTATCAGAAAGTGAAGAGTGGCCCTGGCTGGTGCAGCTTAGTGGGTTGGGGTGTCATCGTGTAACAGAAACGTTGTGGGTTCAATTCCCAGTCAGGGCACATACCTGGGTGGGGGTTTGATCCCTGGCTGGGGCGTGTATGGGAGGCAACCAGTTCGTGCTTCTCTCTCGCATTGATGTTTCTCTCCCTTCCTCTCTTTTTTTTTTCCTATCTTTTTTTTTTTAAGATTTTACCTATTTATTTTTAGAGAGGGAAGGGAGTGAGATAGGCAGAGAGAGAGAAACGTCCATGTGTAGTTGCTGGGGGTCATGGCCTGCAACCCAGGCATGTACCCTGACTGGGAATCGAACCTGCGACACTTAGGTTCGCAGCCTGGCGCTCAATCCACTGAGCTACGCCAGCCAGGGCTTTCTCCCTTCCTCTCTTTAAAAAAAAAGGAAAAATATCCTAGGTTGAGGCTGAAAAAAAATGTGAAAGAGCAAAAAAGCGTGTCAGGTATTGATAAGCTATTGGACTATTGGTTGGCTAAATGATGAAGGTGTCATTATGTTAAACAGAAAACATAAACTATAAGAGCATTGAAGAAAATATTCATAAATTACAATTATGGTAACTCCTTATAGAAATTCTAGGTCATATTTATATCTTAGAACATAGATTGTTTTTGTGTTTGTCACTAAGTTTAGATGAAAATGAAATCTAGACTTTCAGCTCATCTTTGTTTTGCCTTATTCCTCTGAGTTCTGAGGAATATTTGCAGCGTATGAGATCATTTGCACAGTGCACTAAATATATTGCTAGATAGTTTTTAGTAAATTATTATCCAGTAATTTAGAAATATGTCACTCATGGTAGTGTTTTTTCCAATAAGAAATGGAAAAATTTTTAAATAGAATTTTTAAGCATTCCTTTATACAAATGCCAGTGCTAATAAAATGTGTATTTGCCCATTTTTATTGCCTTTAGAATTTATTTTTACCATTTTTCTTTTCAAAATTGTATTACATTCACTTTTTGTTCCAGCTGTCTTTTGTGTATTTCTAGATTCTTTACTGTTTTTCCGTAGCACTAATTTAGTTTATTCCATTTTTTTCTGTCCACCTCCCCCAATTATCTTTCTTTGATTCTGAGCCTCTTTAACTGGCTTTTAACTTTTTTTTCTATGTCAGTCTTTCATGTGACACTTTCCTGTCACCTGATTGTTTATAGTTTGTTTCAGTTATCTCGTTGTCTCAATCCAAACTTCTTTTCTGTCACTATTGCCTGTTACCATCTGCTTCGATTATAACGCACCTAGAAAGTGAAGTAACCTGCTTCTTAAGCAATTGAATGGAAAGTCAAAGACAATGCCCAGAGACCTTTTACTTCCATGAAAAAGAAAATGATGAGTTTCAATGGAAAAGGGTGAAGTCCTTAAAGGCTAGTGGTCATCTAAGATCGGTTTGTACCAACTGATTATCAGAGAGAGGCAGATTTCTCTGCGAGTAAAGACATTTCTCTTTTGACCGAGGTTGAAGCTTCTCTTGTCTCGCTCTTGTTTTCCTTGCCACCTTTCTTCCTTTACCATCTTTGCGATCTTTTTGTGAGAAACAATTATTAAAATATAGTCAATTTGTTGTTCCTTTACTTATATCACAGAGATTGTGCTTTTCTTCACTAATTAGCAACTGTACACTTTATAAAATGTGCCTGCATATGTTAAAACCATTAATTGTAACCATGCAGTGATCAGTCACCTTATTACCTGATGCTGTTAATTTACTGTTTATTATATTTCCGTCACCCACTCTTTTCTTCTTCTGGTATTGTTTCATTCTTTTCCCTCTATCACTGTCTGCTACATTGACTTGTAATAGAGTGAAAACTGCTGGGCCAGGGTCCTTCCCCCAAGGCAACCAAACACCAAGTGTCAATGAGTTCCACATATTGTGCCAAAGGTCTGTGTCTTCCCCTTTCACGACTTACCATGAAGAGGCGAGATGACTGGAAAAGTCTAGCCTCACTCCTAGGGCAACCTCCAGGAAAGCAGCACAGTAGTAAACTTTTCAGACCCAGCTGTGGTCTAACGCATCCCAGGTGACGTGGATGGGAAAATTGAACACTTACTGCTCACAAGTATCTAGGGGCAGTTCCGTTATACTTACAGAAGGTGTCTCTGAATGCCGAGTGTAAGACTTTCAAATAAAATTGCATTTTAAAATTAAGAGAATGTTGTAAAAAATATCTTTCTGTCTCACATAGAAAATGTTTTGTTTTAATGATTTTTAGCGGATCATCATCTAAGGTGTAACTTCATGATTTTTATCTGTTCTTTTAATCTAGTTCTCAAGGAGACAAACTGTGCCTAATCTATTTACTCACTGTTTTATGTCATTTTGGTTATCCTGGATATTTTTAACTGGAATGAGTCTTAGAGTCTTCTCTGAAATGGAAACATTTGGTCATATAGCCTAATTTCAATATTCGAAAGGTGAGCTGTCGGTTCCCACCATGGAATGGGTCTCAGAAGGGAGCGAAGGGGACTCAGCAATAGTAAATGCAGCAAAGTAACAGCTCCACTGTTTTCAGCCTCCATTACCAACAAATAACACTTTCGCTAGTTCATAATTTTTTTCAGAATTTTCCTCGAAGCTTAAAAAAATCTCTACAGTTCTGAACATTCATACATTATTTCCTTTAAAAATGTCAAAAGACTTTCTTTTTGAAACTTAATTTCCTTTGGAAAACTTATATATAACATCTGTAAACCCCCACAGTTTTAGATTTTAAATATACCTTATTTGTATCCCTTTGTACTTTCGCGTAAACAGTAGTGTTTTTTTCCTGTAGGTAGGATGATATATGTCCTGATACATCAATTGAGATATACTTGCCAACACAGCGAGGCCAAACTAGAATTATAATTTCTTCTAGTGTTGTAAATAAAATATGGATGAATTATTAACTTTTATTATTGAGTCTCCATGATGTTTAAAACACATTTTACCTAACAATTGTAGAAAGTTTTTTTGTATCTTCAAAGGTTATTCATTTCATGAAGTTGGGGAAAGGGTAGGGTGAGGTTTAATGAAATCTCTGTGCTTTGTGTACCCCAGAGATTTTATACAAGTTTACATTCATCAGACATACATGGGGTTATTTCTCTGATTGGTTTTACACCAGTATTTTAAGGTGACTATTTATTACTGAATGTACTTAGGGTCAATTTTCTTTATGTTTACATTTTCTTATTTGTATTTATTCCAATTAGAGAGTTTAATTACTATTAAAATGGTAATAGGATAAAGATAAGTTTTACAAATGACAATATTAAAAAAATAACTCTTCGGCAAGGTTTAAATGCCATAAGAATATAAAGCGAGAAATATATGCTTGTCAAATATACAGTATAAATAAATAATTTAGATGAAAATGGTTGACTACATTTAACAAAGAGAGTACCAAATAATGATGGGCTAAAGACTGGTTGTTAGATTTGATGTACTTCATTGTATATCGTAAGTAATTGCTATCCATAAAAATTCTATGGCTTCTGTATAAGAAAAAGAGACAGTTTGACAGGCAACACTGGTATGAAGCGACAGCAAGTACAAATCCTTAGCAACTGTCATTATCCTGCTGTTGCATTCACATCCGAACTGTGTGATAACTTAGACCTGCATGTTTGTTATTGAGCCATGATCTGTCAAAGTAGCCACACTTTCCGCTTATGAATAGAATTATTAGCCACATGGAGATTTCTGTCATAGAAATCATAGCTCACCAAAGAGGCTTTGTGTTTCAAAAAGGGGAGAAAATTTTTAAAATTCCATGCCATTTTATGCTTATGCTGACATTTCTGGTGAAACAGTTTTTATTAAGTAAGATAGGCTTTTCAGAAAATATCATATTAGTTTATATTTTAACTCATTCTAAAATTATTCAAAATTCCTAGATTTTGAATACAAGTAAAGCAAACATGATTAGAAAGTTGTTTGTGTAAGTTGGGCTACAATTAGTAAGTAACAGGAAACGCAACTGAAAGTGACTTTAAAAAGGAGGAATAGTCATCATTTCACATAAGAAGAGGCTCAGCGACAGGGCAGTTCCAGGGTTAAATTCAGCGGTTCAGCAGTGTTACTACTGAAGAGCGTGGCTCTTTGTCTCCTTCCCGCTGCCATCTTCAGAATGTTGGCTGGATTCTTGGGTTTGAGGACTCCTACTCGCAAGATGCCTTATCACAGTTTCACTTAACAAGATGTCTAATAAAGAAGATGAACGTTTGATCACTTACATCTTTTTTTTATTATGGCAACAAACCCCTCCCCTCTCCCCAACAAACCTTGAAGCCTTTTCCTCACGTCCTGTTGGCCAAAAAGGAACGGCAAGCTGATTGATTACTTGACCTGCAAGGGCTAAGGGAAATGGAATTATCATCACTGGGGTTAGACTATTTGAGGGTTCCTTCCCTGAAGCTGATCAGGGTTACCTTCCAAGGTGATCTCAAGAGGTCGAATCCTCAAATGTGATTGAATGTTGTCATCTAATAAAAATCAGGGGACTGATAAAATGAGCATTACCTGACATAACTCTTGGCTTGAACTTTATTATATTGTATTTTATTTTTTAAAGATATTTATTTATTTGTTTATTAAAGAGGGGAAGGGGGGAGAAAGAGAGAGAGAGTAACATCAATGTGTGGTTGCTTCTCATGTGGTCCCTGCTGGGGACCTGGCCTGCAACCCAGGAATGTGCCCTGACTGGGAATCGAACCTGTGATGCTTTGGTTTGCAGCCTGAGCTAGCTTTATTATATTTTATTTCTTAAATTGTGTTAATTTCTTGTCAGCAATTTTGTAACATTTTTGCACAATATTGTAATCATCACAGAATAATTCCTGCACACCAGTCTGGTTGAATTCCTGTGGGAGTGTACAATATGTAAAACAAGGATCTTACCCTTGCAGAATGCAATATGAAATCATCTGAAATCACAAAGCAAACATACCAATATGCAAAACAATGTATCCGTTCGTACACAGGACCTGATTTAGAGTAAGGATTGACTAGGATCTGGTGGGGTTAACTCCTCTTATGTGCCTTCTCAGCTTGAACAGTTTTTTAGGCTTTCTCTATACCCCTAACCTCTGAATTTCTCCCTTATAGTAACCAGGACTTTTCCTTCATAGCACTAATCCCAGTAATTGTAAATTAATATGTGTGACTATTTGTTTAACGTTGCCTCTTCTACTAGACAATTAGCGTTATCATGGAAGAGGTTTCTAGAAAACATAAGCACCGAGTTCAGGTTAACACTTATTAAATATTTACTTACTGAATGATGTGCAGTAACAGGTGTAGATCTGCTGAGTGAACACCGTTGGGCATGCAGATAACTACGGAGGGCAATGGGGTGCAGTCATAGCTGAGGGATACTCCAGGGGGCGAGGAGCAGCGTCAGCTGTTAGAAGTCCTTGAATACAAGATAAACAAGCATGGCTTTATTAGGATTTTTGTTCAAATTGCTGTTAAAAAGCCACTAAGATTCACTAATGCCATTAGAGCAAAGGAAATGAGAAGAAAAATGGCTCTTGTCAAAATTAGAGTCACACTCTTAAATCTAACCATGGTCTATTTATCTGCTTTTGTTATACTCCTCCCTGAGCATATTTTCCTATACTTTTAGACCTCACATCTTTACTTGGTTGTTGCTTTGAAGCAAAAATTGTAAATTAGATTAATTGAAAACCAAAGGGAGTAAAGCATAATTAAACATGAGCCCGGGTTATCACGGGACTTATAAATTCTACATGTATAAGACCTATCCCTGCTAATCTGTTTGGTTACAGGGGAAAGTCAACATTTAGATCAGGCATAGCACTATTTGACAGATACATGCTTAGTTAATTTCTTAATATGCCTTTGTATATAATTCTGTGATTTATCATATCCCTTGTATCATATGTAGAAGTTGTCTAAAAGATATATTTACCGAAAACTTGATCTTTTTAAGTTAACTACTAGTTTTTATTCATACTACTTTAAGGTTAAGTTTTGACACATCTTAACTCATTTTCTCTAAGCACACATAAAATTTTAAATATTTGTATTCTGTATATACATATAAACATAACCACATTTTTCCTTGATCTTTTTTATGACTTAATTTCTAATAATATTATTCAAATTGTTAAAAGAAATAGTCTTTTTTTTCAATAACTGACAGTAAACTAAATCAGCAGTAATGTAGCTAATGTTTTTTAAAAGAAACATACCCAACCATTTACATCCAAGTGAATGTGTCTGCCAACACTCCCACTTAAAACACCCACTTTGAAGAAGTAATTTATTCTAATAATGTTACAATCGCAAACATTTTTATAGCTCCACTTTGGATTTTCCCATCAGCATCTATGGCACATTCTTTTAAATATCTTGAATGAGGCCCTGACCAGATAGCTCAGTTGCTTAGAGCATTGTCCCAGTACACTAAGGTTGCAGGTTCGATCTCTGGTCAGGACACATACAAATATCAAGCAATGGATGCATAAATAAGTGGAACAACCAATCAGTGCTTCTCTTTCTCTCTCCATATGTGTGTGTATTATATAGATATCTTGGATGTAAAAATATAATCTTAGGTAATTACACTAGAATTTTCTGGAAAATAAAACATCTGGATCTAAATTTGGTATAAAAAATGGATAATAAAATCTAAGTAATTGTATAGCTAGTATAGTAGACAGAAGTTTAATATGGTTCCCAAGTTTCCCACCCCTGTATGTATGCCTGGTATAACCCCCTCTTCGTGAGTGGGGTGGGTGAGTATGAAGGGATGTCACGCCCATGATCAGGTTACATAGAATGGCAAAGGAGATTTTTGCAGATATAGTTATGGTGCATAATCAGTTGCTTTGTAGTTAATCAAATGGGAGGTTATCCTGGATGGACCTGACCTAATCAGATCAACCCTTCAGTGAGAGTTTGGAGGTGAGAGTCGGAAAAGTCAGAGAGGTGAATGAGTTCGTGCTGGCCTCAAAGATGATCATCACCATGAGTTCTGGAGCTACCAGGAACGAACGTCTGGCAAACCCTGAACGAGCCTGAAAGAAGACCCTGAGCATCAGATGACACCGTAACCCCAGCTGGCAGCTTGATTTTGTTATTTTGAGATTCTGAGCAGAGGATCCAGCTGAGCACTGCCCAGACTTCTGATACGGGAAAACTGTGCAGTAATAAGTGGGTGCTGTTTTAAGCACCTAAGCACCTACTTAAGCATCTATTACCACTAAGTTTGTGGCAATTCATCGCACAGCAATAGAAAACTAAGATAGATATTTGACAGATTAGAGACATAGGTATTCTTTTAAAAGATGTATTTTTTTTTGCCCTGGCTGGTGTGGCTCAGTGTATTGAGTGCTGGCCTGTGAACCAAAAGGTTGCTGGTTTGATTCCCAGTCAGGCACATGCCTGGGTAGCAGGCCAGGTCCCAGTTGGAGGCATGCAAGAGGCAACCAATTGATGTTTCTCTCCCTCACTTTCTCATTCCTCTCCCCTCTCTATAAAAATAAATAAATACAAATCTAAAAGGAGTATTTTTGAAGTAATATGATTGATATTTTTGTGCCAACCTAATATAGTGACTTAGTTTTCAGGCTGAAAAAATGCTTTTATACAAGTAGTAAAAGTAATAATACAGTGATGAATTGAAATATTTGAAAGAAATTTAGGTCTAGCATTTTCATGGCAGGAAATAATTAATGAGATATAGTGATTCCAGCTATCAAATCTACCAGAACAGACGTCAGTGCACAGGACAGAAGTACATTCCTATGTACGTGGGTAGCATGAAGATCTTACTGAAGAAGGAAATGCTTGAAGTCTGTATATGTGAATTATTTACAGATATACAGTAATGAAAGATTTACAGTAGAGACATAGCAGGTCTCCAGGACAAAATAGTAAGACTGACATGGGATGTTAAAAATAGAATATGTTTTATAAAATTAGCTCAAGTGGTAGAAAGCCTCATCAGTAAGTGAGGACAAAGTGAGATTATACTTTTTTTTGGATAAAGGACCATTTCCTAAAACAATTGGTTTTAGGAATTCATGTGTAATTCCTATACCCATCCATGGGGACTTCAGATGAAGACCATGGCACTAAACTAAATTTAGTATCAGTTTGGAAGAACAGAGTTCAAGAATACTATCATACAACTTTTCAAATCTTATAAAAGATAGCTATAACAAAATGTAGATCTTAAAATAAATTATAATACAAAATTTAAATAATAATTCATAAGAGCACAGGAAAGATAAAGGGGAAAAGGTAAAAAAATAAAGGAACGTAGGGCAGATAGGAAAAATTGAAAACAAATCAGATTACAAGTTAAGTTTTCAATTAAGTGACAAAGACTGTTTTGGTGAGATAACTCTGTGAGTATACAATGTAAACAAGCTAAAATCTCAATTAAAAGACAAAGGGAGTCTTGAAGGAGATTACTATGTGAATATATACATGTAAACAAGCTAAATTCTCAAATGGCCAAAACTGTCTTTTGGAAGAAGATAACTGAAGTTATATACAAATCTGGAGGTAGAGGCAGTTCACTTTAAAAAATCTGAATGAAATGGGATTTCTAAGAGATTTTTGCACAGAGGAAAATGGATTTTTTTTATTGAAACTTTATTTTTTTTAAGATTTTATTTATTTTTAGAGAGAGAGGAAGGGAGGGAGAAAGAAAGAGAGAGAAACATCAATGTGTGGTTGTTTGACTCTCATGTGGCCCCCACTGGGGGTCTGGTCCATAACCCAGGCATGTGCCCAGACTGGGAATTGAACCGGCAACCCTTTGGTTTGCAGATCACACTCAATCCACTGAGCTGTACCAGCCATGACTAGAAAATGAATGTTTTAAAGGAAAAAAGTGGGGAGAAACAAGAGAAAGAAAGAAAAATGGGGATACTACAATTATGGTTGTTTAAATACAATCAAGATATAGCTACGAGGCTGTCTGGAAAAAGTCTGACCATTGTTAATGTAACAAGAACAGTTTGTGTGACATCAATGTAACCTGGTAGCCAAGGAGAGTGAATTGGAATGCACATGTATGAACGATGATGACTTCACTGTACTAGTCAGTGCGAGTCATAGACAATGCTGAGTGAGCATGTGTGCTGTGTGGCCGTTGCATTCAAACAGACTAAGTGAGAAGAGGAACAAATTTGCATCAAATTTTGCGTTAAGCTTGAACATTCCTCCGTAGAAGCTATTCAGATGATTCAGAAGGCCAAAGCTATGGGTAACTGGTGACTGGCAGCTTCATCAGGACAACACGCCCACTCATGCATCACGTCTCACGCAGAGTTTTTTGGTGAAACATCAAGTCACCCAGGTGACTCGGCCACCCTACAGCCCAGGTTTGGTGCCCTGCAACTTCTGACTTTTCCCAAAACTAAAATCATCTTTGAAAGGGAAGAGATTTCAGACCATCGATGAGATCCAGGAAAATATGATGGGGCAGCTGATGGCAATTGGGAGAACTGTGTGAGGTCCCAGGGTGCCTACTTTGAAGGGGACTGAGGTGTCATTGTCCTATGCACAGTGCTTCTTGTACCTTGTATCTTCTTCAATAAATGTCTCTATTTTTCCTATTACATGGCTGGATACCTTCTGGACAGATCTCGTGTATTAACTAAAGAGCCGCTACCAGTTTGCTGCTGCTAAAGTAGATGAACCTCCTTTGCCCGCTGCCCTGTTGCCCTACCGTATTCTAAATTTCAATGCCCCTTCTTGTAGCCCTCCTTTGTCTTGAACTCTTTTGAAAACAATTTCAATTTTCTAACTAATGGAAAGTAAGGATGTATTAGTGTTAATGAGAGTCAAAAAGGACTATGGTTAAGTGCAGAGACTGTGTAGCCAAACTACCTGGATTTGAGTCGTGTCTCTGACACCTGCCTGCTCTGTGACCTTTGGCAAGTTACTTAAGCCCTCAGTTTACTTATATGTAAAAGGGGAAAATAATATAGGACTGTTTGAGGATTAAGTGAAGCTATACATGCTTAAAACAGTGATTGTCACAGTAAGTGCCATATAAGTATTAGCTTTTATTATTGTTACTATTTTTATCCATAGGATATACCATTTATCCCTTGTCTGACCTCTGGACTGGGTTTGGATACATATAATTGAGCAAGTAAGGGCTAAATCTTATGGGACTGTTCAAGGAAGACTCTGGGACTCTGCTTACAACATCAGGGTGCAGCGCACAATGGAGGGTAGGGTTAGAGAAGGGTCTCTCCTCCCCCCCCCTCCCCCCCGCACTAAGCGGCAACGGCATCCCAGGCACAGGCATGTCTGGGAACACCATGAGGCAGCACCTTCTCAGGGACCTTGTTGTTCTTGTGATGATTAGAGACTGAGAAAAAAAATGGGAGGATTTTGAGGGGATAAAGTCTTGTATTAAAACAATGGGATTATCATGCTGGGAGCCTTAGGATAATCCTACCTTGCAACACACATCCCATTAGGCCAACACTATCATCCCGTTGGGCCAAAGCTATTGGGCCAGATGGCTCGGGACTGGGCTAACAATTGCAGTATTACATTCTTCTGTTTATGATTAGAAGTGAATGATTTGTATCAAAATAATTGCAATAATCAGAATAGCCTTTGAGTAGTTGTTAAATTTAAAAGCATTTGGTAGTAAGTTAAATTGTGTGAGGTATTTTAGTGAGCATTTTCAATCAATCAATGCACAGCGTTTCTGCTTATCTCAGTGTAGCAGGAGGCCATGCGAGTCTCTGCCGGTTATGTTCTCCTATTGGGGAGGCATCCGAGAGCCCTTCTTACAGGAACTCCTCTGTACCATGTTTTCCTGTGGTCCTATCCATAGTTTTTTTTTTGGCAAGAGATGGTTAGTTTGCCATCCACAGTCTTGCCAGTGGTTTTTGAGGTCACCTAGCTTGAGAGTTCTACCCAGTATGAATGCCCTTTATTGGCTGTTGATGAAATTAAACTTTCAGGGGAATTGAATGTAAGTCATGCCAGGAGAGTCTGCAGAAAGTAATGTGGAGTAGAAATGGGGAGACGCATGAGGAAGTTAGCAGATTCCGTGAGGAGGCGGACAGAGGTGGGTTAGGTGGTAATGATACAGGAAGAGAAACAGGAAAGATGAAGCTGCTGAGTCAAAAACTGGCCGTTTACCAGAGTGGCTCTTACGTGACCTGGGTGTGTCTTAGAGAGCGGTGGATGGATTTCTAGTTCTCTTTGTCTTCCTGGAGTGGCTTCACTTTCTTAACTTTCTGTGTATCCTGGTAATAACCTGTATCACCTAAAACACTCAGGATGTGTGACTTTTGGTGCCAAAGCCAGGACAAACCTGAACAAACCAGGATGGGCTAGTCACCCTGATCTCAGGACTGCTGTGCAGCCTTCACCAACTTTACTCCAGCCTACACAAATTTGCCTTCTGGGAATTCTCTTTTGCGTTTAAAGTTAATTCACACCCATAATCCTAAGTGGTTAATTTAACATGTATTCTCTCTTTATTAAGGGTTGGTTGTAAGCTTCTCAAGGGTAGGAGGCACATCTCTTTAAGTTTTATATATTTTTTAAAGGTTTTATTTATTTATTTTTAGAGAGGGAAGGGAGGGAGAAAGAGAGAGAGAGAAACATCAATGCGCGGTTGCTGGGAGGCTGTGGCCTGCACCCAGGTATGTACCCTGACTGGGAATCGAACCTGTGACACTTTGGTTCGCAGCCTGTGCTCAATCCACTGAGCTATGCCAGCCAGGGCTAAGTTTTATATTTTCTAATACTTAGCAGAGTACTAGTGTTTAATAAATTAATCTAAGAATTTAAAAATTTTACTGAAATTATTTTAAGGGTTACCCAGCTTCTTCTTTAAGTAAGTAATTAAGTTTAATGGTTATGAATGTTGGTTTTATCTTAGGACAAGCTTGTGTTCAGTTTCTCCCTGTACTTGGACAAGTTCATTAGCCTCTCTAAGCCACAATGTCTTAAATCTAGAAAGTGGGGATAACAATAGTACCTACTTTCCAGGGATATTGTAAGGACTAAACAAAATAATGACTACAGGTACAGTATTTTGTCTAGCACATAGAACAAAACTAGTTATTATGTGGCACTCGTAATAACTGATTACAAATCAATTCACCATATTCTTCCATGGATTATTTCTTCCACGGAGTTAATGTCATCCCAGGCAAAAGCAGTAATTAAAACTACTGAAGATTATTTGCAGCCTCAGTTTGGCCCCAACAGACTTTTGCTTTCAGCAGCAATATCAGAAGGGTCAGGACTTCAAGATTGCTCCACACATCAAAAAGCATCAGATCATAGCCGTGATGAAATATCAGACCCAGAGAGCTACAAATCAAACAGTAAAAACAATTCTTGTTTTATATCAGCCTCCAAGAGAAGCAGACCTGTCAGGGCTCCGGCGGGTCAACTGAGGTAATCAAAGCTGTCCTCTGTTCTTTTCAACCAACTGTTGAAGACTTTTCCTCTGAGCAGGGTTTATAATGATGCAGTTGACTGTTTCAAATGTTAAAATGTAACACATCTCTGTCTCTAGGGTTTTGTTTCAGTTTTTTTTTTCTTTGAGAGCATAAGAGTAGAATGTTGTTGATTACATTTGTGGAAAACATGAAACATACTTCAACTCAGATAATATGAAACTCTGAAAAAAATATTTGGAGCAGAAGTCAGTCTAGGACCATGAAATATCTTCACTTACCAGATATTTGTTTAAAAATAGAAATGTATGCTTTTGATATTTAACCAGTATTTTAAAATAAAATTAAATTGCAATGAAATTATTGTAAAACAATATTTTGTATTTTCACGTCAAAGTTGTTATCATAGATCTTTTTATCATAAACTTCTAACCGAAGAGTTTGTGGATAGAATAAAATGTTTATAAAATAAAAATCAAACCAAGAAACTGATACTCCCATTACTTTCATGTATTTAAATAGGTGGATATTTTGTGATTTTAATTTCCCTAGAGTTTTATTTTAAAATGTTTACTTTGCCTTCCATGGCATTAAGAACTAACAGGATTAGTTTGAGAACTCTTAAGTAAAAAATTTGACATGGTAGTCATTGACATGGACATTTGCTAAGAAAATTATAACGATTGACACTGGTTTTGACTGAAGAAAAAAACTTAGAAATCTCTTACTGTCTCTGAACACTTTGAAATGAAAGCAATTACAATTAACTTTGGAATAAAAAATTTAGTTGTTTCTATTTTAATTTGTAATCTTTTTAAAGAAATCAAAGAACTTTGATAAACATGAAAACTTAAGAGAGCATTTCTTCACTTACTATTTTATAATGTTAAGACCATATTACTATTTTTTTTGCTTTCTATCAGAATTTATAACTGTAATTTTTAAAAATGAATTTTGTGGTTCTTTATAAGTAAAATAATTGAAAGGCCTTATTCTGATGTATGTGTTTTACATGAACAGTTTTGGCAAACTTATCCTACATTGAATGTTTTCAAATACTTAAGTAGTTATATGCAATTATAAAAAGTTTTTTGAAGAATACTTACAAATAATCATTTGGGCATATAGCTGTAAAAAATATACATTATAATAACTTTTGGAATGTTTTTACTAGTTAACATGCATCGATTTCTACTTTCTTTTTCTCTTCAGAGTTGCAGAGTTCTCTTCTTCAAAATTTCAGTCGGCTCAGAACTGGGATAGAATGTCTCAAAGACAGAAACTTCAACCCCGAGTGATTAGAGCCACAGCTTACAGAAATGGGTCTAGAACAGTCTTTGCCAAAGTTACTGCACCAACCATCTCCTTGGTAACTAGTGTTCAAAAGTTTTCAGTGCTTCATTTCTTCCTTTACTCTCTTTATAATACAAAACATGAGAAAAATGACATTTATTGTGTTAAAAATTTTTTTCTAAGCAATATGAGTATGTAAATTGCTTATGTAGATGTAGAACTCACAGGCACTTCATTTCCTTTTCATCAATATATAAATAGTATATTCAGTTAAATATATCTTGTATATATTTATATCTTGTAGAGTTATAAGAAACATGTAACTGACAGAACATTTAAGAACTCAAATTAGATAGTCATTAGATATTCTTAGTGCTACATTTTACCTTTTATTTGTCTGTTTTCAACTACTAGAAAATAACTGTGTTGGTGAGGTTACTCCAGTGAACTCTGGCAGTTGACTCAAATTTCACTTTTGATTGTTAGCACCTTTTGTTTAATGGAAATGTGTTACTTTCCTCGTTGTTAATCACGTTCTCTTACCTCTTGCTGTCTTCAGTTGCTGGAGGAGTGCACGGTGAAGCTGCGTCTGAACAAGGCCGCGCGACGAGTGTTCCTGGCAGACGGCACCGAAGCCCTCAGACCTGAAGATGTACCCCATGAAGCCGATGTTTATGTTTCTGTGGGAGAGCCCTTTTTAGACCCATTCAAAAAAATTAAAGGTAAAAAAGAAAAAAGAAATTCCCACCCCCACATACAGTAAATTGCTTGAGGGATGCAATTAAAAAATGATTTCCATCCTGTCTTTTTTGCATGGTTTAACAAAACTAATGTTTACGCATTTACAGCTCAGTAAGAGGATAATGTGGTTAATGAAAGAAAAATCCACTGACAGCCAAGTTTATTGCCCTTCATTAGCATTGGTGCTTAATTTAATATAGATCTGAATAGACATTAGGGAGCCTGCAGGAGGTTAAATGGTGAAAATATAATAAATTAAATCAGATTATTGAATTTACTGTTTAGTTTCTGTGACACCCAGCAGACATAATTCATTAGATTTATTCTCTTAGAAAATAGTTCAAAGTTTCAAGTATCATTTATTCATTTACTACTCTCTTGGTCATTTTTCAGATGGCATTAACATAATTATGAAAATGTGGCCAGTAATGAACACATAATTCTGAGATACATGTAATTTTCCTAATAAAATTTTTCATAAGGTAAATGCTTCAGCTTGACTTTTTTACCTTGAAATATATATGTAATATAAATTTTAATAATATGAATTATATATGAAATATAAACATAAAAATATATAATTTTTAGACATATTTGTAGGTAAGGTTTTTTTTAAAAGTACACTGTTTCTAACATTTTAGAAATGTAGAGATTCTTCTCTAAAATAAAAATACCATTTTTTTTCTTTAGTGGTACAGAATAAATTTTAAGAAATAAATGAAAGTACGCTAAGAATATTCTTCCAAGAATGTCATATCCAGAGTCTGTTATCAAGTCCTGTATATGGTAATTGCATTTAAATGAAACAACTTTGGCATATAAATTTACTGTATCTAACTGCTGTACTCCCTTATGCATTTTATACCTTTTTATAAGTAATTTTTTTCTGCAAGTGCTATAAAGCTGGTGAACTAAAGTCAAGTCTAGGCAGTAATTGCATAAGTAGATGAAAAGTAATTCTGGAATTCATAGCAGTTGAGGTGATGAAAATTCTTTATTAATATTATTATATAAAATAATACTAAGATTTTTTCTTTTATAATGCTTGATCATCAGGAAATAAATAATTTATTGAATTTAATAGAAAGTTCAAGGTAATTTGGTCCTTGTAAAGAAACTTGTTGCTATAATACTCAGTAAAAATTACCTGTATGATAGAATAGACTCATGTAATTTTCAGCTTTCGCTTTAACTTTAGACATGGCTGCCTTTATTTTTTTATTCATTAATCATCTGCTTGTATATAAGCATGAGTGTTTATGGGTAAATATTTCTGAGTGCTTTATATATTCAGATATTTATATAACAAGTTCTTTCTTAGGAACCCTGATTATTTTTATTAATAAGAAATAACTTGCCTTTCATATGATAATGGTATTGTGGATGAATATAAAAAATTGTTTACAGCTAAGCTTAGAAAACTTCCTGGATGTGTGTGCTTAAAATAACATTGTTACACACAGGACTAAGCTTGGTGGATGATTTTTAAATGGACAAACTCATTTCCTCCTATTTTTTGTTTTCCTCTTTTATCCTTTGAAGCCAAGTCCAGAACAAAAACTTCTCTGCTTTGTCTGCATATCTTTGGCTGTGTTTCACTGTGACATGCACTGCTGTTCTTTTAGCACCAAAATGTTGGCACACACTCCTGAAAATTTCACACCATCTCTTGCTGGATCAGCAAGCTTAACCCACCAAAATCTGGTGTTGTGCAATGGTTTTTGACTGATAATCAATCTTTATGCTGCTCGACAGTTGTTGCTGGGACACGGAGTAGAGCAGGTGGCAGATGTGCCTTGTCTTTGGAGAAAAGAAATTGTAGGTGAGCTTGGACACAGACTAGCATATCACATGTCTATTAAAAAGTCTTAGGGATGAGTATAGTGGGGGAAAAGCCACTCATCTAAGTTAAGCTCATAGATAAGCTTAAAGGTTGGTGTTTGGTTTCTTTCAGAACATTGAGAATATAAATGTAAATAAATATTATGCATATGTGTATATATGTATGGTAATGTACATGTATAACTTGATTTAGATAACTTGAGAGGGATGCGGGGAGATTTCATAATATATGTGTGTATCTTATGCACATATATACATATATATACATATTTCATTATATGTCCCATATACTTTTTCAACTCAAGTTAAAATTACCCTTCCTGCATATGTCTTACAAATAAATCAATAACTTGTCAACTTGTCCTGAATGTACCTTAAAAATAAAACATGCATAAATAACTTTGAAGTTGGTAGATTAATTTAGGGTAAGGAAACATCCTCAGAAGTTGGAAAATTGAACATTCTGAAGGCAGATAGGGGTAGAAGAGTTGGCAGAATTGGGTGTTACCGTTTTATGTTTCTCAATGAGCATGGATATTTTATATACAATTAACCAACTGGCATTTGTATCAGTAAGTGGTCATTATTTCAATATGCTGATTTTCATTCATTCAGCAAACATCCATTGAGAGTGTAGTGTGTGTGCCAGGCACTAGCATAGATCAGACACAGGTGAAAAATAGGGCTGATGGTCTGATTTCTTTTTTATCATTATTCTTTCATCTCTGATTTTAAGTTCAGTTTAATGCACTTTAATCTAAATTTAGGCCAATGAATATTTATTAAGGACCTTCTCTACGCATAGTCCTGGCCTAGGGAGAGAAGCCCTGGTCTTGAAAGAACAGAAACTGGGTAAATAAGGTGTAAATCCTTCAAACTGAGAACCCTATTCAACAATATGAATCAAATGCGTCCTCCAAAGGAAAGTTTACTTCATTTCTGGCACAGGAAGGCCAAATAAGCCTGTGTTTATTTTGGCAATTATATAGCCATACTTCACTGTTTTCTTATTCTTTGGAAAAGCAGTATAGATAATGAAATTGCCTCACTTAAAGTACTTCCAGATTTGCTGAGGTAGAAATATATGTGCAGAACATCTCTGACTTTCTTTTCTGCCTAGATGTAATATTTAATTAACTAGTTTAGAAAATACCTCTAATTGTTTAAACTATTTTACTACCCCTTCTGAGCATCACTGTTGACAACCAGTGGCACTGGATTTAATGGAAAGCCAGAGAGCTATTCATCACATACCTCAAAACACAAAGCTTTTCTATAGAGGTCAGGCCAAGGTCAAAGCTGACATGAAGCATTCCCTGTTAAAATGCAATATTAGAATAATTCTTGCATTTTGAAGTTGAATACTTAAGCAGAAAGATTAATAGTATATGGGGGAAAACAAATATTTTTATAGACCGTTGATGATAATCAACTGTCTTCGTAGGTCTTATAATTCTGACATTTGGAGATTCTAAAATTTATTAATAATTCTGCTAGAATTGTGAAGATGTAGTTAATGGATTGTTTGAAAAGTCATTTAAAAGTCTTCAGATTTATGGGCATGCAGTTTAGGTATTCAGTTTCTTAAATCTTCTGCTTAATGGTGGCACAGTGAAAATTCTTGCGTTAGACTCATGGGGTTTATAAGAGTTCAGCTCCCTTACAACTGCTAGGCAGTGCAAACCTAGCATAAGAAATGGCTCATGCCCTGCAGTTGCTTAAATTCCTTGGAGAAGAAGAAGGGGAAAAACCTGTTTGTACTTAATTCATTAGGTCCAGCTTTTAATGTATGGATCTCTGATTATTTTGAAATGTCTTTAGTTTTATATTTCTATTGTTTTCCTATCTAACCTATTCTACTATTTGGCTTTTAGAATTATCATGTACAGTGATTCATTTAAGTCCTGAGGTTTGCTAACCAGAAGTGTAACTGAGTATTATGAATCAGATTTTACATCTTTTATACACTCTATTGTAAAGATGTAGTCACTGAAAAAAATCCATGAAAAGAGTTCTTGATATTACACCTAAGATCTAAATTTAAACCTAGAGATTTTCTGCTGTCATGTGATCTACAAAATGAAATAATTTGCTGTGACAGCGTGTGATTGACAAGAATATGTGTGAGCACATTTAAAATAGGCCATCTTTTCATGTAGAAGTAAATGTCAGTGAAATGATGGATTCTCATCATTTTAATTATTGATGATTTGGAAATATTTCAATTCCATGACACACAAGACACATCATAAATAGCAGCATAACACTTTTTCTCATATCTGCGTCAATAATGAAATGTTCTGTCATATTTTGTTTTTTTAAATGCATTAGTTTAATGAACCTGGCTTTATACCTTATATACTCTTCTATTATATGTCTCCTGAATTGGTTGATTTTTAAGTGGTTATGTTAAAAGCACGAGTTTCAAGTAGTGCCCACTATCCACATCACATTGCAACTTGCTGTTCTTGCTGCTGGATCTTCAGACAATGAATGCTGCAGTGCTGCTGGCACCAAAGGCTACTTTCATCCTGTTACAGCTGATACTGGTCTTCCTGATGCTCACCTAGAGAATAACTACTACTAAACTCAGGCAGAGACAGCAGGAGTTTAGTGAGCTTTCCCAAACTCTCTGTTATCTTATTGTTTGAATAGTGTATGTACTAAGTGAGATTATTTGTGAATCCATTTTGCCTCCTGCTTAGCTGCATATACTCAAAAGCAGGAAAATGACATTATGTAGAGAGAACACTTTCTTCTGAGATAGCACATGCTTCTTTTATTTCTACAAATGAGGGTAAAACTATAGGCATGTATTTCCAGATTCCAAAAATGTTAAACCTCATAATATGTGTACAGAGCATTCTTACTATAATAAATATGTGGATTTAAACATAATTGCAAGAAATAGACCCCCCCCAAAAAAAATGTCCTTAGCTAATAGGAAAATCTAGAATCTACATGTGGCAGCATCTTCTTATATTGTCAAAAATATGAAATCATTGAGAAATATCTAAATTTTTGACATATTCATGTGTTTGATTATAGGCTGCTACCTGAGCCTTGCTGGGCATATTACATGATATATGACATATGCACCATTAGTGTATATGGAGATCTCTATATATCTCTCTCTTTATACATACACATACCATATGAATATATGTTACATATGTATATACACACATAATATATAATATGTAAGATATAATATATAATGTATAATGCATAATACATAATATATAATGTATAATATATAATATATAATATATAGACACACACACATCATATGAACTTTTTGCAATCCCAAAAGTTTTATTCATAGAATCACATCTGACCTAAGAATTTTGGGTAAGGTTTTTCTGTCACAGCTGCAAAGAAATCTGAGAAATTTTACTTTTTGATATATTTTTTATTGTTGTTCAGTTACAGTCATCCCGCCTTTTCCCCCGTTGCTCTCCCCTGCCCCAGCTCCCCCACTCCCGCAGTCAATCCCCCCATTGTCTGTGCCCGTCAGTCCTCTATTCGTGAAATCTGATAAATTTTAATTCTCACTAGGATATTAACTTACAAGTTATAAATATTGTCTTAATTACTTGAATTGTTTGCTGCATGAGTGAGAGTAGATAGAATATCTCCCTGACTGAAAGAGTATGTGAGAGAGAAAAAATTATTTTTTCCTGTCCAAGGAGTCAGAGGAATAATTAAAAAGAGATCACTTATATTCAATTATTTCCTTAACATGTATCTGTTGAGTTCCTGCAAGGTGCCAGGCATTGCACTAAGCCTTAAGGAAACCGTGTTAACAAGACAAAGGTCCCTTGGACTTTAGCTTCTAGTGAGAGGGAAGGAGCACTAGACAGTAAGTGTATAAAGAGCTAAGTAAGATACTTATTGACAGTAGTGGTTGCTACAAAGGATAGAAAGGATGCTATCGTAAGAATACGTAGTGTCATGGAAACAAGGAGGCAACTTTAAAAATGATGCAGGCATTTGCAGGGATCTTTACATCAAATCTTTTAGGCCTTTGTCTTTTTACCCTGCTTATTACTTTACCTGAGAATTCACTTATATATTTTACAGTAACTATTTCAGAGGGCTTTGCCTTTCAAACCATTTGTTTTTGAAGTTTGCAGACATCTGTTAGGAGAGATGAAAAATGCAGTGTTATGTAGCGAAAAGAACACTAGACTTGAAGTCAGATGATGTTGTATGATTCTAGTGTCTCTTATATGACCTTGGGCATCTTGATCAGTGCTTTAACATCCTTACCTATAAACTAGAGGTAATTAAAGAGTTATTGGATATTGTCTTGTTTTTCTAAATAATATAATTTATTTGAAAATTAAATGTCTATAAATCCCTAACCTAAAGAGAATACTGACAATAGCATTCTATAAACATAACTAAGATTCCAAATACTATTAAGATCCCAGGGTTATTAATCAGAATTTTGTATTCATTCCTACCTCCCCAGAGTAGCTAGTGGCTTGGCATTCAGGAAAACAACAACAAAAAGCATTTGTCTCTACTTTCTTCATTTCTGTCAAGAAAGCAAACTACAGTGTAAAGATGGGCAATTCACCTAACCTCTCTAAGCCTCAGTTTCCTCATCCATAGATTGAGCCTAATTCTATACACTTCATTGCATAATTATAAGGAGTAAATAAGGTGGTATATGTAAAAGCCTCCTATATATGTAATAGGTGCCTACAACATTGCATTTGCACCATATTTTCATACAGGTTGTCACAAGTGCCTGATTTTACTACCAAAGGTATTTGATACACCTGAGATCTTAAAAATCCGTACAGCCAATTAAAATGCCTGCCAAGCACTTGTGTGTACAACACGGTATGAAAATCTGAATTAGAGCCTTTGAACTCTGTCTTGTGCTTTTTGCCTTAAGAATTTTTTTCTGGGGTGTTAGTCAAAATCAAGCTCTTTTATAAAAGGAGCCCCAAATGGCCTTGCTCTTTTCTACTCCAAGAGTTATATTTTAAACTATGTTTATGACCCAAGGCTAGCCTTAACTTTAAGCTGCCATAACTTATTTAAAGGAAAGTTCATAGAAAAGTTCAGGGGAAGGATGACAACATTTTGATTGGCACAATAGATGGGACGTTTGTAATTTTAATCAAATTTAAATTGAAGACATACTTCAAATGATATGTCAGACTAGTGTTACTGAGTTAAAATCTAATGACAACCACTGTCATTATTAGTTAAATATAGCCATCACGCCTATAGCAATAAACGATGACACTTAAGAACATGCAGAAACAAAGAGCACAAGCATTTAGAGAGAAAGGAGTGCCTAGAAACTCAGTTGAACTCAGGAATGTGACCTGGATTTAATCTATTTACCAAACATAGAAGCAATTGTATTTTAAGCAGATGATGTAATTGAATATAGCAGTATGTTTTCTTACTGTCAGAGCATTTATGTTTTAGAAGTTCATCTTGCATCATGAAATGGTGTGCTTGTTCATATTTAATGTCATTAACTGTACCTACCTGACAGTCAGCATTAATGCGTTTTCAAGTGTGTTACCCAACTACAAGGGAACACATTTTTAAAAATAAGATTTTTAATAAGCTCATAGATTTGGAGTTGCAAGTTTGCTGTTTTTATTCCGGTGACAGAAGAAGGCAATATTCTTCTTTGCCTGATATGTACAAAATAGAAAATTACAATGCAGGAAGCACCCAGTTTTATTTAATTTGATGAGAGGCAATTTTTTAAAGTAGATTAAGGAAATGTAATGATATTTTAATAGACCTTTTAACACAGGAGCAAGTTTGCAAGTATTTTCTCTTTCCCATGATTTGGTTATAAACAAATTCATGAAAATAAAATCGGACGTGGATTTTTCAAAATAAAATATAAACTATGGTTGGAGCATAACGTTCTCTGAGTGCTGCAGGAGAGTAAGTGTATGAACGACTTGGCAATCCCTGAACAGCTGGGATATGACCCTTTGGGGAAATATTTTCTAGGCTTTTTTAAAGTCTTACAACTTCACTAGCTTGTAGCCCTCCAATCCCATTCTCACCCAATGGGTTCTCAACTTTCTAGAGAGAAATGCCGAAGAGAAAAACTGGGATATATCTTGTCCTTATTGCTCTGGAACCTACTAGGTGTGACCAGCAAATTTATAGGAGGGGACGACATGGTAAGGTGAGACTAGGACCCCTTCTTTGGTAGTTGGGTGTGTAAGGACAGAGACTTTGCTTAGACTACTATCAGCAAGGTAGAGATTTAAGAATTACCCAAAGGGAACTCCAAGGCTCCTGTTGTTGAAATTCACGCACAGGCAGGCATAGTATTTGGTCCCACTCTGTGGAAGCTCCCACGAGTAAGGATGAGCACTCACTGCATTCTCAGTGCCCCTTTATGTAATTGGACTTGTAATTGCTGGTGAAGTAAATGTCTCTTGTTTCCTCTAGACCAAGTTTGCTTAGGAAAGAAACCACAGCTGCCTTATTCATGATCATTTTCCAGTGCAGGGCCTAGTAGTTAATAGACACTCAGCAAATGTTCAGTGGATGGATGAAGAACCGAATGAAATAGGGACCATGGTGAACCATCCACATCCCCAGGAGTTGGTGGTGAGAGGGGAGAGAACAGACCTCATCAGAGCAGCCTGCTGGCCTGCAAACAGGCCAGAGTGGACATTTAGAAGGAGTATATTAAAAATCCCCTACCCCAAATTCATATGTAGATGTGTGAATGTTTCCATTTGGCAGGGGGCCAGAGTAAGCAAGCCCAAGAATAATTACATTGCAGAGAGGCTAATGGTTATGCTAATGATTGTCTGAGACCAGACAATGGTCAGAAGTGGAGCACTGGTGTAAATGATTCTCCCACAAACCTATAGATCTCAGATTTTCAGCCTTGCCACATCCTCTCAGAAGTGCTCTTTACTACCTATTCTCTCCCCTCAATCTTTGTATTTCTTGTAGTACTTCGCATGTAGTAGGTGCTTATTAACTACTACTGAAAGGAAGGAAGAGGGGATCCTATTACCTTTGGGAAGGCTCAGGGCACTGCTCACCGTTGGGCACAGCTGAAGGACTATGGAGCTAATTCCACCATGGGGGGTGGGCGGGAGGCTGTTTTCTAATTCTTACAAAGGTCCCAGAGAGGTTCAGCCCTGGGAGGGATGCCAGGGTTTTGAGACTGGAAAGTTAAGGACAGAGGTGTAGAAAGCATTTGTTAGCTATGGCTAATATGTTTTCCTAGAAGTTCCAAGTAGGTTTAGAGATGACGTTAAATATTTTTTTTAATACTCAGCCTGCCTCCCTACATCATTTGATTCCTCTACATTCCACCCCCTCCCAGCCTCTGAGATTAATCCTCTTCCTCACCAGAGCCAAAACCTACTCAGGTCTTTGCTGAGCATCCTCAGGTTCTCAGTGCTGGCAGGGAAGTATCAGATTCTGTTTTTCTTCTCACCTTTGGATGTCAGAATGTTTACCCTTGTTGTCTGCCCTCAACCACATGTCTTTATATGAAGGAGTGTGTCCCTAGAGCTGTGATGTACAGAAGAATCACCTGGTGTTGCTCAAGGTGGTTCCCTGGTTCTTCCGCAGGTTCTCATAGGAGGCCCATGGCCCATACTTTGAGGCATGTTGCTGTCGTAGGAAATGGATTTTTGCCATAACACAAGGAAGATGTTTTCCAAGAGTCTCGCCTGCACAAATGATGTAATGGACTGCTCTGGGGGGTTATGGGACTTCTCAGTGTTGTGTATAAGCCTCTAATGTGGCTATTTCCCATCTTCCTGGTCCGTCTCTGGCCACTGTGGGGAAGGGGGAAAATTTCCCTTTCCCTCCTCTGGTTCTTTTTGGCTGGTTAATAATTAAATCAACAGGAGGTAGGTTGACAAGAGAAAATCAAACCTGAATAATGTGGGCACAGGAACCCCACTCATAGGAGGGACTCAGAGACCCCACGCACATGAGAGGTTCCAAGACAGAAAGCGGGACTGAGGTATGTGGGACATCCTGAGCCGGGGACGAGGTAGTTAGTGCACTCGGGGACCTCAAGGTGACAACAAACATTTAGTACATAGAAGTTTGCCCCACTCCGTGGGTCCTTCAGGAGAAGTTATCGCTGATAATCTCTTATTATGAGTATGACCTTTTAGTCAAATTCTCCTGGATATTGGTGTTTTTTTCCCCATAAAATAAAAGACACATGTTTTTATTTTCACCAATAACTTTATTTATTTGGATATTTTAAGTATGTTGACTATCTCCTGCTACTGGCTTCTAGTGGGTCGAGGCCAGAGATGCTGCTGAACACCTTCCAATGCATAAGACAGGCCCATAGCAAAGAGTTACTTGGCTAAGATGTCAATAGTACCAAGAAACTTCACCACTTTTGAAGTTTCAAACCACTTTTGGTACCAAACCACTTTTGACACCTTCAGTCAGTCACAGCACCTTCTCCATACACTGCACAAATTGATTTTTGCATTTCAGGTGCACTTTTACCTTTCTTGAAATAACAAAGCATAATATGCTGAAATTATTGCATATCTCCTTCCATCTTCAATATTGAAATGGTAAAAATTTCACCAATTCTGCTGTTTCTTTCTTAATGCTTGCTGATATGATGGCTGTCACAATACAGTCTAACAAAATTGTTTTGAATGAAGTTAAAGACAACTAAGTACTACTAGAGCCATCGTTCAGAAAAAACTAAACAAACTTTTAGGCCATCCCAATAGTTAAGTGGGTTGAGGGGGGGGCACACATGCTTCTCCTGAACCTGAAGGTCACATTACTTTTAGCTCAATGTAGTCTGCATCCCACGGAGGCACATCTCTGGGTCGTTCATTCTGGACCCCCAACACCACTCTGTGCTCACTCTCCTCTCAACGTTCCAGATACCCCACCTACATTGTGCCTGGAGTACGATCTCTCTCTCTTGCCCCCTCCGTGGATACTTCAAGTCCTACTTCATGTTCTTAACCACTAGGCTATACTGCCTATGTAGTATATTAATTACTGCACTGTAGTCATCATTAGTATTATTTTATTAGGCTGCTCTAAAGGTTGGCTTAAAATCTTATATAAAAAGTTTTATATATTTTCAATAGTCCTTTTATGTTTATTAATATCAACAAAGATCTGGAAAGTAGGAGTATCTTTGAAAAACTATATATAATTTATGTTGTAAATATTTTCAAATTTGTTTTAAGGTTTACTTTATTATGTTGTTTCCCTAGGTTCATTTAGAGTTCATTTAGAGTTCATCTAGGTTCATTTTTTTGGAAAACCTATTTCAGGCTTTAGAAATGGATTCGTTTTTATTTTAGACTCGTATTTTTAAGTGAGTTAATATCTTCAGATAGAATTGTGCATATATCCCTTTTACTGGAGTAAAGTTTTGTTGGAATAAGGGTAGCATTATTCATTTACTCATCCAGCACTTACTGAGCACCTACACCACGTGCCAGTTTCGCACTGCAGGCTTAGCCGAGCGTACGCACAGTGACGGCAGAGTGGGGTGGGTTCAGCGGTGGACGTCCTCCCAAAGAGCAGAAAGGAGGGGGTCCAAGCTGAAAACACCTTCCTCGGATAGGTGACTTCCAAATAAAGTCTTGAGGAATAAATAAAAATTTATCTTAACTATACTTTGAGTTTATTCCACTCCACTTCTCTCCTTCTAGACCTCTGTTGGCCAAGAAGTTCTTCTTGGCAAGGTTTCTTCTTTTCTTGAAGAAATTCTATGCCATCGTGGTCATCCATGAGCATCAAAGTGGTAGATCAATCATATTTAAGTTCATTCTCGGGGGAGGTAGGGAATAAGGATGGTAGGCACATACACACAAGCAATCGAGTTTATTTTGCACAGTCGGTATGTTATGAAAACTGAAATAAAATTGCTATCAACTGAGCATTTGAATGCACAGGAAGAGTTTACATTCAATAACTATATTATGTGTAGTTAACTTATTTATACCCTGGAGCAAAGTAATAAGAAATACAGGCTTGATTCTTGCCTTCTAAAGGGTTAAGTATGGAAGCAGAAATAGGGTATATACTTATGCAACATTTACATAAAAACTCCAGATAGTTTATGCTCTTTCCTTAGCACCTAGCACAGTGTATGGCATGCGTTAAATTCTCGAGGCCATTGTGGGCTGGAACAGGAAGGGAAGGTCTTAAACTGGGTTTTTGAGGAGGCGTTGAGTCTACATAGGTGAAGTTAAAAATGAACTTGGAATAATTAACAGATCGGCTTTGAATCAGGGTAGGATAAAACCAGGAGGTTTGGATAGTGTCAGGCTGTTTGGAAACTCTTCTGTTAGAAATAAGTTTAAGGAAAGGGACTGTGTATTTTCTTATTCCTCGCACATGGGCACATGGTCTGGCACATGGGATGGGCTCAGATCAGTTTTTGTTGACTGCCTGACAGACACAGACCGACAGGCTGACCGGCTAGTGGAAAGCTTCAAGAGCTGCCTCCACTATCTTTCTTTTCAGGCAATGACAGTTCAGCTGTAGTTGGAGTATAGGATGTCAGATGTCACGGGGAAGGATCAAAGAAAAATGGAAGATCTTGTGGATGATAGGAGGCCAAGAGAGAAATGGGCCAGTGGGACCAGCTGGGAATGGGAAGGAATGACGACACTTTTAATAGCACAGTGAAGAACAAATAGCTGAGAGTTGGGTTTCCCTTCTTTAACCCTGTCTGGGATCACCATCCCTAGAAGCAGAACCTGAGGTGGGGAGTTTTGCGCAAGGGACTTAGTAAGGGCAAACTCTTGGGAATTGAGTGAGGGGAACAGCATACAGCAGAGGGAAAAGCTTGGCCAAGCTGGTCCCGAGCTGAGATCTAGCTCCAGCCTGGAGGGGAAACACCCTCCCAAGCAGGGAACACACCACTAAGAGCTGCCCCTCATCGAGGCAAGGACACTGGCTGCTGTGTCCCCCCGTCCGTCAGTCACTGGCTATGGGCTGCATCTCTAGGTAGGAGGGAAGAGCTCATCGGCTCACAGGCATTTCCTGGCCAGGCCGCTGGCCCCTTTCAGCCAAAGCTGGTTCTCAGGAGAAGGATGAAGCTGTGAGGCAGTAGGTGGCTGGGACTCACCGCAGCTGGAGTTTGGGGGTATTAGCCCAAGGTAAAGGGATGTGAGGGATGAAGGGCACCACCAGTGTCGTTTGCTCTATGTTGTAGCCTGTTCTTCATACAGTACCCTGCTGAGGAGCGTCTGATAGCTTCCTATCCTTTCCAGAATAAAATCCAAAACCTTGATCCTGGCACAATCTGGCCCCTTTCTACACACAAATTTTATTTTTTCTTTCTCACACACACCAAACTCATTCTCACCTGAGAGATTGTGTGCTTGATTTTTCACTCTGCCTGAAATGATCTTCCCAGATTTTCATGACTACTTACTTTCCTTTTTTTTTGAAGATTTTATTTATATTTTTTTAGAGAGGGGGGAAGGGAGGGAGAAAGAAAGGGAGAGAAACATCAATGTGTGAGGGAAGCATCAATCGGTTGCCTCTTGTATGCACTCCAAGTGGAGATGTGGCCCGTAACCCAGGCTGTGCCCTGACTGGGAATTGAACCAGCAACCTTTCACCTTGCAAGACAATGTTCAACCAACCGAGCGACACCAGTCAGGGCTGATAGGACTAACTTCTTGTTACTGGGGTCTTTCTACTGAGATGTCAGCTCTTGGAGGGACCTTTCACAGTCTGCCTCACCCCAAGAGGCTGTGATCTGCACAGGCTATTCTGTCCTGTTCACAGCTGTCACCCCGGCACACTGATGAGTGGATACCCAACAAGAATCATTGAATGAATAAGCTATTGGCTGACGAGAAATTAATAGGAGTTAAGGGTTTAAGATCTCTCTGAGCTAATGGATAACCGTGATAGAAATAAGAATTGTGAAGTGTGTATCAATTTGTGTGGAAAGATGTGAAGCTTTAGGTTTATTGAATTTGAGATACAGGCAGAAAATATACGGCAGAGATGGAATAGCATAGTGAGCAGGGGCACAGTTTCTAGAACTGAATTCACAGTCCAGTGCTGCCGTGCTCTAGCTGCAAGGTCCTGGGCAGGTTATCTGTGCCTCGATTTCCTCGCCTGTAAATGAGGATAATGATATCTACCTCAGAAAATTGTTGAAAGGACTACATGAGTCAATACCTATAAATCATATAAAACAGCATCTTGCTAATAGTAAGTATAATTGTTCATGGAATTTAAGGAGTTTTACATATAAAAGAGGTAGTCAAGGCCACCGGCTGGCACTAGGGTGAGAGAGGGAAGCACCTAGGGGACAAAATCTGAGGAGACGCTCACTCTGAGGGTCATCTGCTTGCTCTGCCTTGAATTTTGTGCCTTTCGCTTGCCTCGCTCTAACCCTGACCCTTTTCTGAGTCATAAAAGGGGAGAAAGTCCTTTTGGGCAAGGTTCTCTAGATCTGGGCCCTGCATCACCTCCTTCCTCTGGCCTTGGTTTCCTGCTGTTGCTAATCTTGGGTTGCCTCACTGTCCACTGGTTGCTTCTCTGTCCTTTCCATCACCTAGATAACCAATTCTCTGTAGTCAGTCCCTTCCCCACCTTCTGCTCAAGTGCTCCTAGTAGACTGTTTTTCTAGTTGGACCCTGACTAATGTAATGGTTAATATACTCTAATGTTCCATAATCCGCATAGGATTTCAGGGACATGGGGAAGAAGCGAATATTTATGGAGTAACTTCAACAGGTCAGGTACTTTAACATAGGATACTTGTCTCATCAGGTTGTGGAATGGTACTCACTAGATACTTTGTAGATGATGTAGACACTCAGATGTATGGTAGGGTAACTCATCTAGGGTCACTAAGTAGCAGAGCTGAGATTCAAACATAGTTTTAAGGTTTATGACCTTTCCACTATTCAAAGCATCTGGGGAGCATTCAGATTATGGGTAAACGCCTATGAAACTACAAGAATTTGTGAACTTTTATTCCCCAGTGAGAGATTTTTAAATTTTATTTTCAGAGGCTCTGGTAGTTTCCCCCCTCCTCCTTCTCCTCTTCCTTCTTTATATTATTGTTAGGAAATACACATAAATATTTAATCATTTTAAAGCAAATAATGCAGTGGCATTTAATACATTCACAGTGTTATACTACCACCACCTATGCAGGTGCAAAACATTTCCATCGTTCCAACATAAAACATCTTATACCTATTAAATTTCTCCTCATTCCCTCATTTTCCTAGCCCCTGGAAACCATCTGTCTGTATTCTCTTCTGAATATTTTATATAAACACAATTAATATATTAGCTTTTATGTTTTCCTTCTTTGATTTAGCATGCTTTGAGATTCATCTGCATTGTACCATGTATCTGTTCTTTTACTGCTAAATAATATTCCATTGCTTATATGTGTATACAAATTTTCATATTTTTAAATTCAATTTGTTTATTCATTTATTCACCGGTGGATATTTGGTTTCCACCTCTGGCCATTGTGAATAGTGTTGTTTTGAACGTGTGGGTGCATGTTAGTTAGTTAAGTACCTGTTTTCAATTCTTTTGGGCATGTATAAACTCATTGACCTCTAGTTTATAATTCTAATCCTAGTTCCTACCAATTTTAGATTACAAAATGACAAGATAGAATAATGAATATCTGTAAAAAATGTTTTGTCTTCTTGAAGGCTCAAGCATGTCTATAATTTAGTTTCATTTATTCTTTAAGTTTTGCCCATATTTCTGCCTACGGGGCATGTGTGCATGCATGTGCATGGGTGTGAGTATGTGTGCAAGAGAAAGACATCGAAAAATCAAGAAAGAGGTCCAGAAAGACAAGTGTGTTTATTTTTAACTATTTAATGTAACCATTCTCAGACTTGAAGATTATTTACAATGACTTGAGTGTATTTCATATCATCACTAGTTGGTTCTGTATAAAGTACTACTTCCAGTTCAAAGAGGCCGTGCTGCTTTCAAGGTAAGTGCTAGGAGAGAAGTGTGATTTGGAAATTTTGGACAAGCAAATGCTGCTGTTTTCAGTTATATACAAATAAATTTTATTCCTCTCATTAGGACGTATCAAAGACAGATGAGAGCGATCATTGCATTTTTGTATTTATGTGAAAATGAAATGTAATTGAAAATAAACTGAAAGCACACATAAAATAAATAACTCGGGTGCAAATTACTCGCGTACGAAGTGAAGCCTCTGGAAGAGAAAGGAACGCGGACAGCACCTTAGCATGCAACACGCCGCCCTCCTTTTCCCACCCTCACATTTTCAAAGGGATACATCGTAATTTAGTTGCACTCCCATTAATACTGGTGGGAGTTTTGAAACTTAAATTCCTGCACACATCTTTGAAAATGTACAGGTCAAAGTAACCTGTTAATTGAAAGCTAGTTTTCATTTTTAGTGAAATAGTTTGAATCTCTCACCCAAAATGTCCTAAAAGTCACCTTTGTTCTAGTCACAAGTGTAGAATTATGTATAAGATTACTATTTGGAGGTCATCATCTTCAAAGCAACATGGATAATAAATTATATTAAAGAGAAAAATGCGTTCCTCAACCCTATCGAACACAAAAGTTCAGGACCCCTGCTGTTGCGTAGTGAGCAAAGGACCTTGGACCCCTTCACTGGACCCTCTCAGCCCAGTGCGTCCGATCAGTGATAGAGGCATGCTAAGGTGAATTTTAATTAGGACTAAATTGTGGTATTACTCTTTCATACCCTGAACATCTGTTCCCTTCAGAAATGATGATTTATGCAGGCTATCAGAGCAGACAGCTTGCTACAGCTTATGTCACGGTTAGTGGGAAGCTGGTGGTAGCATTTCAGAAAACCAGCATCTGAATGGAGACTGGCCAGTGTACGTGATATAGGGAACAGGGGGAGGGGAAGCATGATGTGTCCATTTTTAATTTTGAAGCCAAATATTGACTTGACTTTAAAAAAATTCTCTTCTAGACCATCTGTTGTTAATGAAGAAAGTAACTTGGACAATGAATGGGCTGATGTTTCCTACTGAAGTTGAAAGACGGAAAACCAAGCCTGTTCTTTCTAACAGAATGAAGAAACTTACGGGGAAGACCTCAGTCCGAGTTCTGTTCTTTAAGAACGGCCTGGGGCACGGTGGCCATGAGCTGGCAGTGGGAAAGGAGACGATGAGAAAGGTAATTCTGTACCAAAGAGCGGAGTATAAATTACGTTTCAAAGTTTTAATGGTTTTTGAAATGTACTGTTTTGTTTTTTTTCTAAATATCAGTGTCAAGTAAAAAACTGAAATATGAAGGAGGCATTATATAGAACACAAAAGTTCAGCTGTTTAGAACTGTACTTATTGTAATAACAATATAAATTACCTTATGAAGCAACAATATTTCAGGAAATCATTTGGCTAACATGGTTGGTTATTTACCTAGTAAAAGTTGTGTTTACATTTGATGAAACATTCTAGTCAGTTACAATATTGCATAGAATATTTAGATCGAAGCCAATCTAACCTAGCTTCAAAACTCAAATCTGCAAATAAATAAGACCTAGAAGCACCCCTGTTTCTTGAAAAAATTAGTAAAGCCCAAAATAACTACGATTCAGTTGAAGTGTACATATATTTTTAAAAGCAAATCTGATAGGCCTAAGACAAATCATGTAATGATCAAGCACACTTTAAAAAGCAAATTTTAAAGTGTTATTTGTTATATAAGTGCATGTTTTTAGAAAGTGCTTATACCTTTCAGATCATTGTTTATATTAAAATAGGGGGAACTAATGAGAATATGAAAAAAAACCCTTTTTTTACAAATAAGGATTTTTGAACCAATCTTAAAGCAGCCTAATAATGCTAATATTTATTAAATATTTATTAGAGATTAAAATATAATCAAACTGTTTAGGCTTTAATCCTGGCTTCATCTTTCACTATGAGACCTTGGATAACTTACCTTCTCTGAGCCTCAATTTCTTCATCTAAAAAATGGCGTAACAATAATGCCTGTCTCATAGAATTGGTATGAGGAATCAATGTGCTATTATTCAGAGACAGCAATGCCTGGCACTCAGAGAGTTCCCAATAAATATTTATCATTCTTATATTTAGTACTCATAAGTATACATCTAATAGTTAGAAATTATTTTTCTTACTAGTGGGAACTATTTATTATGAAATCAAGATAGATATAAATCATTTTGTGGTAGCAGATTATTTTAAAAATAATTACTGCTTGAAACAGGTGAATAGTTCACTAGATGCTGGAAATTTTTGTTACTAAGTGTCTTTTTTCCTCATTTCCTTATTTTTGTGGTGTGTTATAATCACAACTGGGTGAGAGCATTTACTGAGAAGCTGGGAAACCAGGTTTGATTTCCTTCTTATCTACAGGTTTGGCTTATGAGTAAGACAGGGCATGTTACACACCAGAGCAAATTGCTAAGGCACGTTGGAACATCTTCCCTGGAGCTTTTGAAAAATAGAGAAGATGGACATAACCCGAGGATTGTTCAAATGCAGTCAGTCGTTCTTGGAGATAGAAAGCTAGAGTAGATAACCTCTCAGGTTCACTTCAGTTCAGTCTCTGTAATTCTATGCCTTGGTGGTAAAATTGGGGTAATAGTCACAGATTACATGTTCTTAGATGAAAGGCTGAGTGTAAATAAAAATGTCACTGCTATTTTGCTTTTTGGCTATAGACAGCAATTTATTTAAAACTGGATGATCAAGAAATTCTTCAGCTTATTTTTTTTCTTCTTACAGTTTGTAGAATTTAAAGAGATTTTACAATTTATAAAACTCAGGGAATGAGTCAGTATAACTGTATTTGTAAATATTTGTCCAATCATCACTCTTAAGAATGAGGTAGAGGGGGAAAAAAGAATGAGGTAAAAGAGAGGAGGCCTTGGGTGTTGTAGAACCTTCTGGAGGGAAAAAAGTAAGGCCAGGTAATTATTTGGTAAATAAAAATTTAAATTTTGAAAGCTTTGTTGATAATCACAGGATAATGCTCTAATTATAGATTTAATACCAAATTAGTAATAGGTACAAAGAGGTGGGATACTCATAGGAGGAATACAAATCATTTTCTTTTTTACGATAATGCATTAGGAATATTGGGACTAGTAGCTATTTTTAGATTACTAAAAGTTTTAAGCAGCAATTTAGGTTACTTGGAATTTTTATATAACTGAGTAATATGAAAAGGAAGTAAAATGTAAAGGCCTCTAATACAGGGGAGGTTGTTACAGTGGGATAAGAAGAGAATTATTGAAGATGGTTGGTAAAATAAGGTGGGTAAAGCATGAAGTCTCCTCTGAGCTCAGAATGAAGCCAAGTGGAAATGACTGTATTTCAGTCACAAATGCAAAGTCAAACAGAAATCCATTTGTTTCAGGAAGTTCAGTAAGTAAGAAGTTTGAAATGAGGGCCACAGTGACATAACTGTTTACTGAACTTTGGACTACCAGAACTGTGGACCATTCTTTGGAATGTGAATCAGATGGTTTTAGAATTAGTTGGCATGGTTTTAGTAATCATACATCACTGTTGGGTATATGCTAAACAGATCTATCTGTGGGTTGAAAAGGGTATAAAGAAAACTTTGTGGGCACAAGATGTAAAGTAAATGGAAACTGAAAGCATCTGTTCTAGATACATAACTTTTTAAGGTTAGCGTCGCGGTGGATTTCCTCAATTATCTCTTAGAATCTTTGTCACAGAAGTGGTAGTGAACTGTGTGGATTTTTGTATTATCCAGAATAGCATCTCTTTTATGAGAAATATTTATTTTTCCTCAGCAGTTGATAATTTTATATATATAAATATGCATATTTGTTTTCTGCATCATTTTATATGTACTAATAGCATGGGATTTCAATGGTGAAGGAGAACAATGAGAAAGATAATGTAATGAATGAAAAAGTGAAAAAGACCCCTGTCCTATCCTCCTGTTTGAACTGTTTCTTCCTTTGACCTCTGTCCTGGCACCTCCCTTCCCTCTCCGCCTGGGGGTGATTCTCTTTCCCCCTGTTCTCTGTTGAAGACTTTTCTCTTTGTTCCCTAGTGTTCCTCTTTTTTTCATTTACTTTATCTTGCACACATTCCAGTGGCTTTCTGAGAAAGAGAACATAAATTTTGAGATTTGGGGAAATGATTCCTTCCACTAAACACTAGAAACATTATTCCATTGCTCCTTGCTGGTTTCCAGTGTTGCCGTTGAGAAGTCTGGTAGCACACCCTATCTTTAGTAGATGACCTGCTCTTAATGTTTCCTCTCTGAAAACATTTAAAATCATCTCTTTGTTCACAGAGTTCAAAAGTTTTTCCAAGATGTGCTAGATACTCAGACTAAAAGGTCTCATGCTTCTCTTATGAGTCATTTTGTTGAATTTTTTTTTTTTTTGCAATTTTTCACTTTACTTTTTCTGTTCTGATTTTATGGGACTCTTCTACTCTGATTTGTTGGATCTTCTGAACTCCTAATTTTTTTTATCTGAGAGATTTCCTTATCTTTACCTTCCTGTCCAATGAACTTTTTTTTTTTTTTTTTTAACTTCTGCTCCTTGGGCTGTCTGTTTTCTCTAAGTACTTGCTTATTTCATTTGAGTGTTTGTTTTTGTTCTTTCCTGTTACAGGCTTTTCTTAAAGATGAGTTAATCCTCCGTCAATATTTAAAGTGAAGAGCTAAGAGCTGATTGAAAAGCTCTTGAGCGCAGGTGTGCCTGTGGAAGGTTGGATTTCATCAGGGAGTGCTTTAAAGGCTGGGCCTTATCTTGGAAGTTGGGGAAGGTCCCTAATTGTCAGTGTCTGTAGATCTTTTCTCCAGGGCTGATTAGTTTCACCACATAGAATCTATCAACTGGAGAGTTAATAGCCAAGCAGTGAAGGGGGCTGGCTATTAGTTGCACTTCCAGCATGTAGATTTTAATTTAATTTCCCTTGTTTTAGTAAGATACCATCACACTCTGATCTGCCTGGTGCTTCTGATTCCAGAGTTCCTCTGATTTAGCTTCTATACAGAACAGATCTCCTGTCTTCTCTTCTGATGGCAGAAATCTAGGTGCCTTGAATGCTTGATATTGGGGAAGGGTTTAGGGGTTTAACTGCTTTTTATAGAAACAGTCAACTTGTTTTCAGCTGCACTTGTTAGAGGTCACTGGTGGCTCAAATTTCTGAGCCTTTCTGGGGTTCTGCAATACAGGGCAAGTTTGCTCTGCTAGCTTAAGTTTTGACATTGCTGGTCTGCTAAATCATTTACCACTTAATTATCTTTCCTCTGACTTCCTCTGCCTATCACTGGTGTCTATTTTCTGATTCTCATTCTCTCTCTCCCACGTCCATCTTTTATTTAACATTGATAAAGCAGGTTTTTTTAAGGTAAGAAGATAATTCTAATATTCAATTCCTACCTCAATGGGTTGTTTTGCCCAGTCTCGTGGGGTCTGTACACCTCACTTTGGAAAAAGGAATGAGAACAGAATATTCCCTTTTGTTGTCTGAAGGCAACATATACTTATTGCAGGCAAAGTCTTCAGTGTTTCCGAAGTATGACCTACAGAACACCTGCGTCAGAATCACCTGGGCTCTCTGTCTAACGTTTGGGCGTCTGGGCCCCACTCCAAGCCTGTTGTATTGGGAATCTCTTTAGTGTGGGGCCTGGGAGTTTGCATTTTAACAAATGTCTCCAGGTGAATTCTAGGCTGACTAAAGTTTGAGAACTCTTGTTCTTGTGTTCTAAAAACTTCAAACTTACTAATTCACAGAAATTGGCATGCGTTTCTTATTTGTTCTATACTACTCATGCGGTTTAAGAGGAAGAAAATAAGTTGTGTGACAGAGAAAAATGGTTAAGGGAAGGCAGATCACTGATTGCTAGATCAGAACTGGTGCAGGGAGTTGGGGAACCAGGGAGAGGAGAATGTCTGCGAGTGAGCAGGAAGGGAGCAGTCTGTGTGTGGCCGGTCTGACTCAGAGAAGAAGCAGATAATCCCTAGTATTTGTTTGTAAGTGCATTTCATTATAGTGACTTTTCTCTGTTACTACTGGAAAACCACGTAAGTGTTTAAGGAATTACTCATATATGACTCTCAAGACATAAATACAAAATAGACTTTTTCAGGTGGTTTTAAACCAGAGGAAAATCTAGACATAGAAGTTGATGATAAGCACATAATAGATGCTCAACATTATTAATTGTTAAAGAATGCAAATTAGATCCACACTGAATTACCACAACACATACATTAGAATGGCTAAAATTTAAAAAGACTGATAATGCTAAATGTTATAAATCTGGGTGTTGTAAATATTGTAAATAGTGAAGTCTGGAGCTACTGGAAGTCTTACATATAGCTAATGAGAGTACAAAATGATACAGGCATTTTACAAACGAGTCTGGCAACTTCTTATGAAGAAACACACACTACACATTCTAGCATTCCTTTTCCAGGTACAGTAAAGCCCTCACAAAATGCTGTTGATAGGTCCAGTGACTTGAAGCAAAACTGCATATAATGAAACCAGATTTACCATAGGCTAATTGATATAAACAAGAGGTAAGTTCTTAGTGCATCTCATCCATGTTATAATGTTGACTAAAAGTATGTTATTTGAGGACCTGTTGTATTTACTCAAGAGAAATAAGACATGTCAACACACAGACTTCTAGGTGAATGTTCAGAATAGCTCTATTCATGATAGCCCCAAACTAGAAACAGCCCCAAAGTGTCCATCAATAAAGTGAATGGATAAACAAATTGTAATATATTTGTACCAATGCATACTCTTCAGCAATAAAAAGGAGCAAACACTGTGATAAAAAAGAAGCCAGAAGTAAAATATTACTTATCTGGCTCCATTTACATGAATCTGCAGGACAGACGGAAAAGCGGATGCCTGGGGCCCGGAGGACTGAACTGTGGTTGGGAAAGAGTGCGAGGAACTTTGGAGAATGATGGGAATATTCCGTATCTTGATTGTGCTGTTGGTTACACAGACACCTTTTTCTACATGCACCAAACGGTGCACTGAAAATAGATACAATTTGTTTCATGTATATTATACATCAAAATAGAGATTTAAAAAACAAACAAAAATTACAAGATTAGAATTATAAAAATGTAAAAGTAATCTGGGCTATTAAATTTTTTTTTATAATTTTTAAAAAAGATTTTATTTTTAGAGAGAGGGGAAGGGAGGGAGAAAGAGAGGGAGAGAAACATCAGTGTGCAAAAGAAATATAGATCGGTTGCCTCTTGCACTCCCCCAGCCCAGGACCTGGCCTACAACCCAGGCGTGTGCTCTGACCGGGAATTGAAACAGCACCCTTTCGGTTTGCGAGACGATGCCCAACCCCCTGAGCCACATCAGTCAGGGCTATTTGATTATTCTTAAGAAGGGATCAGTTAAGGATAAAATATCCAAGGAGTGTGTACTAATAGGTTATTTAGAAATATCTCCCTTGGTTATCTACCTCTCGTTCATATTTTTAAAAAAGATTTTATTTATATATTTTTAGGATGAGGGGAAGGGAAGGAGAAAGAGAAGAAGAAAGAGTGATGTGTGAGAGAAACATCTATCAGTTGGTTGCCTCTTGCTCGTGACCAGCCACGGACATGGTCCGCAACCCGGGCGCACAGCCCGACTGGGAATTGACAGGCTGTCACTCAGTCCACTGAGCCACACCAGCCAGGGCTCATTCACATTTTAATAATAAAATGCTAGAACACCTACATTTCAAATTCACAAGATATGATTGCTTTTACAAATCATAGTCGTGTTCATTACTAATAAGAGGAAATAACTCAATTTGGTGTGCGTTCTGTCAGCTACATTTATGAGAATAAGATAAATACCCAGCTAGTAGATTTATCTTTAGGATTTATTCAATAAGAAAGTACCTTTAAGCTATTTAATAAGATGGGTATAAATTCAACCTAATCTCCTGGCATCTTCAGGGTAAAAATGATGATCATAATTCTTGTTGTAAGTCATTTTAAAATGTTGATCTTGGCCAAGGGTTATGCCAAGTACATTTTATTACATTTTAATTCTTTGAAAATTCATAATGTATTTTACAATCTTTTAGTTAGCAAAAGAAAAAGTCTATGAAAACAAATTCCCTTTCTGAAAATATTCATGATAAATTGTAGTTAGCTTTTACTAGACAAATATAATTAATTGCCCATGGTGAAATGTTTTTAGTACTCTAGTGAGTTAATTTTATAATTATCCATTTTCAAAGTTTTTAGCTTGCTAAATTTCTTCAAAAATTCTTCTGGAGGTTGCTAATTAAATGGCTTGCTTCTTGGGTCTATATAGTGAATAGTTACATTTTCTGTACAAATACTTATTAAGTTAGCTAGAGCAATTTTTCTCATTTGAGAAACCTGGGCCAATTTTTTTTTGTCTATCAGTTAAGATGACACCATCTGCAAATAACAGAAAAATCCTCATTTAAAAAGACTTCAGTAAAATGAAAGCAAGAAATCCAACAATAGGGCAGTTCCACGCACAGTCTGACTGGACTCTAGTGACGTTCTCTGTAATGTTTTATATTCTGTGTGCTTTTGTGCACTGGCTACAGGATGGCTGCTACATTGCCAAGTACAACTCTGTCCAGAAGCAGAAAGGGGTCATTTCTTCCATATGACTGAAGAAGCCTGTTTTAGAAGCCCCTTCTCATGTCTCATTGGCTGCAACTAGATTATGTATCCACCCCCAAACTGATAAGGGACACAGGAGCACCATAATTAACTTAAATCAATCAAGAAAGCTGTAGCCTTCCTTTGTTAAAAGGGGCAAGGGCAAACCCCTGAACAGAATCAGGAGAGCAAGGATGAGGTAGAAGGTGGGTATTGGGAAGGCAACTGAGAAAATTGGTATACATGTGAAGAGGTTTGTAAATTTTATTTCCTAAGGACGGGACAGGGTCAGTGGTCTGGTACTAAAAAGAATTAGTTTTATTTGAAAAAAATTTTTTTTCTAGAATTACAAATCCTTTAGTTATAGCACAATTTTATAAAATCGGTCTGAAATTCTATTTGCTAGATTGATCAGACTCTTAACAATATAAAATTTATGATGAAATCAATATAAATTAGACATAATTTGTATTCACTTTTACTCATTGATTAATTCATAATATTTTTATGACTACTGATGTCCACCAAGCACCTGGAGAGAGTGGAAGGTGAAATGAGCCACAGTCCTCCCATGTTCGCAGGGAATCTTTAGCCTCGCAGTGGAGAAAGGCACTTGTAAAATAACCACATTATTAACTGTGGAGCAGGCAGCACAAGAATGTCTTTCTGAGAAGTGATAAGCAGGGTTTATCTGGGTACATATAAAAGATATTGAGGATGGTAACCTTTCCAAGCAGAGAGCTCAGCATGTGAAAATACTCCATAACCAGAGTGAGCCGGATAAATTCCACGAAACGAAAGGTGAGTATATGAGGGAGCAAGTGGCTTTGTAGGACAGATTAGTGATTTTAGTGATTTTTGCCTTTTCCCCTGCAAAGAGCAGTGAGAAATGTAAAGGTTTTAGTTGGGAGCAGAAGCGGGGAGTAAACCAGACTTACATTTTGAGCACTTTGGTGCTCAGTGAAGTTCACGTTGGTTGGGCCAGGTAGATGCAGGGAGACTGTTAGTTACCTGCTGCCGGGGTCCTGGTGACAGATGACGATAGCCTGGACCCGGGTGTGGTAGTAGAAATAAATGGAGACAGTGGTGTCTTTCTAAGATCTTTTTAGAAGATAAAATTAACAGGCCCTGATAATCACTTGGATACAAGGGGTGAGGACACTGAGGTGTTAAGAATATGAAGGATGCCCTTCAAGTTTCTGGCTTGCACTCCTGGATGGATGGAGGTCCTTTTCCCTATGATACAAAAGAAGACTGAGCTTGAAGGGGAAGAGCTGGGACTCAGGGATTTAGTCTTAGACATGTTGATTTTGAGGGATCTTTGGTCCGTTTAAGTGCAGATACGGAACAGGTATTATATAGTCGGAGCTCAGATGAGAGCTGAGGGGTAGATATATCATTTTGAAAGTCGTGGGTATGTAGAGGAAGATGAAACCCTGGGGCCCTAACTAGATTGCCTTACGAAAGAAATTAGAGTGAGGCGGGAAGGAAGAGGGCCAGGACTGATTTTATAGAACTCAAGTAAACGGGCGTCTGAGGAAGGCAGAAAACCAGGAGAGAAATTTAGTGGATCATCCTATTTCAGAATTTAAGGGAAAAGAAAGTTAAAAGAAAGAGGAAGTGGTCAAATGTTATTCAAAGATGAAAATAAATGGCAATTAAGAAAATGTCCTTTGGATTTGTCAACATGGTAGTTTTTATGTGAATGATGATGCAGTAGACCAGGAGTAGGCAAACATTCTGTATATGGCCATGGACAGTAAATATTTTTGGTTTTATGGACCCTCGGGTCTCTCGCAACTACTCAGCTCCATTGCTGTAGTGTGAAAACAGCCATAGAAAATACGTAAATGAACAGTGTGGCTGCTTTCCAACAAGACTTTATTTATGGGCTCCGAAATTTGAATTTCACATACGGTGACAATGTGACAAAATATTATTTTTCTTTTTATTAGTTCTTAACAGTAAAATAATATAGAAACAATTCTTAGCTCACAAGACATACAGAAAAGGGCCGTGGCCAGAATTAGCCCACGGCGTGTAGTTTCCCGACCCCCTGCTGAAGAGAGCATGTAGGGAGGTGCACATCGGGGCTTACACTTCTGGGCATTGATTCATAAAAACATGTTAAAAGATCACTAGGTTCCCTGTCTTTGAGGAGGACAGCATCGTCGAATCTGAGGGCTTGTTGGTGTGGCCCACTTGGCCTCCAGGGGTGTCAAGCTAAGCATACCATCTCCCTTGGATGGGGACTGACAAACCAAACCCAGACCACGTCCACGGTGGTCACTCCAGCAACTGCAGACCGCACCAGACGTGCCCAGGGCTGGAGGTGACCCCTAGAACTGTAATCAAATTGATTAAACTAAAAAGAGCTTGTGGAAGGTCTCTTCCCAGGTGCTTGCCAAGAGGAGCCTGGCTTTACAGCGTGATGATTTGAAATTTCAGTATCAGAAGGGCTCTCCACAACCTAAACTATAAGAAATTAATGTAATGTGAATTTGTAAAAGTAATATTTTAACAAGTTTGACAGTTACAGATTAGTGGAAATGCCTTTTAATTAACCTGACTATTACAAGAAGATGGCTCCATTAAATATGTTTCGATTGTGAAATATCAGAACAACCTTGTTAGTATAGGCTCCTTTCAGGGCTTTTGATAGAAACATATTAATACTAATTCACACCACTGATAATTTACTCTGAGAGCACGACTGGTGAAGGCTAGCGTTGCTTAAACACTGCAAGGGTCTCATGTTCTGAAAGTAGAAGAGAGTGACAGTGTTGCTGATGCATTATTAATTTTTACTATCTGATTTTCTAATGACCATTTTTAAACTCATTTAACTCTTTAAACCTGGCTCACACAAACCTTTTTATTGGTGTTTTAGCACAATGAAAAAGAAGTCTTTGAGTTAGAAAACCATGTGATTTTTACTTGACTGGTTTAAGACTCAAACGTAGCAATATTTGAAATAAAATTTTAAATCATTGAGATTTTAATTGAAGTAAATGGGACAATCTTTAAGTAGCTCGTATTTCAGTTACTTTAATTAGTAAATTATAACTTTGGAGAATATTTAGATAGTTGAACCTTCACCAGTAACTAGGGACTATGAATTGCACAAAGGGGCTTCACTGCACTTTTAAATAATAGATTTGTAAAATTGAGAGATTGAAAACTAAACACAAAGAATGGGAAGATCGAGAATGTGCGGAACCTAAGGAGGGGGCTGCATCTGGTTAGGGCCTGTGGGAGCGACTGTAGATCCTTAATAGTTTTCACAGATGATTGGCGAAGGGAGAATGCATACTGAGTTATCTCCCTTAAGGATTTCTGTCAATGAGCATGGCGGTGGTGGTGGTGAAGGGATACTCTCTGGGCACAAAGTCACATGGGAGAAAGCGACCAATGGGAGAATTTTGCTAGTTAGAGACCAACTGTGTTATTCAAAAAGTACTTACAGTATTAGAAGAAAACAGTAAGGGTGGATCCTATGCCATTGTCAGTTAATATGTTCCACTCTCCTTTCTACCTGAAGTTGCAAACAAAACTCCAGTTTATCCTTCTGATACCTTCTCTTGTATATTTTGCATATTGTGTTTCAAGCACGTTTAGTAAATGCTTCAATTCATGGGCTGGTTTATCTAGGGTTGAATTAGGATTCATGGGAAAGGAGTCCTATGTGAACTTGTGTGTAGCAGCCACTAAAGAAATTGACCCAGGAGAGTGGGAGGGAAGGCAGGAAGACTGATGTTCAACCTTTAGAGGGTCCCAGGGTTATTACCTTGATTGGGTAACAAGGACCAATCCCAGCCAAGGGGGCTAGAGTGGTAGGGACAGTGACATCACAGGAGCTGTTCCAAGTTACGGAGCATCGTATCTGACTTGTGAGGACACATGGCACTGGTCAGGAAGTGAACTCATGCATTGACACACTCCAGGTAGGCAGATCGGAGGTCAGTGCATGTGCTCCCCACGACAGCGTGCAGAGTTGCATGTGAAGGATATTGCAAGTATGTTGTTATTTGACTAGGTAGAACACTAATAGGGGGAACATTTCCCTCATAAATTAAAAGGTGCAAGATCATTCCTACAACTTCATCCTTAATCACATATAGATACTCCTTCTTGATTTTGAGAAAAACAGCAGTAGTACATAGTTTCTGAAGAATTGCCCGAAGCTCTGGGTTGCAGCTAGTGTGCAAGAAACACACAATCTGGTGAATGCCCGTGGGAGTATGTGGCACGTGGGAACATGATTGGTCATGTGTAGGCTTAGAATAAAGGCTGAGAACATCTCGTATAGTCCAGTAAAGGCCACTTGGTTAAATTAAATCCCTCAGTTAAATATTTGCCTTTTAAATGTAACAAAGCACTTGATGCGGGAACTAGATAAACCAGATCAGTCACAGTGTTTGAAAGTAGTTCTCCAAACTGAAAGGAAAGTACAACTTTGACTCAACATACATGTTAAATTGTTTAAATATGTCCATTGTCACAAAGAAAATGAGTTGCTTTGGCTAGGACTAGGATTACGGGCTTCATTTTTATAGTAGGGATGGAAGCGGGCAGGAATGGAGCCAGTGATATCCGCAGTGGGAAGGTGTCCTTTTCACCAGATGATCCTATAACGAACATCGTCCTTCAGTAGTTCTTGGTTATCCGAAAGCAGTAGCATATTACAGCAATGAATAGTGAAAACTGAAAACAAAGTACTTTCAGTTTGGATTTGGAATATATCATGTACTTTTAAATGAATAGGACAAGCTCATGATTTGGGAGTCACTTCAAAAATCTTAATAAAACCTGCCCTAGATTACCTAATACTTTCCACCCTCCTTGTTACTTTAATTTTTCTCACAATGCGAGTAAAACTGCCTCTCCAGCTGATGCTTAGATCTTCCCTGATGTTGGAAAGGTGACTGTTTCACCTTTACAAAGGCTACATCAAGAACAAGTGGAGACATTAAAATATTAAGAAAAGAGGTTTAGCATATTAGAAACTATTAAAAGTAAAGTTCTTGAGACTCAGGCTCATGGAAAACCTTGAAATATGATTTATTCCATTTTTTAAAACCTGAACAACATAAATATCAAGGTCAACTGTGATCAGATTACATTTAGGAATGCAGTTATAGTTATAACTTCATGTAGTTAAATATAGTTATTCCTAATAACTAGAATAATAATAACTATAAGAATTTAAGGTAAAGAGAGTACCTTAAAACCTAATTTAAAAAGTAATATTCTCTTATTGTAAAATTAATGGAAAATATAGGAAATAGCAAGAATAATATAAAAATCCCCAAGATTTCTACCATTTATTAAATAGTGTATAACCACTTTTTGATACTTGTATCTTCTTCCTCTTTTTTATTAACATTTGTGTGTCTTTAAAATATAATTGGCAGCTAACAATTTTAACTGCCTTTTTATTTCACATATTAAAAATATTTTATAAATCATTAAGTTTCATTTTATAACACAACTGTTAATAGCAATGTAGTGTAGAAAGAACTCTAAGTGTATATTTAATTTAGCCAGAGCTTACTGTGATAAATTATTTATAGGATTTTTTTTTTCCTGGGTAGGTTTTAGATGCTTGCACAATGAGAATGAACCTAAATTCACCAGCCAAATATCTCTTTGATTTGTATGGCAGAAAAATTAAAGATATTTCAAAAGGTAAGTGGCAAAGATTTTCTAAACTATATGATAATATTATGAAAGGTATTTATATAATTTTGTTTTTACTTTATGCATTTAAAAGGAAAACAGATATAATAAAAGAGCTTAACATGAATAATATATCTTTCTTATACAAAGGGAAATCATGAAAGGGCATAAAAATGTTGGGAATCTTTTATTTCATCATGTTTTAGTCCCTTTGGGCTTCTATCTATCTATCTATCTATCTATTTATTTTCAAGATTTGTTTATTTATTTTTAGAGAGGGAAGGGAGGGAGAAAGAGAGAGAAAGAGAGAAACATCAATGTGCGGTTGCTGGGGGCCATGGCCTGCAACCCAGGCATGTTCCCTGACTGGGAATCGAACCTCTGATGCTTTGGTTCTTAGCCCGCACTCAATCCACCGAGCTACACCAGCCAGGGCGATATATTTATTTATTTTTTAATTGTTGTTCAAGTACAGTTGTCTCCATTTTCACCCCACCGTGCCCCCTCACCCCAACCATCCCTGCCTCCCACCCGAAACGCCCCATAGACTGAGTGGCTTCAATGGCAAGCATTTATTTCTCCCAGTTGTGGAGGCTGGTACTCAGACCAAGGTACCAGTAGGTTCCGTGTCTGTTGAGGGCCTGCTTCCTGATTTTCCTCAGTGTGTCTTTATGTGGCGAAAGAGGCAAGGGTGATTTCTGGGGTTTCTGGTAGGAGGACATTAATTCCATTCAGAAGGGCTCCACCCTCATAACCTAATCACCTCCAAATACCATCTCATTGGAGATGAGGTTTTAACATGTGGATTGGAGGGGCAGGGGAACATGCACATTCACTCCATAGCACAAAGCAAGCTTAGATTTTTAAAGAAATCGATGGGTATTTTAACCATCGTAAACCATAACTTAAATAAATGAAAGTAATTGATACATTTTCATAATTTATTTATTTCTTTGGTATAAGCTTTCAAAAGAAAAATGAAATATTGCACTACTGTATACCTGGAGATTTTAAAAAATATTTGGGCTAACTTCTAGAAGCTTTTTCAGAGGTTCTGATATGTGCTTTAACACAATTTTATTGTATTTTTTTGTCCAAATATGAGACATCCATTTTTATTTCTTAAAGGCACTGATTTTCTGGTCTCTGAAAGCAAAAATATCATGAATTCCATATGTGTGCTACTATTAAATTACTATTAATAGTAATTACTACTATTGCTTTACTTTTTAAAAATCTATTTTTTATTACTTTAGTAGTAATCACTATTATTTGAATAGTGGTACTAATAACACTGTGAAATGTGCCACTGTTAACAGCCTCTCACGTCACTGAAACCTTAGTTCCACGTGCCAGAACAAACATATAAAGTGGCAGACTCTAACTGCAAGAAAACTAAAAGTCATTTTAGGGTGTGGCTGTCCTGGATACTCCCCTTTGCGTCTAACACCCTTTCTTGTCCTCTACAAAAGCAAACTTTCCTGGCTTTGACATCCTTGATTAATACTATTGAGTGATCACTGTGATATTTTTGATACTTATTGTTCCTAACTTAAATTTATTTCCTAAGGAGTACATATATGTGTGCATTTAGAAAATAAATCTATTTTTCTTAGTCATTTTCAATATTTGTATTAGATATGATAATTATTTTTAATTAGGGGTTTTCATCTGAAGTTTGTAAAGCACTTATAGACACCCATTATCTAGGAGCATTAGATAGTTATTTGCTGGTAAGACACATTAACTCAGGGAATCCTTCCTTATTTTTTATTTTTTTGAGGGGTGGGGAGAGTTATTATTATTATTAAGGATTTTATTAATCCTTAATAAGGATTTTTTTTTATTAAGGATTAAGGATTTATTATTAAGGATTTTTTATTATTAAGGATTATTAAGGATTTTTTTTAAGGATTTTTATTAAGGATTTTAAGGATTTTTTATTATTAAGGATTTTTTTTTTTTTGCCATTTTATCCCCTTCCTAGTCATGCTGGCTAAACTTTTCTTTATGATCAACAATATTTTATAATCCTTAAACATGCATTAATAAAATAAATAAATAACTTATTTTGTAAAGATCCTATCTAGCTTTGAATTATTTGCAGCTCACCTAAAATTTTAGATTTGAGTTAATTGCTAGAATTAAAATCTATATGGTACTCTGGTTAAGATTAAAGATTTCTTTTTGGAAGTTTGATTCCCCCCCTCCCAAATGTGGTAATAACAAAATTGCTTAACAAAACAGAATGTCTCTGACTCTGAGGTGTGATACTTCACGGATGCCAGAGTCATTCAGGTTCATGCCTCATGCTTCATGTGTCAAAGAAGTGTGCTATTATCACATTTTAATGTGTGCCTCGCCCTGTGTTTTTGCATACTTATAAAAGCTCATGCCAGCTGAAATTAGCCTATGCAACTACTAACATGTGGGAGCATAACAAAGTCACTGGACTTAAAACACAGAGAAGTTAATCCTGTTGGAGGAACTTCCAGTATGTAGCATACCACTCACTTAACATTAGGTTTTTGCATTTCTTATTTCTTTGTTAGTGTGATTTTGCACATCACATGATTGAGATCCCTGAACTTTTATGTTTGATGGTTTTCTGAACTTCAACTTAGGAAAGATCAAGTGCTATGCAAAAATTATCTCTTCATTTAAATAGATAAATGCTAATACTCTGATTTGATGTATAAGTTTTTTTTTGTATGTTTTCGTATTTTGTTTTTGTTTTTTGCTTGCCTGCTTGCTCTGTTTTGGATCAGAAAAAGTCACTTAATAATGTTGAATGTTAAGATCACAGCAATTACTTTTATTTTTAAGCATACATTAGAAGCGTAATTGCACCAAGGAATGGATACACACAGAAAATGTATCTTCTATCTGTTGCTTCTTTTTTGGAATTAGATATACTTTCTTTTTTTGTTGTTTTCTTTCTTTTTTATTTTTTAAATATATAATCTTTATTGTATTTTTTCATTACCATTGAGTCCCCTTATATCCTCCTGCCCCCAGCAATCACCACACTGTTGTCCATGTCCATGAGTCCTTTTTCCTTTTTGCTCAGTCCCTCCACCCCTAACCACTCCCCACCCCCACTAGCTGTCATCCATTCTCCATCTATGAGTCTGTCTCTGGAATTAGATATACTTTCAAGTTTTCCTCATATGCTTTGAGAAATGAACATATTTGATATGACATGAAATTGCTTTTACTTTATCGAGTCTAGTAAAACCTTTACAAACCCATAGGATTTGAAAATTGCGTATAGTTTTAGATTTCTAAATAGAAGATTTGAATAAAGCAATGTATTTTGTTACATGTGGAAAGGTTCTTTGGTTGTGGCTCCTGTATAGATCTATTCTTTCTATAGAAGAAGACAACTACCCATTGTGTAAAGATGCTGTATTCCTATATATGGTCAACGTGCTAGTACAACATTTCTGCTGGGGCATAATATATGCATTAAATATGCATTCTGCAAAATCGCTTCCACCAAAATAAAAGGGTTATGGATAAAATGGAGTTGAGGGAGATCATTCAGAATCTATGCACCTTTAAAACCAGAATGCTAACTAAAAATAGTAATTATTAACTTAGGAGATAATATAATCAGCCTGAGTAGGCATCTGAGTGCTGCTTCAGAGGGCATTAAAGCTGTACCAAACCAATACTTAAGTGTGAGAAAGGCAGATGGAAATCCACTTGGAGGATTGATCCAGTGGGGCATTATTTTATTTTCTTTTTAAAAAAAAACTTTATTTAATTTTTAGAGAAAGGGGAAGGGAAGGAGAAAGAGAGAGAGAGAAACATGGATCTATTGCTTCTAACCCAGGGCTATGGCTGGCAACCCAGACATGTGCCCTGACTGGGAACCAGACTGGCAACCTTTTGGTGTGTGGACTGTGCTCAACCCACTGAGCCACACCAGCCAGGGCCAGTGACACTGTCTTTAAGGAGGTCACAGAGAAGTGAAACTCCCACAGAGACATGTAAGGCCAAGAGGGCACCTTTCTGGGAAGGGAACCACAGAACAGCAGTTGTACTAAGGTCCTTTTGTCTTTCCTGCTAAAGGATAGAATTCTACTCCTACTGTCTTGGCCTCATTTGCTGAGAAAAAGGCACAGATTCACCAACCAAACTTCCATACTGTACTGATGTCATTCCCCTACTTACCAATCACATGTGAGCTAGTTGGTGTTATTGAAGCACATTAACGCAGCAGAACACATATTGTCAGCGCCAGATTTTGATGTCTTTGCATAGTAACACTCTCATCACCCCTGACAAGGCCCAGCTCTTTGTTCTCATCACTTCTTTGGCTTAATTATTGCATATGGTGAACCAGAGGAGTCACTCTCCCACTTGTGGAGGAAGATCTTAAGTCTCTTGGGAACTTTATGAGTCTGCTGTTCCAAAAACCAAACACTGCTCCTTGGTGGATCCGTCCAGATCATGGTGGATAATATGAAATTTACCCTAGAGGATACGAAGTTAGAATAGCACATTAATTAAATTGGTTCCAAGGCCATGCTATTAAACACTGGATGTTAATTTCCTGTTCCATTTGCCACCCCAAATTATGCCCAGCAGCAGTGCCCCGAGTAGCTGTATATTCATTCTCTGACAAGTTCTTCAGAAATTCTCCAATGAGATCAAATGACAGGATTAACATGTTTCAATCCCAAAATTTAAATAATGTAGAGATACTCTGAATTTGAATGGTAACTCTTGCCCATTATTGATTTTTGTCATGAAGAAATTAAATTCAAAGTGTAAAAATTCCCCAATAATTAAAAATAAAAATTTAAAGTCTACACAGAAGTAAATTCCAAAATTAAATAATCTTACCTTTGTAAGTTGAAACCCAGTAAAAGTTTTTAACTCCTCAAGTTAAAATTCAGTGAAATGAAGGTCCTGTCTAATTTTTATTCGTCCCAGTGTCAGCCAGATGGCTTCTGGATGCCTGGTTTGAGCTGGAATTTCTCCAGGAGCTACCGTCTGGGCCCCGCGGTGGGTGCCCTCCCTCAGGACCTCAGAATCTGAGCTGGGTCTACACCAACTTTATCATGTGCCCTGTTTCCAGCTGACCCAAAAGACGATCACAACATCAGCCCTCCCCCGCCCCCCCAGCACCTTCAGAACAGGAGCCAGTCCTCAGTTTCTAACGTGGCCATTCCTAGCAAAATGATGCCGGGACCCGATGTTTGGCATGATCCAGACCCGCGGGACTGTCGACAGAGACCATAGCAGAGACTAAGGGAAGGGAGATGCAGAAGAGAAAGCATTATGGTCAGTCTTTATTCAAGATGCTAGTTGATTTATGCTGTTGAGCAGGGCCTATGATCTGTGACATCACTCACTGGGAAGCAATCTCTTATCAAAGCATTAACTACAGTACTGTGTACTTTTGTACTGTCTTGAGGGAAACATTGACCAGTGTCTACTGTCTCCTCTCTCTAAGAGGCTGAATGAAATGTTGGTTAAGTGCTCTGAGTTTGGAGCCAGAGTTCAAATTCCCATTATGCCACCTATTGTCTGACCTTGGACAGATTATTTTATTTCTCTGAGGATCAGTTTTCTGCTCCATAAATTAGAGATTAGAGTACTTATCTTAATAGGCTGTTGTAAGGATTAAGCAAATTATATGTGAAACCCTTAAAACAAGTGCCTGATACTTGGTAAGCATTATATAACATTGTGATTATTGCTGCTAGTATTACTTTTATTATTCTCAAAGAGGGCCCTTCGAGGCTGCATGCTTGCAACTTCGGAAATTTGCATTGGTGGCAGACCCAGCCATAAAGACTTATTCGATGTACTGGTTTTTCCCCTTCGTGAAGTATTCTCAACAACTTCGTGTCCTTTTCCCTCTGAGTTCCATGGTTTTGGCCCCCTGTGCTGACTGAGGGTAGGTCCTTTCTTGGGGCACAGCGTCCACCTTGTCTTGGGGGCACTGTTTTCAATCCTGGGGCACAGTGGCTGCTGGAACAATCACCTGTGGTCACAGAACTATTTAAGCTTAAGAAACATACTTCACCACTCAGCTTTCGCCACCCCATCTCCACATCGGCTTCAGTTGGAGAATAGCTTTTGGTGAATTTCTGATTTTCACGAGCTGTTCATGTTGCTGAGGCTCATTTTCGTAGGTACCGAGTGAGGACCAATACTACTGCCCTTTCCCCCTGAAGACACACTCGAGTTCATGTTTCTGTCCTTGTTTCCTGCAGATTTGCCTCTGCTGTGCTCTCTTCCTTTCAGAAAAGTTTCCTTCACGCACCAGCTTGTGCTGCATTGTTTGCTGCAGTGGAGTTCTTTCTCTTTTTTTCTTTTCATGTCCCTTAGCTTTCTGCTCCACACTTGTGTTTTTCTAACATATTCCTGTAGATATTTTTCTCGCAGTGTCTCTCATAGTGAGAGAGATAAAGTCAATAAGTTCCAACTTTGTCAATAGCATCCTTTGTTCAAACCAGTCTTATCCATTTTCACCTCCCTGAGTTAAATAATCGGACCCAGGATGCATTTTCCCACCATCCAACATCTAATTTAGATCTGGGCTCTTTGAACTGTTGTTGTTCTGCTTGGATCCCTGTAATATCATTCGTCTTGCTGTTGCCTTTTTTAAAATTGTAGGCCCATACATTTTTGGGCCTACGATTTGAAGAAAATCGTTTCTTACTTTGAAGAAAAAGTCTTCACCAAAGACTTTTTATTTAGTATTTTATGCTAATCTTCCTAGCAGCCCTTCTCCGATTTGTTTAGATTTTATGTGTGCTCTGTACAATGGTCTCATCCTCCAAAGAGATTTTTCCATTTCTCTTACTTAATTTATCTGTAACATAACCATCTCTTTAGTGTTTGGGATTCTGGCTTCTCTGGGGGTTTGTTCTGAATTTGTTCCCTAAGATCTTATTTTTATTTCTGTGAGTTTTCACTGGGCCTCGGTTACTGTTTTGTGATTTTGTAAGAATTAAAATATTTTCTCTTTTTGTATTAACCTTTTTCAGAGTAGTTAGATTTGGGTGTATCTTTTGCACGCTCAACCCTGGTCTTCAGGATGTCAGTTTATACTTCTCATATCTGAAAGTATGTATGCTAAGGTCAGATGCTGTCTTTGTTCTAAGGCAGTCTTCTCCCTCTCCAGCCAAATAAGCCTTCCTTTTCCTTGTTTGCCTGCATACATTGCTGTGTTCTCATCATAGGATTGAAGCATATTTTATTTCACTTTAAACAGTTTTAAAATTATAGTTGACATACAGTGTTATGTGAGTGTTAGGTGTACAAGTTATTCAGCGTTTATGTACCTAACGAAGTGGTCACTGCAATAGCTCTGGTAGTCACTGTAGCACGTTCTCACAACACTGTTGAGTGTCTTCCCTATGCTGTGCATGATCCCCGTGGATCATGAATTGTGACTGGAACTTTTACCTCCTATTCCCCTTCACCATTTCCACCCACATCTCTTCCGACAACCATCAGTTTGTTCTCCATATCTGTGTGTCTGTAAAATTGAAGTTATTTTAAAAACACTTTCCTTTCTTCTTGACTCTTTTAGCAAATCTTATTCCTAGATTTGTAATACTTTCATCAGGTTGTTTCTCTACCTTAGCTGAAGAAAGTAGAGTGTTCCTATAATAAATCCACCACCTTTTTGTGTGTGAAGATGAAGTTTAGGTTTCTGAAATTTAGAACTATGAGCAACATTTACATGACAAATAAATTCAGAGCCAACTTGGGTTGGTTGGTTGAGGTTACTTTAAAAGCTTGTGGACAGGCTATGTGACTCTAAGGTTAGCTCATCCACAAGTTCTTTCTGGCCTAGAATGCAGTTTTAAATAACATAATGAAGATTAGAATTTGAGACAGGGGATTCAGTGCTGCCTATCTGGCCTGGTATTGACAGTTTAAAGATAGAACCACACTGCAGTACATGCAGAACTCAGCTGCCCTTTACGAGATCTATCCAGAAAAAGTCCAACCACTTTAATATAATGAGAACAGTTTGCACAACATCAGTGTAAACTGGCAGTCAAGGAGAGCAGACTGCAATGTGCATGCACAAACAGTGACAACTTCACTGTACTAGTCAGTGGGGGCTGTAGACACCACTGAGTGAGCGTGTGTGCTGTGTGGCCATTGCATTCAAAATGACTGAGCGAGTAGAGTGATGACAAATCTGCATCAAATTTTGCATTAAGGTTGAACATTTCTTCGCAGAAACTATTTGGATAATTCAGAAGGCTTTCAGGGATGATGCAGTGAGTGCAGCACAAATGAAAGTGTGGCACAAATGCTTCAAAGATGGTTGAAAATCTTTTGAATGTGATCCACATTCTGGGTGGCCTGCAACAAGCAGAACACCTAAGAATGTTGAACATGTACAGGCTGCAATCAACAAAGATTGGCAACTGACAGTGCAAGAACTAGAAGCTGATCTGGGGATTCCCAAAATTGCTGTGTCTGAGATTTTGACACAGGATCTTGGCATGAAATGTATCGTGGCAAAATTTGTTCCACAGTTTCTGCTACCAGATCAGAAGGAACATCGTGCTGCAGTTGCTAATGACTTCATTCAAACCACTACCAATGAACCACATTTCCTTATGGTCATAACTTTGAAGGAGACTGAGGCATCATTGTCCTATGTACAGTGTTTTTATATCTTCTTCAATAAATGCCTCCATTTTTCATATTACACGTCTGGATACTTCCTGGACAGACCTTGTACGTTAAAGTCTTGACCTGCAGATTTGGCTATAAAACACAAAAAAGCAGCAAACACTGTTCAACCTTCCAAAATAATCTAATCTTAATCTCCTACTTACCTTCAGTCACAGGCAAAGTTCACTGAATGGTTTAGGAGTAAGCTGTAGCCGCCTTCACAGAAAGGCAAGCATGACCAGCTAGGGGAGCTAGGGCTTTTACAGTCCTCCTCAGGATACTAAAACCATCATACACTCCTCCCTGGCCAGCATTTTCTGAAGGCCAAGGCTAGTGGAAAACAGTCCCAGCTGCATTTAGTTGCCATGACCCATCACACTTAAAATTTTATATAGCCCTTGCCTATTATAAAATTTCTGGCTGACCTCCCTATTTTTCATGTACAAGCCCTTAAGTAAAAATACAACTAGAAAACTGTAAACTTATCTACTTGGTCCAATATAAGCTGCTCAATATCACCAAGGTTAAAAAGCTTTGTGAGTTTTGTCTAAAACTCACAAAGTCCTTGCATATTAAAGCACCATCAAGGCGTGAAGCCACCTAGTCAAGACCCCTCCATAATTCTCAGTCTTTTTGTATTATTTGCCCTCCAAAATTGCTTGTATATTGCTTGTGGAAATGTAAAATGGTTCAGCTCTTTGGAAAACAATTTGGTGGTTCCTACAAAAGATAAACACAGATAAACATAGACAAATGCATGGCCCTATAATTCCACTCCTAGGTATATACCCCAAAAGAATTGAAAACATAATCAAGTCCATGTACATACATATTTATAGCAGCATTATAGATAATAGCAACAGCCAGAAACCAAAGGTCTGTGCAAGGATGACTGTAGAACACATGTGGTACATACATGCAATGGGATATTATTCAGCCATGAAAAGGAATGAAGTGCTGATAATGCTTTAATGAACCTTGAAAATGAACCTTGAAAACATGCTAAGTGGAGGAAGCCAGAAATAAAGGGTGATGTATGATTTTATTTCTGCGAAATACCTAAAATAGATTCATACAGACACAATGTGGATTGGTGTTTGCCAGGACCTGCGGGGGGAAGGGGAATGGGGAGAAATTGCTTAATGTGTAAGGGATTTTACTCTGGAATGATGGTATTCTTTTTGGAACTGGATAGAGGTAGTGGTGGTTCATTTTGAATGCCATTGGATTATTCACCTTAAAATGGTTGGTTTTGTATTACATGAACTTCACCTCAATAATATATTTTTTAAAAAGGAAGCAGAGTAGAACCAATTTACCCCAGTTATTCCAGCCAAGGTAATTCTCTAGATCAGCCGATAGACAGCTGATTCTAAAACATGTGAGCAAACTCTGCCGAGTCCAGCAGGACCACCCAGCTGATTTACAGACTCATGAACTAAATAAATGTTTATTGTTTCATGCCACTGAGTTTTGACGTTTGCTATGCAGCATTATTGTGGCAACAGATATCAAATACATTTAGCTGTTCATAGTAATGAATATTATTATATTATATCTATTCACGAGTCAGACAGCCAAATTCTATTCCTACGTCTTAATCCTTTATGTTGCTAAAGGGTAATCTTCCTGATATATGCTGTATTTTTTTATTATTATTATTATTATTATTATTATTATTATTATTATTATTGCTTAAGAGTTTACACATCAAGACAATCCTACACACTCTGTATCCTGACATTCCAGCACCTTCATGATGTGGCCTCGCCCCGCCCCTTCAGTTGAACCACCCACAACTCGCAGCTCCCCGCTGTGCACCTTCTGTGTTAGCTAGATCAGCCCCTTCAGTGTCTCAGACAGTGCACGACTTGTGCCATGTCCAGCTGCCTTACCTTGGTGCATGCTATTTCATACCCACTCAATGATTATTCTTCTCTGTCTAGTCAAGTTCAGCAACCTACATCAGTTAGGATATATGTTATGGTGACAAATGGCACTAAAACTTCAGTAGCTCATATAGAGGCCTCTTTTCACTCATTTTACATGTCGCCGTGGGTCGACGGTACCTGCTGTGGTTTAGGTAAAAGCGAGTCACATATCATCTCCTTATTATAAGGGGTGAATAATCCTACCACAGGGACGGCCATTGAAAGTCACATACATGGCTAAGCCTGACGTGGATAGAGGGGAAGTATTGTATAATTTTCCTTCAGGGAAAGGCAGCAAATATTTTGAATAATGATGGAATATACTACACTACCTGCTCTCCAGAATCTGTGTTTGTTATCCATTGCTGTGCAACAAGTTACCCCCAAACTTAGTAACTTAAGGCAACAAATGTATATTTCACAACAATGAACAAGTGTTCCTCCAGTCATTGCTCCTTTCATTTCTGACAGCTCTAATTTCTTTTTATTTTAAAGTATCTTATAGCTCTCTGAAACCTGTTCTTTTAAACATTTACCATTTGTCCCCACTTTGCCCTCAGGAATTACAGAATACAAATTAATTTCGAGTCTATGGTTGTCTTTCAACTATTTGAACATGTATGATTTAAGTCTTTTTTAGGTTAAATATGTGTAGTCTCTATACCTACTCCACTGGACCCTCATCAAGCTGTTCCCTCTTTTCTGTTCCCTCTTTTTAATTTTTTTGGTCTTCCTCTTCGTGGGGCCTCACATTGTCCATGATTTCCAAAGTCAATCAATGACCAGTAAAGCAATCCAACCCTCTTTCTTTTTTCAGGTCATCCTATAATCTACAGTTACATTATTATTTCTACTACACACTTGATATCGTTGACCTATATTGATCTTAAAGTCAACCAAAGTTTCCCCGTTTTTGCTCATAATTTGCTTTTAAGCTACTATGTCTTCCTTATCCTGTACTTATACTACAGCTGATTTTTAGATATGATCATAGAACTCTATATATTTGTTCCTGCTAAATTTTTAATTATAAGGTTTTTATGTAGTAATTTAGCCTGCCAAGGTCTTTCAGATACTAGTCTGTCATCCAGAGATTAACAGCATCTAAATAAATACAGTAGATATTATAAAATGGCATACTAATTAGGGATGCTGCCCTTCTCTGGGAAACATTAAACTTAGATTTCTTTTGATGTTCAAATTCAGAACACTGAGAAAGAGCTTAATCAAAATGCTTCCCTCTCCTTTTATGCCCTAAAAATGCCTGGTACCATTCCTGTACTTCTAGTACTGCTCCTGCTCTGCTAAAAGTGGGATTCTGTGATGGTCCAGATAGGCTGGGCCCTGGAAATGGCATTACTTTCTTAGCTAAGGGTGGGCAACTCAGAAGTGTGTATAGCCTTGTACATGCAGTTTAGCCCCCTCAGGGACAACTCCGTGTGTGTGTGTATTTGTTCAGATTCCTTTTCTTGCTTTCTTCAGGGCAGCACCCAGTCATAACTTTCTTTTGCCTTGTTTTGGTATTAAGCAACATGTTTCTCTGTCATTTCTAAATTGGAATGTTTAATAGCAAACAGTCATAGATTATATGGGACTTAACCAGGAGGTTTGCAGATGCTCAATGTTCTCCTGCCTTGCTGCAGAACACCCATTTATCTGGGAAGAGGCGTACAGATTTAGTAGTACCTTGCTTGAGGACAATAGATGTTAGCTACATTCTGTTGGGACCTGCTTCCCACTGGAAGAAATAATAGTTATATGCTGGTATTGGTGATCTCAAGACCCATGTAGGGAATTTTCCCAAGAGTCTCCCTCCATGCTCATTAAATATTCCTTTAATATGTAAATTACCCCATGTTGGGTCCCAGTGATTACTATTTATTTTTCTAAGACTTCACAAACCATTCATTTTATAATCTGTCCCAGAACTTTTCAGGGAATAATACCAAATTTATGGATAAATATCTTTAAGTTTATCTGCCTCCCTTCAATTCTTGGATCCCTTTCCCATATACCTTATTCCTCAGATTTTATGAGATATAACGACTTGAGTGTCTTGCTGCAGGATGCCCGTGTTCGTGGTTATTAATCAGCCCTTAAGTCTCTTCAGGAAGAACTGGTATGTACAAAGGCAGCGAGTTAAGAGCACTTTTGTGCAGGAAAGACGCTGTTCACAAGTCTTCAGACCCTCCCTGGGAGTGAGCTGCCTGTGCCCTTGCCTTGGTGTCAGGCTTCCTGGGACATGGACCTCAACATCCCTCAGTGCTGTCCAGGCATCAGGGTTGAGGTGCCCTGGCTGCTTGGACAGAAACAGAAAATGCTAAGTAACCAGTGATTTATATTTCTCCTCTTTGGTTTATAGAGAATATTAAGACGTTTGTTAAAGCTTGATTTTAAAAAGTTTTTTTTTCTTTTTAGTGGCAGTTAGAGACTCCATTATAATTGGATAACTGTCATCTTTTAGTAAATATGTGAACGCAGATTTGTGTGATACGAACATTCACAAAACAATCTGATCTGCTCATAGACTTTTTAATGCATTACAAAGTCCCTTTTGAAGTCTTTAAAACATATACTTTCTTTTATATTCATGAAGATATGATCATCTCTTCTAGGTTTTGTTGAGCTGAACTTTCTTCAGGATTTCTGTTTTTTGTTTTTTGTTTTTTTTTAAGCAAAGTCCCTGCTCTTTTCCTCTTCTCCTTGAGTTTGTCTTTCTAGCTCCCAGTTTCTATACCTCTTGTTCCCCAGTCTTTGGACTCTGATACCAAACATTCCACTCCGATTTCAATGACTTCTCTGTGGTCTTAGAAGCTCATTATAAAAAATATTAAGCATAATTGCCAATGAAAACAATCTAATTGTTACTACATGTTAAAAACAATTTTTTTACAAAGCTCTCCTTGTAAAATAACATGATTTAGCAGAGATTAGTTTTCTTCCTCCTACGAGTTGTTAGAAGAAAGATGAAATCATAGACAAACATGTATTATACCAAAAATGTATGAAATGCTAATTCAAGAAGATTCTACTTTTGTGAAACAAACACGGAGAAATAAATCGCAAGGAGGAAGGAACCCTCTATTGGAATTGCTGAAATTATTAAGACTTTTTAGTTTATTACATTGAATATATAAATTTTCATGACATAATGTATTTTATATCCTAAATAAAATTTTTAAATATACATAATCTGTTTACTTAATATTTGCATCCAAGGAGGTCAAAACAGCTGTGCCCACATTATCTGACTCCTAGGTCTCTCTGAATTAGGTGTGTGTATGTCAGGTATTATCATGGTTCCTGCTCTTGAGACAGAAAGGAAAGAAAGAAAGAAAGAAAGAAAGAAAGAAAGAAAGAAAGAAAGAAAGAAAGAAAGAGAGAAAGGAGGGAAAGGAAAGGAAAGGAAAGGAAAGGAAGGAAGAAAGAAAAGGAAGGAAGGGAGAAAGAAAAGGAAGGAAGGGAGAAAGGGAGAAAGGAAGAAAGGAAGGGGTCTAGACATACTTTTTACATTTGTATTAATTGTGACTTTATAATATAACAGTAGAATTTTGAGACATTTTACAATTAGCTTGCTTTTGACTGTAAGTTACATATGTAACTGTAATATGTAGTATATTTGCTTTTGTTTTTGTTTTACAACAGTTTTTAATTACAACTTAAAGTTTTTAATTACAAATTAAAGTTTTTAATTACAACATTTCCTACTGGGTCAAAAGTTAATTTGTTCCTCAGTTGATACAGTTTGTGTTAAGATTTTCTGAATAGTAATAAAAATAAAAAATAATAATGTAAAAATGTGTCATTTATTATACCAAGCAATTATACAGTGACATTTCTAAAGGCCTTCCAATTTTTGTTAGTTATATTTGTTATGGTTCATACATTATACTTTCCAAAACTAACTCTAAGATAGTACTCTAAATTTTAAAGAGCTTTAACGTCCAAAATCAAGTCATATATATTCAATTGTTATGTATTGGTATAGACCATAGATACAAAAATAGATTAGGTATGACTAATTCTCAACATTCCTTTAAGCAACCTTAAGTATGTACATGTACCAATTGAATTAAGTTATTTTACATTACTACTACATATCAAATGTTTTAAATGCCCCCAAAATTGAGTCCACAGAATACTTGTATTTTCAAGACACACACACTATTATTTTTGTTGAAGGGAAAGGCAAGACTCAGACAATAGAATCCTAGCTCATTTCTATTTGTATAAATCAAATTATTTAAATCAATGAATTGTGTATGCTGACCCGTTCCACCAGTGCGCTACTGGGGGGATGGAAAAAGATGTGCACGGTGGTGGAAGTAGAAAGAGGCATAAAGCGTATTGGAAAACTACCAAATGTCCCCTGCAAATGGGCCCTATTCAGAATCAGTAAGCGTATGATGAGTGAAGTGGTTTTGAATATCGCCTTTAGATTCCATGCTGTTACAAGGCCAGCCCTGAACATGGCAACTCTTATTTCCACACACAGTACCTCTTCACTCTCAATTTAACCCCAAAATCTGATGAACCCATTACTCCATACTTGATTTCATGGAACAAGGAGTAGATATAGTTACAAATGATCAATCACAAGCCGTGAACCAAAGCAGCAAGGCATTAACAATTCACACCATTTCGGTCCACTTGCTCAAGCAGAAGATGTGCCAGCATATTTAATGCACAGCTACTTCGTTCAGTTTAAGAAAAGACATGACTCAGGCTGCATTTTCAAAACAGAGAATTCCTAAGATTTCATACTTCCTAAGCCCTAGTGTCAATGTTCACCCACTCATCGGCAATTAAAATAACCAGGTGTCCTGTAAAGGTCGCACTGCATAAATTATATTTTACTCAGGTAAAAACAATGTGACCTGTGAAATTCTTCTCCCTGATGCATCCCTGTTCTGTTTGATCCTATGATACAAATCAATGTCTCTTACAGAAGTATTATAGTGCTGTAGACCCCGCAGGCAATATCCCGTCAGTTTAATAGGATCACTGCAAAACTAAAGCAGCTGTGAAAGATCGCTCTAAGTACAGCCGTCTTGTGCTTGTCATTTTGTTCAGTGGAGGAAAAATCCAAATTTGGGTAGGCACTGGTATTTAAGAGAACGACTGCTAAATCTTTTCTCGTAAGTACCTTAGAGACAATAAGATTTGACATATAGCATGTAAACAAAAGTACACAGCAGCTGTTAGTTTAGTTTTGTTTGAATGAAAATATACTGATCTAAATCAAGCAACATACGAGACAGTATGCTCTCCATCTTTCAATCTTCCCAGCAGACCATGTGGCTGAGTGGTGCCTGTTGGCTGCTCTGGGACCTGGAGTTTTCCAACTATTACCCAAAGCAGGGCAAGGAGCATTAATGTGCGTGCACACCTTGACACTAGTTCAGGGTCCCTCCAGGCACACTTTCTGGATGGGAAGCCCTCAAATCTGAGCATCTTTGAAAAACTCACTATGTTTTATTAAAAAAAAAAGACTTTTTGGATAAACTTCATTTAAAAAATAAATTCCAGTCCAGTTGGTGGGAAATTTCCCAAAGACGTGCTGCTGCTAACAGTAGCGGTGTGTTTTTGAGACTGAGACCTAAAACTTCCGGTGGCAGGGCGTATGGAAGTTGCTTTATAGGTGACCGTGCTCTGGGCAGTGCTGTTTCGTTTTCCCCACAGACTCACGCATCTGCCTGAAATGTGAAAACGACAGTATCGCATAAATTATGATGTGGGTATTTAATTGACAAATTTTAATTTATAATTGGAAGCAGGTTATTGAAGCCTTTAATGATATCCAGTGCTTTTTGAAACTATAATAAAAACTCATCTTTTCAGCTTTCTGTGATAGGTTCAAATGTAGTATATGAAGTGTCCCTGTTACAGTAAGATGTCGGAGGGAGGGGTATATTCCCGAGGCGTAGACCTTGACGGGTGATTCCAGTCTGCATCTGTTTGGTCAGTTCCACTAGCATTGTGGTTTCCCTTTAGAGGGAGTTTCGGTTCCTTGTCAAAAATCTTTGCTACGTGCCATTATAAATCCGTATACATTCAAGCTTCTTATCAACGATAAAATGGTTTTAATATAAGGTCTGCCTGGAGGCTGAAGAGTTTATTTTCTTATGAATAGCATTTGAACTCATTGTGTTGGGAGTTCTTAGAGGGAATTATCTTTATCATTTAAAATAGCTATTTCGACCTTACTCTAACAGTAAGTCTACGTTATTGAAGTTTCATCGTATGTGTTTTCCCATAGTAGCATGGTTTATGACAGGGTAGAATAAAGCACACGAGGATTTCCCAGGAACTTTTTAAATACAGGCTGCTGGCCTTCTCCTGTGTAGTTAGTTAATGCTTCATTACCAGATCATTTTGTTTTCCTCTTATGTCTTCCCTCCTACTCTTCAAAATAATTTTTTTTTAAAGATTTTATTTATTTATTTTTAGAGAGAGAAGGGAGGGAGATAGAGAGAGAGGGAGAGGGAGAGAGAGAAACATCAATGTGCGGTTGCTGGGGATTCTGGCCTGCAACCCAGGCATGTACCCTGGCTGGAAATCGAACCTGGGACACTTTGGTTCCCAGCCCACGCTCAATCCACTGAGCTACGCCAGCCAGGGCTTTCTTCAAAATAATTTATATGGACAATTAAAATAAAACAATCATACATACCATAAATGTGCTTCAAAATTCTGGTATATTTTCATTTACTTGTCAAATTTTGGTCAGATTTTCATTAGATCATACGAAGTGAAGTTACAAATATGAAGTGATTGTGCATAGCTGGATTCATGGTCCTAAAACTTACCTAAAAGACTATCCACCGTGTATCTAGGCTATATTTATTCATCCAATAGTCACTCGCTGGGCATTGCTTTTACCAAACTGAAAAATGTCATCATCTCTCTAGTGAAGTTACTTTTTTTGGTCATATGATTTATTTACCCAGCATCCTCAGTCTTAACTCCAAATCCATTAGAACTATTGGGTTAACTTCAGATTTCCCCTTAGTCATAAGGAGCATGAACAAAATGGGTAAAAAGTGATCATCCCAGTAACTTCAAACCTTTCCAGTGGTGGAAATGATCTCAATGGAATGATTCCATTTGATCTACTAATTTCTAAACCATTTATCTGATAAAAAATGGTTTGGTCTTGCTTAAAGAAAATATTGAAATTAGAGAAAAGCAAAGTTTATGTAAATAGGAGGAAATAGGTAGGACACCTCTAAGAAAGGCCTCAAACATAAGGGGAAATGCTCTGCGTAGCCAGGCACACAGGTATGAAAGGGAAACAGGGTAACAGGGGCCAGCTCACCTTCCTGAGTGAAGCGTTAGTTGGAAGGAGATGCTCTTGGTTTGGAAAACAACGCCCTGAAGTTCCTTCTCTGGGAAAGACATGTAGACAGATGACAGATAGATAGATCTATGTACATGTAGTCTTATATCTATATGTGGATAAAGATATAAAGTGGGTTTTGCTAGTTCATAGAAACATCTTGGTTTACACTTTTTCCAAGGTTGAAAAGTATCTATGATCTTTTCTAAATCATTGTCCTTTTTTCTTGTAAATCTTTATGTGATGCTTTTCTTTAACAGAATGAAATTTTGCTTTAGAAACAGGGAAAAGGAGAACTGTACAGGAAAGAGAGAAAATCATTGGTTAAGAACACTATGAGTCTTCTTTGGCATAGAATATTATAAATAGCCACTAAAATGCTTAAAAAATAATTTATACCTTAAAATCTGTAGTTGGGATTGAAAAGTCAAGTGAATTTTTCAAATCAATTTTTCTATTATACTTTATAACTATCATGTTAGGCCAATGCTTCTCTTTTTTTTATGGAGAGTCCTTTAACTGGTTAATAAATTTTATTTTTGCAATTTTTTTCAGTATATTAAGATAATTTATACTTCCTTTCTAAGTACTTAGGCGTATCATTTTCTTATGTTTTCTATACCTTCCTAGTTAGTGGAAACATTGTTCTTGGAGTGTGCTTTGTCTTTCTTTTCAAGAAGATCATCAAAGTTACTAGTTTGCAGCTTCCAAAAAGAAAGAGCCTTCTAATCCCTAGTTCAGAGGCTAACCTTTATTAGCACTCTTGTGGTTATAATGAGGACCCTGCTTCCAGCAGGGAGATTCTGGAATACTGAACAGATTATTCAAGAAGTTCAGAGCAGATTCTGAAGTCCCTTATAAAACCTGCTTGTGAATACTGCTTTCTTCGCTTTGCTGTTTCTGGTTTCCATAGTATTCCTAATTACATAAATCATGTGGAGCATGGGAGCTGTTCTCCATCCAGTATCAATTCTGACACAGTTTGCATTTTGATATAATTTGGGGGGCTTTTTTCCCTAAAGCTGTATTTTTTTCCCTTAAATCTTATGGAAGGCACAAACTCTGAAAAAAGTAGTTTTGTGTTAGAAGATCTATGAAATTTTTCTTTGGAATCCCTTGAACTGACAAAGAATTTAAAAGTTATTTTGTGACAAGCATAGATGGATAAGGCTGTAAGTCTAGAGAATCTGATAAAACTTTCTCAAGTTTAAATTTAAGATTAAATCTAGGATATAAATTATCCAAGCTAATTATCTATTTCTTAATTTTTTAATTTAATTTCAATTTAACAACTATTTATGTATGCCTTTCCATGTTCAAAACTTCGCTAGATTCAATGAGTGTGCCAATAATTAAAAGTGTACAAATTAAAAGCTAAAATATATGAATGTTGTAGCAGTTAACTAAAAGCACTGATAATTCTGCAGCTAGGTTTCCTTAGAAAAATTATAATCAAGATTGATTTATATTATATATTTTTGAAAGATTAAAGTTATTATTCTGAAAATAAGTTTCTTATTGCTTTTTCTCTTTTATAATATATGTGATCTTACATTTTAAAAAATTTGAGGCATTTGTTATAAAATTTATAGGGAAAAGCAGTTACTCTAAGAGTGTAAGAGTGCTTTTAATATATGAATTTTAGGAATTTAGTTTTAGACTGAGTGAGTGGATTTCATGCTCATATCTGAAGATGTCTAAATAGTCACTGGGCCATAATTTCCTTTCACCTTTATTTATAGTAGTTTTTGAAAACCTTAAACTGTTTCCAGTATTCTCCTTAGTGTTGAATATATTAGAAAGAATTTAAATTGTGCTTTGGTAGAGAGTTGTAGAACTTGGTGCCATAAAATGCAGAACTTTTTTTTACTAAGAACAAAAATCAGCAGAATACCAGTAGCAAAGGCCATTTGCATAACTCAGTGGCTCAGCAGCTCTGCTGAACCTAATTGTAATTCAATTTCCAGATTGCTACGCTAGGCCTCTCTACATAAAATATGCAACATATAACATAACCAATGGCATGGACCTGTCTTCTTTGCTGATGATCTCCTTAATTTCTTTTTTAGTAAAAACACGGATCTGAATAATGTAGTCAGGCCATGTAGTTAGTTGTGTTATATGTTTACATTGTGTCCCATGTATACACTTCAGTAAAGACCAAATTAAAAAAATAATATCCTTTCATTTTTCTGGGTTCCCAAATGTGCCTATTTTTTTATTTCTTTATTTCTGGTTTTCTGAGGGAAATTAAATCTTGATAAAAGTTAGCTAGCTGCCATGTTATTTGACTATTTTACACTAGAAAGACTTCATAAGCTAATCGTGTGAAAAAGTGTATAAACATGTCTGTCAAGTACATATGGATGTTGCAATACAGGCCCGCAAGTAAATATCTTCTGTTTACAAAGCACATGCTGGAATAGCATTCCTAAATCATTGACTAGCTTATACCCTACAAACTTAAAAACAAAAAGCTATGATAAAATGCTTGCTTAAGATTCTTCCCTTTACTTTTAAACAGCCTTACTACCCCATTTTGTGGGTTATTTAAGCAATAGCCATGAAGAGTTGAGTAAGGATGTCTTATAAAGGTGTGTATTATATTTTATGAATAATTTCCAGATGTGATGTGGTAGGTATAAAGGCTCCTCTACGGGAAGCTGTACACAGAGACAACAAGGATCTTACAATTTTATCAGGACAATGCAAGTAGATTTCAGCAAGGTTGGTTCCAACTCATCTGTGATAAATGAGAAGATAAGGCAATCAGTGCACACCATGACACTCCGCGCAGCTAGTTAGGCACACTTCAGACCTATTCAGGTGTGCTCACAAAGCTTATGAGTCTTGCACGGGGGTGTCTCAATATAAATACACCCTTCATGGTGGCCACTAGTAATGCAGGAATTGCCTCTCTAAGACGTAACCTAGGTCAGATATAAATAATAGATGTTAAGAGTTATCTCTGGTACTGGGGCTGTGCTCCAGGCAGTGTATTTCCGTTGGGTCAAAAGAATCTATTTCCCCTTTTTCCTGCATAGTTCCTCTGCTTGAAAAATATCTGCAAAATTCCATCACACCTTTGCGGGGACCAGTTTGGGTCTCTAAGGGAGAAGGTTTCAGCCCCTCAGGAGCTAAGATGTACATCCAAGGAGTTCTTTTGGCCTTGTACCAACGTTTAAAGTCTGCAAAAAAATATTATAAACAGGTGAGTCATCCCTCTTTGAAAGCTGCTTTATTATGTGTTTTTAAATGTACTTGATTGTATAGAGGCAGTGATTGGCGTCGTGTCATAAAAGAACTGTGACATGTATTTTGTGAGCTCAGTGCTCGTTAGGGAGCCAAAATGCTTCTTCTGTAATCTCAAAGCCAACAATAATGGGGCTAATTGTATCTGTCTTTTGGTATGGGATGTCATATGTCTCATCTGTTCTTGTTACATACTGTGCAAAGCAAAGGCAACTTCTTATGTGGAAATTCTATAGACAGTTACTTTAAATAAGAAAGTGAATGGCTCCTAAGTCATTTGAAGGTTTAAATGTTCAGCGTTTTCTGCCCCCAGTATGAAATCAAAATTGCTATTGTAGAAGTTGGGCTAAAATATAACTAATAGTATTCTGGGAAATGAAATGAAAAATTAACTTCACATCAAGAGTAACTTAGCTCATTCATGCTTATTTCATTTGTATGTTTCTAAATCCAAAAGTATAGAAATAGAATTCATGTATTTGAATTAGGTTAAAGTAAATTTTGTCCTTTTAAGTATTTATTCGATAATTGTGTATATGTAAAGACTCTGATATTTTTATAACTATTTACAGGGACTCTGACTTATTTTAAAGTAGAATTCATGTGGCAAAGCAGAATGATTGATACCCTTTACAAAATAAAAATGGAGTTCCCATATTTTTAGAATCCTCTTTGAATTTAGTCTTAAGAATACACTTTACCATGTTAAATAAGAGCTAGGCTTTACATTTCTAACTGGGAGGTTTCAGTTTAGAACTGGACTCATTATCTCAGGTCACAGGCTGCCGAAAAATGAGTATTTTGAAAGCATCATGTTATTATTCTTTGTGTGCAGGGGGAGGGGAGGCGGGAATGGGACTCAATCTCAGTGTTCACACAGCACCTCCTGCTGTCTGGTTTGGAAAAGAGCAACTTGTATCGATGAGGAAATTGTTGAAGTAAGGTGTCCAGAGCTAGTATAAAACAGCTTCCTGTGAGAAACTTTAATTCTCAAAATGCAATTGGTTTGCCTAGTTAATAAATATCAGTGAATCTATAAATGAGATTAATAATTATCATAAAGAAGACTATTTAAAATAATATAAAAAAGAATCCAATCATATTTTATTTAATTAATTAATTTTTTTGAACCCTTGTCAAAGTTTTGTTTCAGACCTTGTCTGGGAAGTGCTTTATTTTATTTTATATACTTTGTTAAGCTGATATATCTAAAAACGAGTGTGAAATATATTTTATGGTATCGTACTTAATATTGTACAATATTAAAATATTATTTAACCTTCATGATTAAATGATATTATAAAATGGATTGTTACCAATCTAATGGCAATCACTTATTTGATATTAAATAGTTTGATTCCACTAATTACTCCGTTTAAAATTATTTAATGTTAAAGGAAACGTGAGGCCATCATCCAATGCAAGAAAAGCACTGTTTACATCAAATCTAAAAAAAACTTTAACATTTTATAAATTTTATTAAAAGTGAGGGTGTTCAAGATAAAAAACAGCTCAGAAAGTAGTTATGGCGTGTTTTTCTTCCATTGTTCTAAACATTTAAAATTTAAATAGAGATAAACAGTTGTATGAGATTGAAAAGTGTTCTGTGTGTTGTGAGAAAGGAAAATGCTTTAAGAATTACTGTTTTGAATAGAAAGGTCTTTTTATGACTCAAAATTGATGAAAACTATATTTTATTAAAATAAACATTACTTGTAAATATGAACAAAATTAACATTTTTAACATCTCTGAAATTGTCTATATCATGAACATTATGCTAAATTTAGAAATATATAAGAACATACCTTCTTTGCCATTCCTAAAGATACCTTTTTCCTTTCACTGAATTGTTACATTTAAAGCTTTGTACCCAGTAGTTTTAATATGTTACTTAAGTTATACTTTAAAATATGAAAGTGGAGAAAAAGAAATAGATATTTGCACAGTATGCATTTCATGCAAATTTCTATTTCTTTTAGATATTCTCAATTACATGTATTCTCGAGTCTCTTTTGCATTGTTATAGTATGACTGGCTCGAAAATTTTTGCAATGTTTAGAAAAGTCACTGCAGTGGTACGGTTATCAGGTCATCGGTGGCTAAGTGTTAAGCTGGGCAGTAGCTTTATTTGTCAGTAGGACTTCTTAGCAAATATTTCTCAGCATTAATGAACTTTATTTGAACTGCATTTACTTCATTTGACCTTAGGGACAGCCTTTTCTATTTAGCTTTATAAAAGATTGTGTTGAGGAATCATTAGATAGGCAAAATGGAGATGGATGATGGTTACTATTTCCTTCAGGAATCTAAGCTTATAAACTCTAGGATTATACGAACTCTCAATGCCATTTCCATTCATTCCACTTCTCAGGTCATATATAAAAACAGCAATATTGTTTCCCTGGGGTTCTGTCAAAAGACTGTAGACTTTGAATTGCTGTTTTGGAATGTCCACTGGAAATTTGTTGAGTAAACTGTGATGATACAGCTTCAAAAGAAAAGTCGGAGCCACTGGTTTTATATTTATGAACTTATTCATTTTTAAATTTTAACTTTAACTTGGCTATTATAGCATGCAACTGAATTACGTTAAGCCCACTACATTAGTGTGGTCTTAAATAATACTGATTCCTGTATATAAAATGCGATATTTTTAGTACAGCATAAAGTCACTTACTCTTACATTTTCACATTTATTTTCTTAAAAGTGGAAACATCTTAGAAATTGCTCAGAGCTAAGCAGAATCTGTTTAATTGGTAATTTTTGAAGTAGCATAAATGAGTTCCTATAAAATGCAGTTAACACTTTCAGAGACAGGCCCGTTCCGTCTCATTAGCATTCTGGTTCCGTAGCGGTGCTGTTGGTGGGGGTGTTGAAGTAGGAATGCCATTGTGTCGAGTTCCAGTGTTTGGGGACAAACACTGCTGTGGAAGGAACGTGTGAAAAGGCCACAGTCCTGTCAGTGAATGAGGAAGGCTGTGCTTTCTGTGTGCTTCAAGCAGGGAAGCTGTCATTCATAGGCCTAACACAGCCAAACAGAGGCCAAAACACAAGCCTGCACTACCTTTTAAAATGATATTAGTGATTTTTAAACATGATCTTCTTTATTTATGATCCTACATAGAGCTTTTAGTTGCTGTCAGTAAACAAAATATATGTCAGTCTGTGCAGAAACACTGGAGAGATGCATGCAAGTCCATGGAACCGTGCCAGGAGGCTATAGAAATAATGATTCGGGATGGCTGATCTTTAGAACAAACGAGATTTTAGGGATACATGCATTTCTGGAAATGTCTTCCCAATTCTGATACGGCTTTGATTTTTTTTCCCCAGCCAACAGAATTCTTGGAAACTTTTTATGTATTGGACGTGTAGCACTCTTCTTTTAAAATACCAGTTTTTAGGAGAGCACATAAACAATATAGTTTTAATCATGTAAAGTGTTTACAGGATAGCCTAATAGCTGTTACAGATTGCATAGTGATTTCTGAAATTCAGAGGGAAACAAAGAATATCTAACTGTAGTATCTTAACAACTACCATCTTAATTATGAAAAAAAAAATCACAGTCCCTTTGGTAGGTAAGACATAAGCAAACTTGAGGAAGTTTTAATCCTACTTCTAATGTTCAGCTCTTTGGAAAGAAATGATCAACTCTGAAATTAAATTTTACCTTGTTTGATTATTTAAAAAATCTCAAACATTTCTGACAATCTTGGGGCATTTTCAAAATTTTGGCATTATATAAGAAAAATGTCAATTTCCATTTGTATCTGAAGCTTCAGTTTTATTTTTATAATTTTAATTTGGAAATACATAACTGTGCTATTTCTAATAGATCATCAGTTATGAATTTTGTTAAAAAGTATGATTTTCTGCCAAAGTGATTTAAATTATTATGGTATATGCTGCTTTGTTTATCAATTTAAGTAAGGTACATATGTGAATGCTATTATATGCTATTTCTAAATTTTCCATATTTGGTATTTTGAGTTTAAAAACCTCAGACATTAAATCTATTTCAAAATTAGGTTCCACTTTTTAAACTGCAACTGAACTATAACTTTATAATTAAATAGAGAACTTCAGCATATATTGATTTTTCAGCTTAAAACTGATATTTACTTTATTATTACATGAAAGTAACCTCTATCAAAGCCCTTAGCTTTTGTTAAAAAAATTATAAGTTAGTGTTGGTTTGCTTTGCATATACTTTCAGTAAATTTGATACTTAGATATCAACTCAATAATAAAATATAATTCTATTGAGAATGGAATTACTATTCAGAATATACTTGAATTACATTTAGTGCAAACAGAATTTGTTTATTGCAAAATGTATTTTTAAAAGAATCTTACTATTTTAATTTTCTGTAAGAAAGTGTTGAAAGTTTGCCTTTTTAGATTGTCTTGTGTTTTAGATCAATGAAAATCATTTATTAGTCTTTATTTACATTATTGAAATAATAACTATTTCTATTTTATTTTTATATACTCTTTTTAATATACCAGCTACTTTTTTCCAGAGTTACTGAGAAATAATTGACATAGAATAGTGTGTATGTTCAAGGATACAATGTAATGACTTGATACACATGTACTGTGAAATGATTGCCACAGTAGAGTTAGTTAACACCTCCATCACCTCACAGAATTACTTTTTTTGTGGTGAGAACATTTGAGATGCACTCTTTCAGCAACTTTCAAGTAGGTAACACAATATTGTTAACTATAGCCACTTGCTCTGCATTAGATTCCCATCTCCATGTACATTAAAAATCGGGCTGTTTTCTTGATTTCACCCTTTTTGGGGCAATCCCCCCAAATATTTCAATTTTGAACTTCTTGATGTCCTCTGATACCTTGGAACAAAACTATAGTATATAAATATGACTTATTATTAAAAACATTAAAGTAGTATTCAAATGTTTCCAAAGGAAATCTACTTTTGCAGGTTCTGTTCAGTAATTTTTTAGAATGTTAGGTTGTTTGTAGATCTGAGTGATAGTTGCATTTTTCCCCCTGAAACCAAGCTGCATTTTAGTTACTTGAAGTATTTTAAGAACCTTAAACTTGTGTCTTTTTCCAAGTGTCATGCTTTGAGCAGGCCTAACATCAGTTAAATGAAGTGAAAATTGCATTCTTGTCTTGATAGAGATGAAAATGGATTTCTGGTCATGAAATAGATGTAGTTGTCACTTTTTAAAAAAGGTGTCAGCAGTTTGCTTCAGCGAGTAAGGTGCCAATTCAGTATGGCAGTAAACTTGTGATCTGAGCAATCAATAAAACGCTTCAATAACTTCTGCTTCATTACACTTATAATAAGAGGCTATAGATCCGTGGCACATAAAATGTTGATAAAGAGGCTGTGCGGGGACCGACTGTGACAATTTCCTTGAAAGTACAGTAAGTGCAATATTGCCATCTAGAGTTTGTGCATAGTAATTATTACAAAGGGAAAAAAGCTGACAATGAGATAAAACAAGAAATAATATTGAAATACTGTTTATTTTCCATTATTAATATTTGACACATTTATCTTCATGGGACATTTCATTTGATTTGTTTTAGAAATGTTTAAGTCATGAGAAAAATTTTCAAATCTGTATTTTCTTGAATTCATTTATAATTATACTACCAAATGTCAAATATGTATCTCCAGCTCAAATTGAACTTTTTACTATAAAAACTATTTATTAAATAAGTCACTTCATAAAAAGATTGAACTTAAAGGTTTTTCTTTTTTAATGTCATAATTCAGTTATATAAAACAGGGCATTTTATTTACATCTCAGTTTGGTAGCTTTGAATTCAAAGTATTATATTGATTAATATTAAGTACTCCTAAAAATAAAAGCCAACTTATCTTAAAAATGCTATTTTAAAGTAATTATAGAAGAGGATAGTCTTTCACAACATGATTATGATAATTTCAACCAGTACATTCCATTTGGGGATTATGCAAGAGTATGTCTTTGTCTTTAAATCAATACTTCTAATTGAAAACATTTAATTTTATAATATTTTGAATGAACTGGTATGGAAAATACATTCTTAAACTAAGTATTCTTGACTTCTTCCTCTCCCTGAACTTGTGGCTGAAAGTGCCAATTATAAATAGAAAACAATTTAAATCTACATGGAAGTGTTTTATGGTACTTAGTATAAAGTTAATATGGATATAGACAACAGTAAGGGAAGTTAACTGATCTGGGAAAATTATCACTTTCATTCTCCCAAATGTTTTGATTGGAGTCGGTAACTTTTTTAAGTTTCCAGACCTCAGCTTTCAGATTTCACCAAGAACAATAATTTTGCATTAATGTATTAGTAATGCATTTTCTCTAATATTATTCCTTTTTGGTATTTTTCTCTTCATATGTCTAAATGTGAATGACTTTTATAAATGTAAAAAGTAGGAATGATTATAACATTTATTTTCCTTTTCTGATCAAAGTTTTGCCCTCAAACATCCTAGTTAGCATATTATCTCTACTTACGTTTAAGACAACTCTTTCATTAGAGGAAGTGCTCTTATTTTGAAATTTTTAATCACACTGAGTAGAAAATGTTGCATTTTAAAGCCTCCAGTAAGTATAGAATTGTTCTGGTAAAGTAAGTGAAAGTAGACCCGACAAATTTTCTTTAAATTACTCAACCACCTACAGGTATTATTGCCTACGACTCTTTTGAAATGAGAATAAATTTTATAGAGTTACAGCAGCAAAGTGAAAGAGTGTGTTTGATAGATTCTCCGAACAATTTCAACACCCACAGGTATTATTTGCAAGAAAACAATCATGCCGAGTCTTCAGCTGGTTAGAGAGGGCATAGTATTCTATCTTCACCTGACATCCTCTGTGTTCCATCAACATCCTGGGTACCCTGCCTGCCACCCCCTCCTCCCCAACCAATACTGCTCACTGAGAGGTTTGTGTGAATGGACAAGAATATGAATTTTTCCCTTTTCCTTGAAGAACTAAAACAGTATTGAAGGCATATTTGTAGGGGGAGGAGAACCAACTGTCTTGAGGACTGACTCATGTTTTCTAGTTTTCTATTCAAATTAATCAATGTTCTCAGTGATTGTTAGTTAAAACCTTTTTAATCCTCATCCAAGGACATGCTCAGTGATTTCAGAGAGAGAGAGGAGGGAGAGAGAAACGTAGAGAAACATTGATGAGAGGGGAACATGGGTTGCCTCCCGAATGCGTTCCAACCGCAGACCAAACCTGAAACCCAGGCAAATGTTGTGACCAGAAACTGAACCTGTGAACCTTTGGTCCATGGGACCATGCTCCATCCACCTGAGCCACACTGGCTAGGGAAGTTAATTAAAAATCTTTGATTATTAAAGCTGTCTACTGGTTGATGAAAGGGAGACTCTTAAGTGTAAACATTTTAGAAATTGTTGCTTTGCTTTATTTTATTAAGAGACATATAGTGGTTTCCTCTCACCTGTTGTTAATAACACTAGTTCGAATACATCAATCACAACAACAAATTGCTGATTTTTAAATAATATAATTCATTATTTGCTTATATTTTATATATGTAACAAAATATGAAAATGACATTTATTTATTACTCTCTTCAGTCAAATTTTCTCATTAACTATATCAGAAAATCAATTCTATATGATTTCTTAGAAATAATTAATATGCTGTTACATTTTAAAAGGATTTCAAGTTCCTAAACAAAGTCAATTATGCATGGGAAAAGGAGATGGCAGGAGTCTATTTATCAATACTTAACATATGTCGCTGGCAAGTAGATGCTGGAAGTTGTGGGGAAGAAAATGGTAGCAGAAATAAAACACGCTGGAAAGATTCTAGTTTTCAGCCTTGGCAAGCTGCAGTTGAGTTATATCTAGAGTTATACTGTCTAATACTCTATTTCCATTTTGTTGTGGGTTTAAAATTTAAATTAATTGTAATTAAATACAATAAAAAAGTTTAATTTCTCCATGCCATTATCCACATTTCAAACACTCCATAGCCACGTCAGCACTGAACATTCTATTGGACAGTTCTATTCTAGAAGGAAGAAGAAATTCAGTCTAGATGCCGTAATTATACATCTGGCATGGGATTCCACATTTTATGGCTAACAAAATAATAAAGGCTCTTTTAACATGTTCTGGATTTAACTCAGTGTTGGGTAGTAGACAAGGTACTCCGGTAGATAAGATACTCTAATCTTTGCAAAACAAACAAAAGAATAGTGGGGAAAACCCATACTCATATAGCTCACAGTCTATTTGTCATCTATAGCAATCTATTTGTCATTCTATTTAACTGAATTTACCTTTTCTTGTTTAGTGAGGAAACATCCACCTCCCCCACCCCCACCCCCCAAAATTGAGAGAGCCAAAGAAATCATCTCCAATGATGAAGTATTGATTACTCCTTGTGTGCTCAGGCTGTGTGTTAACCAGGATGAAGGATGTAGGAGAACTATCCAAGACCTCGACTTTAGGAAGCTTACATTCTTTTTTTTTTTTAGGAAGCTTACATTCTTTTATTGGAGATAAAACATACACATATGAAATTATTAGGAAATACGCTTCGCAGATATACTTTGCAGTGTATAATTAAGTGCTAAAAACATATGGTACAAAATCTATGTTGTATGGGGACTTAAATAAAAGAAAGATTAAACATAGAATGAAAAAGAGAATGAAATCATTTTAAAGTTGAAGTGAACTTGGGAGGCCATCTAATCCAGTCCTCTCATTTTATAGACACTGGGTGGAACAACAGCGATAATAATACTCACCTCACTGGGTTGTTGTGGGGGTTAAATAGTTAATGTGTATGAAGCTATTCTCGACAGTGCCTGGGACATAGTAAGTGGTCAGGAGGTATTAGTTATCATCATCATCATCATTTTCATCTTTATATTTATTTTTTAGCTTTGTTGAGGTATAATTGACAAATAAAATTGCAAGATACATAAAGTATACATTGAGGTGATTTGGCATACGTATATATTGTGAAAAGATTCCCACCATGATATGTTAATCAACATATATCATATATATATATTTGTGAGAATATCTGAGTTCTACTCTCAGCATATTTTAGCTATAGTCATCAACTATGAGGATCATGTTTTATATTAGGATCTCAGACCTTATTCATCTTGTAGCTGAAAGTTTCTACCCTATTACCAACCTTTCCCTTTTTCCCCCACTTTGTTTCTATGAATTTGACTTTTTAAAAGATTCTACATATAAGTGATACCTCTTTAAATTAATATTTGAGATAAGACAATTAAGATACTTGTCTAGAATGAGACAGCAAGATCAAGTTGTAAGGGGACTAGAGTGCTGTTTTCGCTGTGAGAGCGGGCTAAGTGTGTTTCATTAGGTGAACTATGGGGAGGGTTTGCAAAGGGAACTTGTATAGGCAATGGCATGAATTTGGGACTAGGATATTATTTTCAATCAGGTTATATTAGGTTGGCCAAAAAATTCATTTAGTTTTTCCATATGATGGTTCTAGTGGTGCTTAGTATTCTTTAACTTCATTCGAAACAATTTTGTTAGATTGTATTGTGACAGCTCTCACATCAGCATGCATTTAAAAAAAAACTTATCAAACTTGGTGAATTTTTGTACAGCCATTTTACTACTGAAGATGGAAGAAAACAAGCAACATTTTTGGCATATTATGCTTTATTATTTTTGGAAAGGTAAAAACACAACTGAAATGCAAAAAAGGATTTGTGCAGTGTATGGAGAAGGTGCTGTGACTGTGTCAAATGTGTCAAATGTGTCAAAAGTGGTTTGTGAAGTTTCATGCTGGAGATTTCTCAATGGATGATGCTCCGCAGTCTGGTAGACCAGTGGAAGTTGATAGCGATCAAATCGAGACAGAAATTGAGAACAATCAATGTGATACCACGGGAGAGATATCCAACATACTCAAAATACCCAAAGGAAGCATTGAAAATCATTTGCACCAGCTTGGTTATGTTAATTGTTCTGATGTTTCACATAAGTTAAATGAAAAAATCCTTCTTTATGGTAATTCTGCATGCAATTCTCTAAATAAACATAATGCAAGCATTCCATTTTTAAAACAAATTGTAGTGGGCAATGAAAAGTGGATACTTTACAGCAATGTGTCATGGAAGAGATTGTGGGGCAAGCAAAGTGAACCGCCACCAACCACACCACAGGTTGATGATCTCCATCCAACGAAGCTGATGCTGTGTATATGGTGGGAATGGAAGAGAGTCCTCTATTATGAGCTCCTTCCAGAAAACCAAACAACTCCAACAAGTGCTGCTCCCAGCTAGACCAACTGAAAGCAGCACTCCAAGAAAAGCATTTGGAATTAGTCAACAGAAAATGCGTAATCTTCCATCAGGATTTTACAAGACCGCATGTTTTCTGATGACCAGGCAAAAACGGTCAGAGCTTGCCTGGGAAGTTCTGATTCATCTACTGTACTCACCAGACACTGCACCTTCAGATTTCCATTTCTTTCGGTCTTTACAAAATTCTCTTAATGGAAAAAAATTCAGTTATCTGGAAGACTGCAAAAGGTACCTGGAATAGTTCTTTGCTCAAAAAGATAAAAAGTTTTGGAAAAATGGAATTACGAAGTTGGCTGAGACATGGCAGAAGGTAGTGGAACAAAACAGTGAATACATTGTTCGATAAAGTTACTGGTGAAAATGAAAAATATGTCTTTTAATTTTACTTTAAAACAGAACAAACTGATTGGCCAACCCAGTACTTGGTGCATAAAACATTATTGGTGACCTTTGAAGGATAATGAAATCCTAGAGTGAATAGGGTTAAAGATGCTGAGGAAGTAAGGGCCAGTGGGTACAGATAAGTCTTCTCAGAGGTTGAAAGTGGCCCATGTTTTTTGAGGTTCACAGTATATTAAATAATGAAGGAGTGAAAAAAGAGGATTTTGAAACCAGTTGGTATATTCTACATGATTATACTTAAAATTAACTCTATCAATAACCCTTTACAACATGACATAATTATTATATTTCTATGATAATTACAAATTTATAAAAATGTTAATGGATAAACTGTGTAGGTAGCATGGCTTGGTGATAGGAGAACAGTTTTATAACAATTGTCGTCTTTGTTTGATTCTGCCACTGCATCTCTTTGATTGTATGTCTAACTTTATTTGGGGTAAGGAAAAAGTATAAATTTGTGGCCCATTCAGAATGAGGCCAAAATTCCTTCCAGAACCTCAGGACTGAAACATCTGAGATCCGAGAGTAGTTGAGGACTGTAAATGGGGAATGAAAGTCACTGAGTTTGGAAAGCATGTGCCAGAGTAAAAGGAGACATGTTTTAGAAAGCAAATTCGCACAGCCACTGTGCAAGAGATGCAAAGAAGTATTTTTTAACTGATGCCTAAATCTGACTTGACTTTTTGTGCAAGGTATCACTCATGGCGGGGGGGGGGGCGGGGAGGAGGTAGAAACAAAATTTCATTCAGGGCGAATCATTTAATCAGTTCTTCTAGGTGATGTTCAGCATTCTGGATAAAGAGGCTTAGATGCTCATATTCCTGCGCTTCTGTGCGTTCACTCCAAGTAGTCCTCTGGGGTTGTCGGGTGCAGAGGGGGTTAAGTCACAGCCGGGGCTGTTCCTCCACAGGTACACAAAGAGCAAGAGGGAGGAGTTGTAAGGAATGAATGACTAGATTCTTCTGAACCCCCTATGCACTTTTCACTAAAATCGTTCTGCCTGAGAATGGGACTGCAGTGGGGCTGTGTGCCCCGTGCCCTTTCCCGTGTCTCATCCTCCTGGGGCAAAGCATGCCTCTCACTCACCTGACTCTATTCTGGTGCTTCCTCCTGGCGTGTAAAAATGTCCAGGGATCAAACAAAGGGACATTTGGTAAAACCAATGCCATAAACTTCTTGTAGGGCTCTGAATCTTTCCTTGTTGTTATATATATGTTACTGTTAAGGAAGAAATGGGATAGAAATATGAAGTGGAGAATAAAAAAACAATGTGTAACCTTTCTGATTGTTAAAGAAGAGCTTTTCCATATGTTTTGAAAATGGATGATGGTTGATATAAAGTTATTGTGGTATCTAATCTCACTGGGTAGATTTAAAAGAAAAAAATTTTATGTAGTAATGTCAGTATTTATAATACGCCAGGAAAGACAGCCATTGCAACTGTTTTCAAGCTAATGATATAAAAATTTAAATGTCAACTTAAAATGTTAGTACATAGTTTTCTAAACTCTTTTAGGTAGTGTGTGAGGAAAATATTTGGAGTTTTCATGGTGTCATGAAAGGATAGTGAAGGCAAGAGGTCCTTTGAGCCACATGGTCTCCAACTACTGAGTCGTCACTGGTGTTGTCTGTTGCTGAGGTTTGTAGATGAGGTAAACCCCGAACTGCTGGCTGCCTTCTGCTTGGTCAGGAGTGCCCCCTGAAGCTTTAGCCTTAGCTTATCTCTCACTGGGTTTCTACCCCATTCTCCATCTTGCCCGTGGCCTAAGCAGGTCACCCTACAGCCTCCGCAGTGCAGTCACTTGTGGGTATTTGGGCCCTTAATATTTGTAGCTTTTTGCTAACAGTCTTGCTACCTTTTTTTCCCCCTAGGGGCCATGTGAGAATTTGTAGGTCTTGTCCACACCCCAACTGAAAACAGCTCAAGAAAGCTAGATTATGGCCTTCTGTCTGCCTCCTGCACACTTTCACTGGTATACTCAATGGCTCCACCTCCTCACTTCTGCTCAAGGTTGGTGAAGGGGGCAGGCTCAGGACAGTCACCTTCCAGGGTATCAAGTGGGAATCCACATGCAGGCCTTTTGTCCTTCATCTCCTCCTCAACTTATCAGGAACACTGACATTCTCTGGGCTAACGGTGGGAGACAGCAGTCCAACCCCTGTGTGTCTCAGCTCTCTCTCCTCTTCCATCCACCCAGCACTTCCTGTCCTGCCTCTTTCTTCTTTTCCTTATAACCCCTTGAGGCCTACAGGGGTGAACTTGAAGCTTTACGCCTCTTCTATACTGATGGCTTTCAAACTTCTTTGACTGAATCCATAGTAAAAAATATAGTTCATATCATAATCTACAGGAAAAAGTACATTTTACATTGCATTATATACATGCTCTTTCACAAATGTATATAAAACAAGAGTTGTTCAAAACAAGGTTTAACCTTACTGCATGTGAGGCATGTCAAAATGCTGCTGTGTACCTACTAAATTGATTTTATAGCTTAGCAATGTATAGTATTAGGGCTATACCATCCTATGCAACTTAATATGGTTTTTTAAATTCAGATATTTCCAGAATATTCTATTAACTTTTCAAACACACAGAAATGTTGAAAGAATTTTTCAGTGGGCACCCTACCACCTACCGCCATGTTCCTACCACCTAGAATCTAGTATTAAAATTTTACTGTACTTAATATGTCAAATGCCTATTAATTTAATCATCGCTGTATTTGTCCTGCCATTTTTGATGCATTGCAAAGTTTCGGACACCATGTACTCTCTCTCTTTTTTCCATTCCTTCTTTCCTCTCTCCCTCTCCCCTTTTCCTTCCCCCTCTCCTTCCCTCTCCCCTTTTCCTTCCCCCTCTCCTTCCCTCTCCTCCTCTCCCTCCGTTTCTTCCTTCCCCCCTCCCTCCCTCCTTTCTAAGCTGGCATATGCCGTAATTGTTTTGTGTCTGGGATGTACTAGGTTGTTAAATATCTTCAATATTATCATAAGCTGGAGGTAGAAGAGAAACACAAAGCTGTGAGCAGAACTAAAGCCACAGGCTTGCTGGGTTCCTGGTTGGAAGTAATCCATCGTGTCTACTGAAGCATAACAGGAACTTAAAAGGCTCTATGTGAGGTGGGGTTCTGGGAGCTGGTTCACTGTGTGAAGGCAGGGAACACGGTTTCCAATCTTCTCATCGCCAATCTCCATCTAGCTCAGGAAAACCAGCTGAAGAAATTTGCAGACCTACTGATAGGAACAATGGATTTATAGAGACCTCTGGGCTTATGGATTGAAAGGGGAGCAAAGATAGAGTTTGGTTTCTCAGAACTGAGCCAGCCACCTACTGCTTCTGTGATTAGATGTACTATCCATAAAAGCACCAGAGAGTAGGAGAAACAAACAAGCTTTTGGAACTTGTGTTTGCACTGGGATCAGTGAGCTAGGTGGAAACGATGGAAGCATTCCTGAGTAGGGAAGGGGGACTTCTCAAGGAGGATACTCAACAAGGGCTGAGCTTCAGTAAGAATGAAAGTGAACTCAGAAGGAAGGCAACACATTCAAGAAAGAATGGTGACCTTATAAATTGATCAAATAGAAGTTTATCAATTGTATTGATATTTTCTAAGAAACAACTTTCAGTTTAATTGATTTTCTATTTTTTGGTCTGCTTTTCACTTCATTGATTTTGTTTCTTTTAATTTTTTTCTTCTGCTTATGTTGGGGTTTTATTGATTCTTCTTTTTCAAGTTTCTTAAAGTGAAAGTTTAGATTGTTGTTTTTAGACCTTTCTACTTTTCTAATATAAGCATTTAATGCTATATTTCCCTCAAAGCACTGCTTTAACTCTCTCTAATTTCAATATTTTGTTTTTTCATTTTGAAAGATTAAAAATTTCATTGTGATTTTCATCTATTATTTAGAAGTGTTCTTTAAAATTTCCAATTATTTGGGTATTTCTATATAACTTTCTGTTATTGAGTTCTAGTTTACTTCCTTTGTGGCCAGAGAATCTACTCTGTATAATTTTCTTTGGATAATCTTGGGATTTGTTTTAAAGCTCAAAATATGGTCTAAACGAATGTGCTGTGTGTATTCTGCTTTGTTAGTTGGGAGTGTTCTATAAATGTCAGTTTGCTCAAGCTGCTTAATAGAATCATTGCTTAAATTTTTCATTATCCTTGCTGTCATTGTGGATTTGTTCATGTTTCCTTGAAGTTCTACTGTTGGAGTCATATATATTTAGGACTGTTATATTTTCTTGATGAATTGACTTTTTATTTTTTAAAGATTTTATTTATTTATTTATTTAATTATTTATTATTTTTAGACAGAGGGGAAGTAGGGAAGAGAGAGAGAGAGAGAGAGAGAGAAAGAGGGAGAGAGAGAGAGAAATAACAATGTGTGGTTGCCTCTTGTCCCCTCACTCCCAACCTGGGACCTGGCTTGCAGTCCAGGCATGTGCCCTGACTGGGAATCAAACCGGTGACTCTTTGGTTTGCAGCCCGGCAATCAGTCCACTTAGCCACACCAGCCAGGCCTGGACTTCTTAAAAATCATTATAAAATGCTCTTCTTTATTCCTGTTAATATTCTTTCTTCTGAGGTCTACTTTGTTATATATTAATATAGCTACTCTACTTTTCCTTTTGCTGCTGTTATTGTGAGACATTGTTTTCTATCTTCTTTAACCTGTGTTTCTACATTTAAAGTGTTTCTTCCAGAAAGAATATATTTGGATTTTGCTTTTTAACTCCAATATGACAGTCTTTTTTAATTGGAGTGTTTAGACCATTTATATTTAATATAATTAATGATATGATTGGATTTAATCTTGTCACTTGAGTTTTGTTTGTCTCATTTGTTATTTTTCCCTTTGATATTTTTTCTGTACCTCATTAAATGTAATGATCTCTTAATGATTTAACTTTATATATATCTTCATTGTTTTATGTGTATGATTATATGTGTAGTTGTTCCAGGATTTATAACATACATATTTAGTTTTTCATAATCTACCATTGAATAATTTTATTACTGCGTTATAATCTAAGACATTTATGCAAATATATTTCCACTTATTTCTCCTGTTCTTTGTGCTGCTACTATCATATACTTATGTCTTATATATTTCACTAATTTAAAATAAGGAGAAATAAAAGAGACATTTCCATTCCATACAGGAGAATAGGAAACACAAAGCTAGAAGAGAGGGTGGTGTGATTATGAGAAGGTAGTGAGATAACTTGATTTAAGAAGGGATTCTAGCATTCAGGAATGAGGAGAGATAAGTTTGAACTGTTAAGAGAGTCTTGATGCTGGAAGGATGTACATGGAAGGATAGTGTTTATATAATTTCCTCTTATGTTTGAAATTCTGGAATGAGAGGCCTTCCTTCCAGGCAAACAGTTGCAGCTGCAGCTTTCTTCTCTGACAGCTTCTTACGGAATCGGGGGTGCTCTGATCCCTACTGTAGCTGATGGCTGCTACAGGGACAACTCTAAATGAATAAAACAGAGAAAAAGAACTGGAGAAACAAACCTGCAAATGAAAATATGTGTAATGAGTCCAGGAGAAAAGGAGAGAACATTAGAGACAAAACATATTTTTTAGAAACAAAGGCCAGGGCTTTCCTCAAGGCAGTGGCGGAAGCCCCCGCAACCTCTGGTGCTTGTGCACCCGCTTCCACGGACCTGGAGCAAGTCACCAACCAACCCCTCCCGAGAGATGCAGGATGGCTACCTTTGTTAAGAGTTGATGTAATTCAAGACTTCTGGCCAAGATGGAGGCACAGGTAGACGCACAGTACCTCCACACACAACCAAGATTGGAACAACAACAATTTAGAGGCAGAATAACGCCCAGAACTGATAGAGAATTTATTTGAATGGAAGTCGGACAGCCAAGAAGTTGAAGTAGACCTGTTCATCCAGACCGGTAGGAGGGGTGGAGAGGGCCCAGGTGTGGGTCGCAGCGAGAAGAGCAAAGAGAGTTGGTCACATAAGGCAACTGGGGGCATGTAAGGCATCTGGGGCGCTCAAGATCACAGCGGGTGGACCCTGAGTACGCAAGCGGCAGCTGGTGGGCCCAGTGAGGCGGCGATTGTGTAGCAAGGCAGAGTGCGCAACCCAGGATCCCAGAGAAGGGACTGAGGTCCCACGGGGAATAGAGCTACCACCATTGTTCCCTCCTGCCCCCACCCCCACATAAAACATCACAATCTAGTGACTGGGGTGCCCAGCCCTGGTGAACACCTAAGACTCCACCCCTCACCATAACAGGAGTGACCAGACCAAAAAAAAAAAAAGAGAGAGAGAGACAGGTCTCAAACAGAAGAACAGATCAATGCCCCAGGACTCATCATTTTAAGCAACTGAGAGATAGCCAATCTATCAGATGCACAGTTCAAAACACTGGTGATCAGGAAGCTTACAGAATTGGTTGATTTTGGGCACAAATTAGATGAAAAAATGCAGGTTACCATAAAAGAAATGAACCAATGCACAGAGGAAAATGCACAGAGAACCAATAATGATGGGAAGGAAACTGGGACTCAAAACAATAGAGTGGACCAGAAGGAAGAAAAAAACAAGCAAACAGGAAAGAATGGAGAAATAAGAATTCAAAAAGATGAGGAGAAGCTTAGGAACCTCCAGGACATCTTTAAATGTTCCAACATCCAAATTATAGGAGTACCAGAAGGGGAAGAGGAAAAGCAACAGATTGAACACATATTTGAACAAATAATAAAGGAGAACTTCCCCATTCTGGCAAAGGAAATAGACTTCCAGGAAATCCAGGAAGCTCAGAGAGTCCCAAAGAAGTTGGACCCAAGAAGAAACACACCAAGGCACATCATAATTACATTAGCCAAGGTAAAAATGAAGGAGAGAATCCTAGAAGCAGCAAGAGATAAGGGGACAGTAACCTACAAAGGAGTTCCCATCAGACTGTCAGCAGATTTCTCAAAAGAGACCTTACAGGCAAGAAGGGGCTGGAAAGAAGTATTCCAAGTCATGAAAGACAAGGACCTATATCCCAGATTACTCTATCCATCAAAGTTTTCATTTAGAATAGAAGGGCAGATCAAGTGCTTCTCAGATAAGGTCAAGTTAAAGTTCATCATCACCAAGCCCTTATTTTATGAAATGTTAAAGGGACTCATCTAAGAAAAGAAGATAAAAAAGAACCATGTATAGTAAAAGGTCAGCAAGCTCACAATTATTAACAACCATACCTAAAGCAAAACCAAAAGAAACTAAGCAAACAACTAGAACAGGAACAGAACCACAGAAATGGAGATCACATGGATGGTTAGCAACAGGAGAGTGGGAAGAGGAGAGAGGGGGAAAAGGTACAGAGAATAAGTAGCATAGATTGTAGGTTGAAAATAGATAGGGGGAGGGTAAGAATAGTATGGGAAATGTAGAAGCTAAAGAACTCATAAGTATGACACATGGGCATGATAAAGGGGGGGATGTGGGTGGGAGAGGGTGTGCAGGTTGGAGGGGAATGAAGGGGGAAATGGGACAACTGTAATAGCATAATCAATAAAATATACTTAAAAAATTTAAAAGAAGAAACAAAGGCCAACAATTTGATAAATATTAGAATCCAACAGGTCCAAGAAGCTCAGCCAATTCCAAGCAGATAAATCCTCCCCACCCCAATAAAAACACAAAAGACACATTGTAATCAGACTGCAAAAGAACGTGATATATATAATATGTTAAAAGCAGTAGAATCAAGAGAAGCTCAGATAAGAATGATACCCAATGTCTTGTCAGAAACTGGTACAGCCAAAAGACAACAGGACCAGCACTTTGAAGCTTGAAAGATGTGGAGATAAGGGAACTCTTGTGCACTATTGATAGGAATGTAAATTGGTGCGGCCACTGTAGCAAATGGTACGGAGCTTCTTCAAAAAATTAAAAATAGAACTACCATATTATCCAGCAATTCCATTTCTGGATATTTATCCAAAGAAAATGAAAAGACTAACTTGAAAAAGCTATATGAACCACCAGATTTATTATAGCACTTACAATACCCAAGACATGGAAGTAACCTAAGTGTCTCTAGGTGGATGAATGGATAAAGACATGTGTTATGTATGTATACATATCCCAGTTCCTAAGCACTGTCTCAGGCATGGGGGCTGGCTAGCCTTGGGAGCACCGTGGCTCCAGGTTAAAGCTTGTTTAGACTGTCCTTGTCATGCTTCTTCAAGCTGTGCATGAGAATCAGCCCTATTACTTTAAAGTGGCAATGCATAGGCTCAGAAAAATCTGTTATTCAATTTATATATATATATATCACATATATATTTATTCCAGGTATATATATACAAACTATTCAAGTTATATATATAAATTTAATTTCACATACAAATAATTTTTAATCTAAATTAATTCTAAATTTGTCCCTATCTGTATAGTTTTTACTCTGAATCATTTACTTCTAATGTGGGCTGTGTGTGTTTGTGTGTGAGAGCATGTGTGGGTTTCTTTTGCGCCGTCTCAGACAGGGGGCTGGCTAGCCTTGGGAGCACCGTGGCTCTGGGTTAATGCTTGTTTGGACTTGTCCTTGTTGTGACCACTTTTCCCTGCTTCTTCGAGCCGTGCGTGAGAATCAGCCCTATTTCTTTAAAGTGGCAACTCATGTGCTCAGAAAACTCTGCTATTCAATTTCAGCAAAATTATCTATGTACCCACCAAATTCTGCTGAAAATCAGGATCCTGAGATAGAATTGTCAGGATGACATTGGGGTGTCATCCAGGTTTGGTGCACAACCCTTATACCAATTGATGGGAGTGTGGGAAGCGGGGGGTTAAGTGGAAAATTTAAGTTAAAAATGAGGTATAGGTTTTTAGAACTTTAAAAAATGTTATTCAAAGTTGTACTTGAATTTTAAATCCTTTCCAGCCTATCATCTGTTATATCTTATTGTGACTGTCTGTCTATAAAAGTATATTAATGCTGACATCATGAAAGATAAAATTTAGTTCTTAAAGCCCTCTGCAAATGTCATTCGACACTGGACAATAACTGTAGCCCAAATGACCTGATGTCATGAAGTATAAAAATCAAGGCAGCATTCTAATGAAAATAGCTTTTTAAAAAAGTGATATCCGTTAAGAAAACAGCCATTTGTTCCCATTTAGGTAGTGACTAGGAATGAGAAACAGAAAATAGGACTTGAAGAGGAAGTCATTGCTGTACGCCTTTTCCTTTAGACATTTATTCTTACAGTATTGAGAAGAAAGCTTTTGGGGAGAATAACAATGGTGATGATTATTATATTATCTTTATTTTTGTACCAATGTGTGTATCAATTGCATTAATTTCCTGGTGGTTTGGCTTTTGTGAGAACTTTGCTATACATTAGAAATGCTTTCTCTTCCTGTGTCCTCATTAATTAAAAACTATCTTTCTATAACCATACCTGTATGTATTCTGCTTTGGCAGTATTTATATCATGACTGATTTTTTTCTAAGTAAAATACTAAGAGATAAAAATGCAAGATGAAAATGTTCTTTATTTAGTGGGACCATATTTTACAGAGGATTAATTTCTGCATCTTGTAATGCTTATATTTCTTCAAACATCTAACATAGATTTTCAAATAATGGCCAATTAATAAATGCAGGTTGAATACATACAGTCTTTGAAAGAAGATGTCACCAGAGATATAGAATATGCATTATAAAAAGAATTATTAGTTGAATTCTACTTACATATTATTTCCCTATTAAATTGTTTCTACAAAAATGAAATGGTATTATGTTAGTGATTTTTATATTTTAAAGGTTGAAGAAACCTATATAGCATATACATGTTGAATCATTTAGAAAAGTATGTGTTTTGTGACTTCTTATATTTGAAGTATCCTGTCTTATAGTAATTAATTTCCCTTTCAAGTATGTCCTTGCCTTAAACAGAATAATTTCAGTGTACAGTCATTGGAATGACACATGTGAAACTGGGGTGTTTTCCTATGTAAGATGTGGTTTCCAGTGACAGCACGTAAATCTTTTCTTGCAGACGTGCTTTGGTTTTCTCTCACGTCTAATTAACAGATGGATCATGTGGAGTACTTCGTGCTCTTCCTTCGTATGCATACACACATACTTTTCCCTTTTATGATGTTATTCACTAAGACAAGTTTTCAAAATCTACTTGAGTTGGTTATAGCCCTCCAGATCAGAAAATCTAAAAACATAATGTTTCATAGTTTGACCTAAAATAATTTTGAAGTTTATATATTTCAGCGTGCATTTACAAATAAACCTACCCACTTTCAAATGTACAATTCAGCACAGATCAAAGGCAAAGACATCTCATCTACTGCTTGCTGTCATTTCTTTATCTTTGTGGAATGAGAGCTGTTTGCTTTGGGACTTCTGTGAAATGTTAACATTTGAGTGTGCTGCCCCATCTCCCTTTTCTATCCTCTCCCTCCCCTATTTATAATGTTGTTTCTGAGGGAAATGTATTTTGAATCTTATGCTAATCAATAAATATATCAATTGAAACAAAATTCACTTGTAGTGTTAAATTAAAAAAAATTTAGCCCTGGCTGGTGTGGCTCAGTGGATTGAACACCAGACTGTGAACCGAAGGGTCACTGGTTCAATTCCCAGTCAGGGCACATGCCTGGGTTGTGGGCCAGGTCCTCAGTAGGGTGCACGTGAGAAGCAACCACACACTGATGTTTCTCTCCATCTCTTTCTCCTTCCCTTCCCCTCTCTAAAAATAAATAAATAGAATCTTTTGAAACAAGATTTAGTTGCAAAGACTGAGACATAGTTGAATTATTTTACTGCTATGCATGGCACAATCTGATTTACACTTTAGAAGGACCACTGTGGCTGCTCTGAGAGTGGACGTAAAATCCCATTCAGCACTGGCTTGGACATGAGGTTCAGATGAGGGAAAATGGGACACCATCTCTGTGTCCTCGGGACAGCCAAGTCTTCAGTGGCTAGGACTCCCTGGGCTTGGTGATGAGGTAAATGCTGGATGGCTGGAGGTCGTTTCCACTGCGTATAGCTGATCGGGCAGGAACAGTTTGGTTTTTACGACACAGACTAGGCTTTTCAGCAGCAGTGGGGTTGCTGTGGGCTGGGTGGCCAGGTTGGGGTTCTGAAGTAATTTGGACTCTGAGTTGTAGATCTTCCGTTTCTGCAGACATTTACTGTTTACAACCTCGGCAAAGTCAGAGTTCTTCTCAGGGGTATGGAGTAGGGTCACAACTCATCCATGGATTCTGAAATCTGAGTTCAAGTGTTATAGACTTCTACAACATAAATTCCTAACTTTTTTTGTATGTGTGCATTGAAAACTAATCATTGATTTTAAGCTTTTATAAGCATTCCTAATGTTATCTGTTGGTCTAATCTTGTCTCTATCAATCATCTGTCCATTTCTATCTTCTATTATATTTTCCCCAGCCACAAGGGAAAAAATATTTATATTAATAGTTACAGTTTCTTTCTGCCCAGATTAGTAGGAACTCCAGGATTTCCTCTGGAAATCTCCCCTTTGAAGTTTCTTAATTTTCTTTCTTATTATAACATCTCAGTGGGGCCCGTCTCATTGCATTAATGAAGCTGTATAACAGCCCTAATACCTCCAAAAGGAAGGGGTCAGGAGCTCCATCATGTTCTGCCCCAGATGCTCCTTTACTCTACAAAGAAATATGGTGATGGGTGGCTTTGTCAAACCACAGATAAGGTGGTGTGACACCCTTCTCCCAGGACAGTTACTGTGTGCCTGAGGTTCATGAAACTTAACAAAGGTACTCCAGAGCTTCTTTCCAGAACAAAAAAGGAGATTTGCTCCCTTTACTTCTAGTCACAGGAATGGCTGACAAGCTTAAAATGGCAGCTAAAAAAATCAAAACATTTTGGCTGATGGAGGATTTTGTGAGTATGCCGACACAACACACACATACAATGTTATGCATATATATCATATCTGTGCACACACGGAATATACATCAAGAGCTCCGGATTACTAGCATTGAACAAATTTTATATTTCAGTTGTTTGGACATGCTTGAATTTTCTTTAGACAAATTTAATTTTTTATATGTGGGATTTTAAACCCTATTTGGATGTGGATTTGATGAAGGAACACATCCATATTCATGCATATATATTGTTTAAATATATAACTATTAAAATATGTTGCTTAATTTTTAACTATATTTTTATAAACATTTTACAATGTTAAATATATTTTTATATTTATATTTAGTTGCATGTGTTTACAGTATTTTATTTCATATATTACTAAAGGTAAGAAACAAATTATCCTAAATTAGCACATCTCCTAAATTTAACTGCATTATATAGTAAATAATATCCCTTTCCTTCATAAGGAAATTTATATTAGTGAACTAAAATGATAAAAACACATTTCTGTTATCATATTTGTAACCTGTAATTTCTGAAGACCAATTTAAGGTATATTGTCTCATTTAATGACATTGAATTAGACCTCAGTCGTCTGTTTCCTGTCACTTCCTATTATTTTGTACTTGTTCATCAATCCTTGGGGGAAATCAGAGACTGTGTGGCTCTCCTTGATTTGCATAATGCTCAGTGAGGGCGTGGTCAGGAGGTACCTCCCACCTCCCCACAGACTGACTTTCTTCTCCAGCTCTCTGTTACTCCCACTGGTCCTGGCTCTATGAAGCATAATGAATGAGACTGAAAAAGTAACTTAAAAATAAACTCGACTATTTTAAATGTTTAAATATGCTTTTACATTATACATATTGAAGTTTAGTTTTTTGTTGTCATTCACTATTTTATGTCTCATCACCTTAGTTTCTTATAGTTAAAATATTAACCCTTTCTCCAGGGTTTACTTTGGAAAATCCATGGGCAAATGACCTTATATTGTAATAGTCTGGGGGATTATATATGCACACATTTCTAATTATGGAGACATATTGTTTGTAACTGTAAAACAGAATCAAGGCCTCATGTGGTAGGTAACCTGATCACCCTGTTTTCATGAAAACAGCTCTTCTTTTTCACAGCGAATTAATATTTGCCATCCATTTTTTTTAAAATGTAGGAGTTGTCCCATAAGTGAATCAACGATCTTCTATAAAATTACAGAAATTGATAAAACATAAAATGAAGGTCTCCTAACCAAAACTATCCCCCAGAGATAACTGCTTTTGATAACATTTTTGGGGGCATATTTGTATAAATACATACATCTATATATATGTGCACACAAAAATAGAAATACTACATACCTTTTTTCAATATTTTGTGACTTATTTTAGTATTTACTATACCATGGACATGGACCTCTTCCCACATGACTACATACTGAGAGGCCGCAGTTCATGGCTGTATGTCTTCCACTGTGTTAGGCTTTCGGACCCAGTAACTCTTTTAGATGTTGATAAATAGATAAATAGATGCTATGATAAATAGAAGTAGAATTATTGGAAGAAATAATATCCACAGTTAGTTTTTCACAGATATTGCCTAATACCTCCACAGGAAATTCAAGCCTGTTTACATGGTGTCCGAAGATGAATTAGTGCTTCATTTCCCTGTGTCTTTACTTCTGTCCACCTGTGCCAGCCTGATGGAGTAAAAACAATCTTACTTAAAAAATTAATAGGCTGATTATTAGTGAAGTTAAATATATTTCTGTATATTGATTGGTCACTTGTGTTTCTCCTATAATTCATCCATTCATAATTTTGCCCATTAGTTATGTTCATCTTCTCTTACTTAGTTGTGAACATTCTTTATAGGTTTTTAAATTACCTGTCATAGAAAAATGTAATACATTTCTCCCTAAATTTGTCCTTTAAATTTTCTTGTGTCCTTTGACATATAGTAATTAAATTTCTATTTAATCAGCTCTGTCACTTTTAAAAAAATATAGTTTCTTGGTTTTGTATCATGCTAAGTAAGATGTCCACATTCTAAGAACATAAGAATAGTTTCCCCTAGTATTTTTGTTTTTTACGTTTAAATCTTAAACTATTTGGAATTTATTTTGTAGTCATGCTAACTAACGGTATATAAGCCCGTATAAAAGCCCATATTTTCCTATTACAAAATTAATTTATTTATGTTGTAGAACTTTTAAAATATTAATTAACAGAGTAGTTCATAAGTTAATTACTCTGAAAGTTTAGGTATTCCACACACCTTATACTGAACTTAACTATGACTGTATATAGACTCCATGTTATGAATTTCTGTAGCAGAGAATACAAAGAGGAAAATTACTGATAGCTTGTACATAGGAGACCTTCAAAATATTGGAAGCAATTCCATTTAGATTTTTTTTCCTGACTAAAGAATAAAGTACCTATGCATGTTGGTAAGTAATTAACTCATCCAGTCTTGATCCAAGAAGCATGTTTGATTCATTTCATATTGAATTTACTTTCAAATCCCAAGGCCTCACAACTTGAAACAGTGGAGGTGGGATGGGGAACTAGGGGAAGTAATTAAAAATCCTGGTAGGTAGGAGCCAGTGCTGATAGGAGCCACTGGTTAGAGGTACCCAATGATGTGCATATAAATATTTGTTCCTGATAAATATAGATGATCATAAATAAATAGAAGAGTGAGTCAGTCCTAATGTAGCCAGTTGAGACATCATATATTCTTCATCATTATAATATTACTATACTTTGGTAGATGTTCATTGTTATGACAGTTTGAAAAATCTCCTGTGAGAAATACAGGAGCCTGAGTATATGGGGGCAATCTCACTCTGACCCCAAGCTCAGGCTGATGGGGGAAGGTGGACTTTCCGTTGTGCATGTTGGGTCCTGGAGAAGATCATGCAGAGATGAGAACAATTACTTTGTTTAGAGTTTAAAAGCCATAAATGTTTCCTGAAGTAGCTCATGGATCAACCAAGAAAACGAGGTCTCTTAAAAAATGGACTTCCTTATATTTTATTTAACTTGCGTATATAGGTCAAAGGAGCAGATTGCAGAGAAATAGAGATACTTATCCTTTCACAGATCAGGGAGACAGTAGAATACAGATGTTAAGAGCTAGACTTCTCTGGTTCAAATCCTTGCTGCTTCTTACTGTGTGACTGTGAATAAGGCAACCTCCATGTTGCCTGGGGTTCTTATTTATTGAATGAGAATAGCTACATGGCTCTGTGAGTATTGATGAGACAATATATAAAAAGAGCTACAAACAGTTCTTGGCTCATTCTTTATCCATTTGTCTTTAAGGAATAAGTATGTGTATATCCTAAAAGTTTGCTTAGCACTGGTTGGTATGGCTCAGTGGAGTGAGTACTGGACTGTGATCCGAAAGATTACTGGTTTGATTCCCGGTCAGGGCACACACCTGGGTTGTGGGCCAGGTCCCTGGTTGGGGACGTGTAAGAGGCAGCTAACTGATGTTTCTCTCCTTCTCTTTTTCCCTGCCTTCCACTTTCCCTCTAAAGAGAAATAAATAAAATTAAAAAAAAAGTTTGGCTAAAGTAATCTAAAGTTCATCTGCCTCAGAATGTTCATGGTCACTGGGGACAGCAGCAGTTCAGCCATGATACATACTTATATTAAAAATTCAGTATTCATCTGAAATTTAAATTTAATGAGCATCTTAAATTTTTATATGCAAATCTGGCTAAGAAGAGTAAGGTGGGTGGTGGTGATTGGAAATATTTAGGTATAACCTACCAGGATAGACAATTAACAGATTTTATTTATTTATTTGAATATCTTATTCTTTTAATCCTTCATACCTTATATTTTTGCTGTTACTATGAATGGGATTTAAAAAGTATTAGTGCATTTTCCAGTACTAATGTGGTGTTTTTATCATTGTTTAGTTCTCAATATTCTATAGTGTCAATTGTGATGTTCCTGTTATTCCACAGTTTATTTAGGAATGTATTTTTAAGTTCAAATATGTCCCTTTTTTTCCTCCTTACAATTGCAGATTTTTAATTCAGTTGCTTTTCTGTCAGACAGTATGGTCTGTATCTTAGGTTAGATTCCCCTGGAATCACAGCATGAGAGAGAAGACTTCTCTGTTCTTCTTTTATTGGTGAGGATAATTCTAGGTGCCAAAATAATGGGTATAAGGAGGCAGAGAGGAAGGAAGAGCCCATGCAAAAATCTGTTGCTGAGTTGGCAAACATGAAGTATGACTCAATGCTCAACAGCCGTGTGGACTACATCTCAGTACTGTCCTCTCTGTAGGTCACAGGGGGAAGTATTTGTCCAATGGCTTCCTTTTCCCATTGGTCAAAGGTTAGCATTGTGGAGCATCAGCTTTCCCACACTTCCGGGATATACATATGAGAGCACCCCCCAGGTTCCTGTGGCATCCTGTGCCTCAGCATCAACAGAGTAGCCACTGGGGAGGAGGGAGAGGTCTATGGCTGTGACTGCAGATAAGGTCCTTCCAGGTCATGCCCATGGATGGCGTGGGAAACCTGAATGAACTAGCTGTTGTGTAGGCACCTTAGTCTGTAACTGGTGGCTGCAAATTATCCCTATAATGACAGAGACAGTGATCACTGCTTGGGCTTTGCTGAAGGGGTGGATGGGGGCATGTGTATATATGTATTTTTATATATGTGTGTATATATTTACATATATACTTAATACATATTTTTGTATATATTTTCCTTTTTAAATATTTTTTAAAATGTTAATACTTACCATCTACCCCCCTTATACTCTGCCCCCTGCAATTACCACACTGCTGTCCATGTCCATGAGTCCTTTTTCCTTTTTACTCAATCCCTCCACTCCCAACCCCCCACCTTCATAACCCCCACTGTCCACCTGCTCTCTTTCTTTGGGTGTATCTTTATTTTGCTTGTCAGTTCAGTTTGTTCATTACATTCCACATATGAGTGAAATCATATGGTATTTGTCTTTCTCTGGCTGGCTTATTTCACTTAGCCTACTGTTCTCCAGATATCTCCATCCATGCTGTCACAAAGGGTAAAGTTTTCTTCTTTTTTATGGCCAGTAGTATTTTATTGTGTAAATGTCCCATAGTTGTTTTAGCCACTCATCTATGATGGACAGTTGGGCTGCTTCCATAGCTTGGTGATTGTAATAATGCTGCAGTGAACATAGGGATGCTTATGTTCTTTCAAATTAGTGTTTCAGATTTCTTCAGATAGATTCCCAGAAGTAGGATGGCTGGGTCAAAAGGCAGTTCCATTTTTAATTTTTTGAGGTAACTCCAAACTGCTTTCCACAGTGGCTACACGAGTCTGCCTTCCTACCAGCACTGCGAAAGGGTCCCCTTTCTCCACGTCCATGCCAGCACTTGTTTGCTGATTTATTGATGGTAGCCATTCTGACTTGTGACTGGTATTTCTTTTTAACTTGTTAAATGTCTGACCATTATTCCATAAAGCAGAATTTTGTTCTTACTCAAAGAATTATATTGTTGCTACTATGGTACTTTTCCCTGGTTTTTCAAAACCTTTTTCACTTTTTCATCTAAAATTACTAAATATGTTCTGTAATGCTTGTCACACATTAATGTCAATGAATCTAAGCTATGTTTAAGTTATCCACTGGCATCTAGTAATTATCCAGAACCATGAAATGCAAGGCAGTATCTTCTGATGTGTAAAATTTCAATCCTGAAGAGACTTCCTTAATTTAAAATGCATCTTTAGACAGTTTTAATTTAAACTTCCTTTACATTTAAAAATTACATACTTTCCATAATTAAAGTTCTCCTTTGATCAATAGTTTACTAGGGTCTTGTGTATACAAATATATAAATTATTAGAGAGATGGCATACGTATTAAGTGTCATTTTAAAAATTCTTACATTTTCTAATCAAAATTTTCCATTGTATAAAGATACTAAATTCCTTACAAAAGGTGGTCAACTGTACATGTTAAATGCCAACTTTCAGAGAAAATTATCTCCTATGGATTTGCTTTAGTATTTTGCAAAAACAAGCATTATTCCTACATATTGAAAGGACTTGAGAATAACTATTTTGTCATGAGAACTTTTTAGCTAAATTTTATTTTCAGTTCTGTTGTGAACTCATATGAAAAAGCCCAAACACCCAACCCTGATCATTGTCTTGGTACCAGAGTATGTGAATTCTGATACCTTTTCATCACTTGTACACTAGGAATTCTATTTTTTAAATGATGTCCTGCCAGCTTTTTCACAATCCATTAATTCCTGGATCAACATCAGAAGGAGTGTCAGAGCAGAGTGAAATTCTTGTCAGACACAGATGTCAGGATCAAAAGTCAGAGACATTCTCGAAGCAGCAGGGAAGCAAGATTGTTAGACTTTAATCGGAACAATTAGTATCTGCCATGTGACAGCCGCGATGCCCTGCCTTGCATTTCTGGTAGGTTTCAGGCATGCTGAAAGACAGAGTCCTCTTCCAAGTTTGGTGGGAAATACCATGAGCTTCTGGGCTGAGTACTTTTGTCAGGTATTCTTAAGTTTTGTTGATCCTCTTCAGATTGCCTTAAATGGTGAATTATTGATACACTTAGACAAACTAGGGGCCAACTATTGTAGAGACAAATTTTCATCTTCTCTGAGTGTATGTAGTACAAGGTGACTTGCTTTGTGGATGTTTGTGGTCGTTAGTACTCAGGAGGCTTTTCCAGCTATTTTATCATATCTCACAGAGTGAGAGCTTTTACGGTCTGGTCTCAGCTCACTCTGGTGGATGTTCAATAAATGTGAATCATTGATGAAGGGAAAAGTAATTAAAATTAGATGTTGAGATCTCAGTGAAATAATTTTTTTGAAATTAGCTATTATGGTGTGCTTGTGTCTTCATTAAACCAAAATAACCTTCTTTGAAAAGAAAATCAACCAAATCATGGTTTTCACTATGTGTTGTCAATAAACCAATGAAATTTTTTTCAGTAATAAGTTACTTTGATTTTTGCAGTCATCTCTTTTAAAAAATGTATAACATTTTCTGTATTCAGAGGTCAGCTTTTGGGACAACCTCAAACATCAGGAACTATAAGTTAAAAGACATGTCTGGCAATAAGAAATGGTTCTTTAAGGTGTGAGCATTAAAACATACTTGAGAAGACCTAGACACCAAAATTATCCTTATTGTGATAGAATTAATCAATTCACTGTTGGTGGAAAAGGGCTCTCTAATTGCCTAATGGTAGCCATAGGAACAAGCCAACAACCACGGGAGAGAGTATGAATCACAGAGGAGAGAGCAGAGAGGAGGCCAGGAGCACGATGGCATGAACAGGGGCAGGAGTCTTCAGTAGGGACAAGGCTGCCAAACGGAGGCCACTGTCGTGGCGGAGGCTTCTCTCGTGCCCTGCCCCTCAGTCCCCCAAACGATGATATGAGTAGGCCATATTCTGATATAGCCTGGTGATATTGTCTCAACATTATTCAAAGTGTAAAAAAGCATCTTTAGAATTTATGCTTTTATTGTTCTATAACATATCTAATTAAAGCATACATTGGCTACCTAATAATTGCCTTAAGCAAATCCCATGACTACCCCTTCCCTAAAATGGTACTTAGACATTTCTAATGTAATTTTGTGGAACCACCATAGAGGCGATCTTACAGTCGAGTGGAAGACACACTAGCTGAAACCGTACGGAAGGGTGCGCGAGGACTCTCTCCACAGTAGCCCTTGCACACGTTCTTTAGCAGCAGAGGCAGATTATTGCATGGCTTTCCTGAGTGGGGGATAGTAACATGCGCCTCTCAGGAATACTTGAATGGCCTTATTTATGTTCATTTTAATGATGATGGTGACAGAAACAGTTGTAGGATTCACAACTGTGTACTTCATCAAATACTTGCACATACATTGTATCAATTAATTCTCATAACAACAGTGAAGTAAGCTTTTTTCAATGTTAGAGATGGTGATATAGACTCAAAGTCATTTAGACAAATATTCAAGGTCACTTAACTAGTAAGTTCTCAAGCTGGTATTGAACTCCGTACTTTGTCCATTGCATCATCACTTCCTCAAATGGTCCAGTGTGGCAGAAATGGCAAAATTACAAAGATTTGTACTCCAAAAAAATTAAATAAATTATCATATATGCATATGATGGAATTGTGCAGTAATTAAATAATGCTCATGGAACCTCAATGATGTAGAGAAGGCTCTCGATACAACATGAAAAGTGAAGTTTCTGAACAGAATATACTTATAAAATCAGTTATACTTATATGTTTTTATGTGTAAAGAAAAACACATGGTGTTTTTTTCTAAGTTGTAGGATAATAGGTAACTTTAAATTTTTTCTTATACTTTTCCATATTTTCTAAATTGTCTAAAATGAGCATGCAGAGTCATCAGAAAAAGTTATCCTGTGTAATAGTTACTTAAATAAATTCATATTGGTTGAGTTGGTGTCACCAGAAATTCTGATAGAAAAATTATAGATAAATTTGGGGTGAATGATTCCATGACCAATTATGAGTATATTTTCAATCTACTGCGTGGCACAGTGAGAAACAACATACTGTCTGCACTGAATCACAGGCAAGGACTTATGATATCCTGAAAAAATGACCAGTCGTGATGTTATGGAACTTTCTGTAGCCCAATGACTGCAGTGGTGCTGGAGGTAAGGACATCCGATGTATCCATTATTCTACTGTTCCCACTGGTTGTGTAAAGGACAGAGCTGACAGGTTTCCCTGTCAATGTTAAGATCAAGAGCTGGTCTGGGCAGGACTGAATCGGAACTGTCCAGCTCACCTCACTGTTGTCATTGGTTTGCTCATGTGTCCTGTTTATTATTGGGATTGAGGACTTTCTCAAAATATTTTTTCTTTGTCCTGGAACCATAAATTCAGGCAAAACATTTTGATCCACAATACCTGTGTGGTATCAAGTAAATGATTTTTCTGTTGAATCAGCGTGGTCAACAGAGTAAGGTGTTTGGTCGTGTTAAAAGAGCTAGTCAGTGGCTCTCAGTGGCTCTCAGTGTCCGATGTGATGGCCTTCCCTGCAGGAGGACAAGGCCATTGGGGGGCAACGTAATATTTGCCTGGTGGCCTGTGTACCATCTATTATATTTCCAAGGGGCACGAGTCAATCACTTTGTTAATCCTATTTTTGGCCCTTGCTTGCTGTGAACACTGCACAAGGACTACTGATAAGAGAAATAAAAAACAAAAGTCACGGTCTGTGCCCTGGAAAGGCTTAGAATCCAATTAGAGAAGTAAGCCACATACTGATATGAGAAAATATATATCACAATATATGAACAAATTCAGACTGATGTAGCACAAGCTGCAATGTTGTGGAGAGATGAGCACAAAGATGTAGTTTGCTCTTATCGTGCAAATTGTGGGGAGAAGGGGCGGTGTCATTGTATATCTCCTGAACCAGAAAGGGGCCTTTTGTATTTACCTGTTTATCATTACTGTACTTGACTCAATGCTTACATAGCATGTGGCAGGAATGCAATAAATATGGTATTTAATGAATGACTTAAATTAGGGAATTTGATTTTAAAGAGGCTGTAACAATCATACATACAAGAAAAACTACAACCAATAAATAGAGCATTTTACCAAATAGCCAAGTTATCTAATATTTAATGCCCAACACATGGTGTTCTGTCATTGCAGTGAGGGAGTATATGTTTTAGAAGTCTTCTAAAATTTATTACATTATGCATTTTTATATCAAAATAATTTACATTTTAATTTAAGTTTTAAATTATTTCTTCCCTGCAAAAATTGACTATATTCTGTGTATAATAAAGGGTGTATATCGAAAGTAAATTGCTTTATGAAGTTTTAAAGATGTTAATTCACTCCTGTAACCACCATCTAAACTAAGACAAAAAAAAAAAAAAACCATTCCTAGCAGCCAAGATGTTTTCTTCTTGCATCTTCTCATTAATAGTCCCCTGAGGAAACCACTATTCTGACTTTTATAACCATTGATTTGTTTGCCTGTTCTTGAGCTTCACCTAAATGAAGTCATACAGTATATACTCTCCGATGCCTGGCTGCTTCTGTGCAGCTTAGTGAGGTCCATCCTGTTGTTGAGTATCTTAATTTATTCTTTTACATTTTTGTATAGCATCCATTATAAACTGTGCTACACCATACCGCAATTTATTCATCCATTCTCTGATTGATGGGCATTTGAGTTCTTTCCAGTTAGATTTCAACTATTATGAATATATGTTCTTGTACATGTCTTTTGATGATATATGTACTTATTCCTTTTGGATACGTACATCTCAGAGTGGAATTGCTAGGACATAAGGTAGGTATATATTTTACTTTAATAGATGCTGATACGGTATTTTCCAAAGTGGTCAAACCAACTCCTACTCCTACCTGCGTGTATAGGGGTTCTACGCACCTCTTCATCCACACTTAGTACTGTCAGTCTTTATTTCAGTCATTTTGATGAGTGTGTATCGGTATCTCATTATCATTTCCTGGTCATTGTTACTAGTTCCATTATCCATGTGCTGTAGTTTTTTAGTTATCACCTCATTGTTGAGTTTTGGATTCAATTCCTTCAACGGATATTTATCAAGTCCCTGCCATGTGTGAGGAACTATTCTAGTTGTTGGAGATACTCCGGTAAACAAAACCATTACATTCGGTAAGAATATCTCTGCACACTATTTGGTCTTTAATATATCCCAAAGAATAAAGCATAATGGCTCTTTTTATTACAATGATAAATTTAAAAAAATGGTTTCTTTTTTATTGTATTTCCCCATTACCATTTACCCCCGCCCCACCCTCTTCCACCGTGAGGTTCTGAAGAAGTTCAGAAATCCACAGGAAGCAGCAGTGTGGGTTTTCCCTTCTGGCATCTCACCTGAGAGAACAGTGGGCTAGTGTCTGCCACTGGCCACTCTCTGGACCTTTGCGTGTCTCTTTGTTTCAAACTTAGTTGTTTTATATCTTAAATAACAAGACTGGACAGGTTGAGCTGAGGTCTTTTTCAGCCAGGAATTTGCCTCACTGATTTGTCAGAAGTCTGCAGTGTAGAGTTGGACCTCTACAGTCCCTCCTGGGGCCTTAGACTCTTACAAGCTCGGGGCTAAGGATGATTCTCTAGGGCAGTTTTTCAATATCACCCATGTTTGTAGTATTTCTGTCATTATATGTAATAGGGTCATGTGATCATGTTCTCATTTTAGGTGTGTTCCCAGGAATATCAAAGGGTCTGTATTAAAAGGATTTAGTGCACACAACAAGAACTGCAGCCATTGTTAACAAAGTCTCACAGACAAGTCTCCACACTCAGTAGCTTATGTTCAATTTTTACTTATCAGAGACCTATTGTAGGAACCCTATCATTCTGGTCTTACAACCCAGAATTTGAATAGCACTTTATAAGCATCACTTTCAAAATATATGGGGTCATGTTGTACCACTTGTGACCCAAACACTTAGATGTGGTGTGACCTCCTTGGTTAGTACTTTGATTCTGCTCTGTGGGGCCAGCGACCCTGAGGTGTATTGAGTGGCTAGAAAATTTCACGTCCCTTAACTTTGTCTATGGAATACTCAAAATAGCTTTCTGTTGTTCATGTTTTCCAGCCACAATAACTTCCCCACAGACACTTCTGGATCTCTGGCAGGGCTTTAAAATTACCCTCGCAAGCTCACCTACAGCATTTTATTGTCTAGCCTGAGGCGCCTACTGGGGTGGAAATGAATATGTCAGAATGTGACAGAGGTTTGACGCCAACAGGATTGTCGTTGTGCTTTGTATCCTCTTTCTCGTGGCTGTAACTGGCCGTGAAACTAGCGGACTGGCACATGGCCGAAGGAGGAGCTCACTTCCAGAATTCTACCACCACACAGTAGAAAGGTAGTGGGAAGGTGAGCAGATCACTCATTGACAAATAGTTACGCATTTATTTATTCAGTGAACACTTACTGATACCTGAGTGTGTACCAGGTAGAACATTATGAGTGAAATATAAAAAAAAATGAAACTTTTGGGAGCTGGCCCGAGATGCTCATGGTTTTGTCAGGGAAGTCCTGTAAATAAGTACATTCAATATGATATAGTGATTATTATAATATAGATCCTGACGGAGGTGCTCTAGTATACAAAGTAGAGAGTAATGCTTTTTCTGTGTGTGTGCATGCACATACATACATATCAGGGAAGGCTTACTAGAAGATATGATGTCCAAAATCAATTGTGAAACATGACTAGAACTTAGGAAAGATGGAAGGAAATTCCTGCCAGAGGAATAGCTTAGGCCAAGGAACAGTACTTTAGCGGAGCAGTGAAGTATATGGAAACCTCTAAGTAACTGACATAGTAGGATATATATTTGGGACATAGTTCATTGGAGAAAGATGGTATAGTTGGGACACACAGCTGGAAAGACAAGCAGACACTGGATGATTAAGTCCTTGTTTGTGATGCTAAGGAGTTTTTCCATAAAGGGTTTTAATTAGGAAGTGAAGGGGTTATAATTATATTTTTAGGAAGAAAATTATCAATACAAAAGGGATAAATCAGAGTGGGTTAGTTTTGGGAGCAGGAAGAATAGTCAAAAGGCTGTTGCAATGATCCAAGTGAGACCTGATGAGGCTCTGAATTAAGATGTTATGAGTGAAGGTAAAGAGACAAAAAAGGATTTGAAGGACTTTGCTGTCAGAGTTGGTGGGACTTTGGCTGAGTAAGGGTTTGGCTGGTTGGTGGGATTGGCTGAATAAGGAAAAGGAAGGTGTGGACCCTGGTTTCTCTGTTGTGTGATCAAATTGTACCATTTACCTGTATAGAGAAGCTTACCTATAAGAGGACCTATGTGTACTGGACATGCCAGGACATATAGTGAAGTTTAAAATACAGCCCTTTGGTACAGTATATGCTTCTTTACAATAATATGTATTGGACAGGAGGAATGGAGGAAAGATGAAGGAAAATGTATGGTCAAGCAAAGCACATAGATGGAAATAAATATGCTGAATACTCAACACTCTGGGAAGATCTATTAGGCTAGAGAAACCCTTCACCCTCTCCATCCTTCATTCCTTCACTTCTTTGGTGCAGTTTAAACCTAACCCTTCACAGACATCACTCTTTTTCTCTTGGTCTCCTTTTGAGTTTGCTGTTTTATTTACCCCCACACTCTCATGCTCACTATGAGAAAAGGACTGATTAACACCCACTGATCTTTTTTTAAAATTATTTTATTGTTGTTCAATTATAGTTGTCTGCATTTCCCCCCCACCACTCCTCCCCACCCCATCCACCCTCCCCTCAGGTTGCTGTCAGATTGTTCTTAATTTCAGTGTCTCTGGTTATATTTTCCTTGCTTTTTTCTTTTGTTGATTATGTTCCAGTTAAAGGTGAGATCATATGGTATTCGTCCCTCACTGCCTGGCTTATTTCACTTAGCATAATGCTCTCCAGTTCCATCCAGGCTGTCACAGAGGGTAGGAGCTTCTTCTTTCTCTCTGCTGCGTAGTATTCATTGTGTAAATGTACCACAGTTTTTTGATCCATTCATTTACTGATGGGCACTTAGGTTGCTTTCAGCACTTAGCTATTGTAAATTGTGCTGCTATGAACATTGGGGTGCATAGGTTCTTTTGGATTGGCATTTCAGGGTTCTTAGGATATAATCCCAGCAGTGGAATTGCTGGGTCAAAAGGCAGTTCCATTTTTTAGTTTTCTGAGGAAATTCCATACTGTTTTCCACAGTGACTCCTCTAGTCTACATTCCCATCAACAGTGCACTAGGGTTCCCTTTTCTTCGCATCCTCTCCAACACTTGTGTGTTGATTTGTTTATGATGGCCATTCTGACCCGTGTGAGGTGGTATCTCATTCCCACCCACTGATCTTGATCTTGTGCCACCACCAGTCAACATTTCCTCTTTGGAGTTCATAGTATTTGTCTATTCCACCCTTGTTGTACCTTTTGACATTGGCTCTGGACCTTGAGAACTCTCTGTTATATTTCTTGATAATATCTGCTTGAGATAAAAACAGTAAAATTTATCATTAAAGAAGGAAAAAATGATAGACTAGAGACAAAATTTGCAGCACACATGAAAAAGGCCTGATTTCTGAGTATGCCAAGCCCTTTCAAGTCAGTAAGAAATAGATAGACAGACACACTCACACAGCCCACACATTCAGTTTTTTCCAACTGACCCACACCTACGCTGCAGCAGTGTGGACGTGCCGAAGCAGGTGGTCAGTTTTGACCTGGGCCTCCAAGCTGCCGTGTTTGGTGTGGTTAGAGATACAAAAAGAATTATTAGACCACAAGGTGCTGGGATTAGTGTTCTTGAAATAAGTCACAGGTCATCAGATTTTGCTAAGATTCTTAACAACACAGAGAATCTTGTGCAGGAGCTGCTATCTGTTCCAGACAACTACAAAGTGATTTTTTGTGCGAGGGGGTGGGTCCAGCCAGTTCAGCGGTGATCCCTTAAACCTGATTGGGTGGAAAGCAGGAAGATGTGCTGGCTATGTGGTGACAGGAGCTTGGTCAGCTAAAGCTGCAGAAGAAGCCAAGAAATTCGGCATTGTGAATATCGTCCATCCTAAACTTGGGAATTATCCAAAAATTCCAGACCCTCAGCCCTGAGGCCTCCTACGTGTGTTACTGCTCTAACGAGACCATGCAAGGTGTGGAGTTTCACTTTATCCCTGACGTCAAGGATGCAGTGCTGGTTTGTGACATGTCCTAAACTTCCTATCCAAGCCAGTGGACGTTGCCAAGTCTGAGGGGATCTTTGCTGGTGCACAGAGGAGCGTGGGTTCCGCTGGGGTCATGGTGGTGATCATCCTTGATGGCCTGCTGGCCTTCGCCCTCATGGAGTGCTCTGCAGTCCTGGAGTACAAAGTGTAGGCCGCAAACAACCCCTAGTACAGTACTCCTCCTTGCTTCAGCATCTACATCATGGGCTTGGTCCTGGAGTGGATTAAGAACAATGGTGGTGCAGCAGCCATGGAGAAGCTTAGCTCCATCAGTTCTCAAATGATTTATGATATCATTGATGATTCTCAAGGATTTTGTGTATGTCCAGTGGAGCCCCAGAATAGAAGCAGGATGAATATTCCATTCCACATTGGCAACGCCAAAGGGGACAATGCTCTAAAAAAAAGATTTCTTGATAAAGCCCTTGAACTCAATAGGATCTCCATGAAAGGGCGTAGGTCTGTGGGAGGCATCTGGGCCTCTCTGTATAAGGCCATCTCGATGGAGGATGTGCAGGAGCTGGCAGCCTTTATGAAGAAATTTTTGGAGATGCATCAGCTGTGAATACATCCTATCCAATGTACACTCTACCCTTGAACCATGTCCAAAATTGAACGCAGCTCAGTGACCTCAAAAACTTAACCATGGTATTTTTCTCAAATGAATATGCTTATTATAGATTTTTCTTTTGTTTTTCAAAGAATAGCAAGCAAGATATCCACAGCTCTGGAAAGCTGGTGGAACATACTCCTTAATTTCAACTTGAACCAGAAGCTTTTAAAAAATCTTACTTTAGCTTTTCTAACAATTCCAGCTTATGTTGTCTTTGCTGCTGTTTTTTTCTAGCTAGATCTCAGCATTTAGACTTGCCTGTGGACTTACACAAAGTATTTCAGTTTTGTAGCATTGAAGGTGGGTGGGGTTCGTTAGTTGCCGAATCTTGATTCTTTCCAAAGTGACAGCACTGGGGACTCATGAGTTCCATAATTGTTAATTCAGGTCAACCTTGACCACGTGGTGAGTGTATAGGCATTCTAGGTTAAAGGGCCAATTAAAGATCTTGATACTGTTATTCTCATAAAGAGATAAAAATGACATACCATATGTTTATATAGCAAGGCCTGTTTTTAATATCAAATAGTTTATATCTCTATACATTTGTATTTCTAATGATGTGGTTCTCAGTAAAACATGTAGAGACTTTGGGAATTTGTTAGAACGTTATGCATTATAACACCGTATTTTCAATGGTTTTATCTCTCTTCTTCCTTCTGAAGCTGCTCCAAAAGATTTAGAAGCTCCCCAATTCACTTTTATTTTCCTTTCAGTAGGTGGAAGAGAAGGTTTGTTGGTTGGTTGGTTGGTTGGTTGGTTCTTTACTTTTCAGTTTTGCTGTTAAACTAAAAAAATCTCTGTTAAACTCCCTTATTCTTTGTTCACTTGACTGTTCTCATTGTGGTGTTTGCCCAGAGTGGTAAAAGTGCTGTGAACTCTGGAAGATCCTTGTTGAAGAGTCTTTTCCCCTGTCGTTTATCCACTGTCAGTGTTTTATGTTGAATACATGAAGGACATTAAAGTTCTAAAACACCTTTAAAAAAAAGAAAAAAATAGACAGACAATAGAAAAATGGGCCAAGTATATAAATAGTAAATTTACAGAAAAACAAAAAAGGCCATGAAAATAATGTAGTGTTAAATGAACTTACAGATAACTTAAAAATGAAAATTAAAACGTGACGTAAGTTTTCACCTAACAGTGTGATAATGATTAAAAAGGATTCCCACATCTGGAGCTGGTGAGGGTGTGACTAAAATAGGTATTTTCAGACATTCTTAGTGGGAGTGCGACTCAGAAAATTCGTTGGAGGGTGATTTGGTATGTATCAAAGTGGGGATTAATGTTAACAAGTATTTGAAACTAAATATTCAGTATCATTCATTATGGCAGTGTTTGCACTTAACAGTTTGGAAACAACCTAAAGGTCCATGAGTAGGGAACTGCTTAAATTAGGGTAAAAAATTGAGTTAAATATCATATGGCACATTGATAATGAGTTGCGTGTATGCAGTGATTAGCATGGTCTTGAATCATTATTGCTGCGAGTTTGCTTTTGCCATCACGTTTTATAGATTGAGCACATTCGATATTTTGTTCCCTTTGTAGTCTTTGCTTGAAACATGGAGTGATGCTAAAAATCTGACAGATAGAATGAGGCAATGACACTTCCATTGGTGCCCTTGCAACTATCCTCCCCTTGTGGGGTAAAGGGCTCCAGGATCTCTTTTCTTCCCGGGCGTTCCCACAAGCCCAGTCACTTGGCGAAATCAAATTTCTTTGTCCACAAACAGAACATGTAACTTACAATGTATTTGCCAGTATGTCTTGCTGTGAAATGAAGAATGTAGAGTTACTGACTGAAAAGGCGTCACGTTGATCTGTAGGGAAGACACTCACGTGGGATAGCACAGGGGAGAAGGAGGATTTTCAGTGTCACATCTCGGTTCAAATCCTTGCTGTGCCACTGAATAATCATGTGCCATTGAAGATGTTATTTAATCTTCTCTGAGCCTCAGTTCCCTTATCTATAAACAGAAATAATGTAGCTAACCTTTTTAGCTGAAATCTTAGATACTATATTAATCACCTTGCATGGAACTAGAACACAATACAGGTCCTCAGGGAATGATAACTCTTCCTAAAAGGGCATTCCTACCTGACTTTACGGTAGGTGCCATCTTCACCGATCAGATCAGTGATTTACATGGTACTCTCTATACCGATTTGGTAGAACATACCCTTAAAATAAATGTTTCAGTATTTGCAACTATCCCGTATTACTGGTCACCATATCTACAGGGTTACGTAGGAATAACGCAACATCGAGGGTCCTTCGAGATCACCGTTTATTTCGGTCAGCTTTGGTAAATGTGGCAGGTGAATAGTGGCCTCTCGCAGATGTCCCCACCAAGTCCCGGCGGTCTGTGCATGTGTAACTTCATACGGCAAAAGGGACTTTGAAGATGTGATTAAGTTAAGGGTTTTGAGGTGGAGAGATCAACCTGAATTATCTAGTTGGGTCCAGGTAGTCAGTCACAAGGGTCCTCGTAAGAGGGAGGCAGGAGCTTCAGTCACCGAAGAGGATGTGGTGGTGGAAATCCAGGGAGAGACTACGTGACCGACAGAAGCAGAAGTTGGACTGATGGGGGAGTTTCTCTTTAAACCAAGTCTGCAGGACAGTGACTGTGCGCTTTGATTTTTTGACTAGTGTGGGACTTCAATTTGTCTGCAAATCAATCTCCTTATTTTGTGCTGCTATATGAAATTCATGGCCATTTATCCAGGACATTCACTTTGATTTCTTTTTGATCTCATAATAAAGAAACATTTATCAGTGTATATTTTTAACTTCATATAATCACTTTCTTCATTAACTTCTAATTTTTTTTTAGCTTATGTACTTTGCTACATGTGTTTTTTTCTATTTTATTTGACCTGCTTTCAGGAGAAGGTTGTAACTAGGAACTTTGAGTGACTTCTTTTTCTTGTTCTGGCTAATAATTTCTAATCATTAATCTTGCCAGTGCCTTTTAATCCATTAACAAGTTAAACATCTTTTCACAGTAGCTGTGTGCCAGGTACTTGTACTTGGCTTTGAAGTCACAGGGGTCAGCAAGACAGATATAGTCCCATGGAACCTCTAGTTGCCCCTGCAGCAGGATTGGCACACCTGGCTGTCATGAGATGTGGCGTGGTTGTGCTTTTTAAATTCATTCAACAAGTATTTATTAACCTTGACCTGCATGGCTCAGTTGGTTGAGTGTTGTGCCATGAAGCAAAGGGTTGCCAGTTTGGTTTCTGGTTCAGGGCATATGCCTGGGTTGCAGGCCTGGTCCCTGATTGCAGAGTGTGCAAGAGGCAACTCATCAGTGTTTCTCTCATGCATTGATGTTTCCCTCCCTTTCTCCCTCCTTTCCCTTCTTTCTAAAAATGAATAAATAAAATATTTAACAAAAACAAATATGTATTAAGCACCTACTATGTGTCAGGCACCGCTCAAAGTGCCTGATGAACAGGCAGATAGGATGTCTATGGTCAAACAAGTTTTAAGCTTTCAAATGTGGGGTATTTGGGGGTAGGAGACCACAGCTCAGGGATGCGGAGATGGGGAACAAACATGTAAACAATGGGTTAACAAGAACATATCAAGAAATGAATTAAAACAGTGTGACTCTTTTACCTTGGGTTCTTTAGGAAACAGAGCCTGAGAAAAAAGCTTACATGATAATACTTTCTTGGGGGCACAATTCCAGGGAAGTGACAGTGAGGGGAAAAAGCAAGAGAGACAGAGAAGGAGAGTGAATCAATTCAAAGGGATGCAAAACCGAACTAGACACGGGTTTGCAGCAAATATAGTGGGATGCTCAGGGTGTTTCCAGAAAGGACGCATGAAGTTTCTGCATTTCAGAGCATCATCTAGAAAGGTGGAGAAGTAAGGCTGAGTCATTGATTAGCTACTTCCTTGCCATTTCTAGTCTGTGCTAACTTTACTAATTGTCCTGCAAATTTTGCCAGGCAGCCTTTGGTAAAGCCAGAGTCAGAATCTGGGCCAGCCAGGAGGCAAATTTGGCGGTCTGTCCTTGTTAGTCGGCACTGTCCGTGGGGCTTATTGGCTTCTGAAGGTTATAATGGTGGCTGTGGTCAGAGCTGTATGACTAGAGGAACTGTAATGACTGGTCACTCAGGCCATTCTGGCAGGGAAGCAAGGTAAGTAGCTGAAGGGCCATGGTGGCAAGGGGCAGATAAGTGGGCCTATGGGCCTGTGGTGGGGCACAGACTGAATCCAGTATAATTAGGTTATACAGTGAGTGACTGGGTGGCTGGTCCAAGGACGGCCTCTCTAAGGAAGTGGCATTTAAGCCAAGACTTGAAGGACAAGGCTAATCGAGCCACAGTGCAGAGATAGGGAACCGCAGTGCAAGAGACCCCAGGTAGAGTGAACACAGAGCGCTAGGGCAGAATCAAGAAGGGAGGGAGAGTGGGCGGGGCTGAGCTATGAGGACGGGCAGGGAGTTGGTTATGTGAGGCTGGTAAATCAGTTGGAGGAGCTGTGATTTTATGGGAAGTGTGCTGTAAAGTGTTTGGAATGCCTTAAGCAGGGGAGTTAAATAAGCTGATGTATACTTCAGGAAGATTGCCCTGACTCCCCGGGGCAGAATGGATGCAGGGAGGCCAGTGAGGAGGCATTTGAGGGCATCACCCAAATGCAAAAATGAAGGAGATTTTTATCACCAATCTTCTATGTTTATAGTTCTTGTTTGGCATAAAATGCTTGATATGATTATTTAAGTGAGCAATGGTGTTGATGCTTGTCCCTTGAGATTTTAGGTTCAGTGTTATTAATAGCCTCAGATTACCTGCTAAACATCCCAAACGCCTCCAAGGTGATCCCGTTTTTGAAGCAGCTGGTATTTTATGAGACAACCCTAGTCTTCATTTCATAAATCCAGCCAAGCTTTTTTCCCTCTGACAACCCACAACATTCAGTGTGGAACATAACTTTGTGATTGGCATCCAAATTTTAAAGCAGGGCAGATAACCAGGTTTTGACATACTGTTATTTTATTTTCCACACAATTGACTGCCTTGATGATGAGTCTAAAATCTTGCAGATTGCTGAGCAGAGTTTTGGAAGCTAGTGTTTGGTGGTGAATGATGGAGAATATTCATTTAAAAGTTGAGAATTTCTCCGCTAATTCTCACCATGTATCTTGAATGTGAATTTAACACTTGTTTATTTGCTCCATAGAGATTGAATTAGTCAGGGTGCTCAGTTATAACACACAAATCCAACTGGCTACCTTGACGAAAATAAAACAAAACAAAAAACTATAGGAATGACAGAGAATCAACAACAACAAAAAAAGGTTGGGGGGAAGAGGCTTGGAGAAAAGGCAGAAACCTGGGACAGCGGAGACTTTGTGTGTCTTTGGAAAACTCACTCCAGATGGAAAGTCCAGGCAGGGGCAGCTGAGGCACTGAATCCCAGCTGTGTGTCTGTGCCCTGTGCTCCCAGGAAGGGTCCTCCCCTTGGTTTCCAAGGAGACAGAGAACTACCCGCCACCAATACATCGTTCAGTGGGGAATGTGTCCTAAATTACCCTTGAATTAAAAAGAAATTTGGATAGCAAATATTTTTTTATTTATTCTTTAATTTTTAAGAAGAATCTTTGGATTGAACTTAGTGGGATGACACTGGTTCACAAAACTATGCAGGTTTCCAGTGCACAACTCAATGAGACACCATCTGCACACTGCATCGTGCCCCCATGGCCCAAAGCAAAGTCTCTCTCTGTCCCTGCTCATCCCCCCTTTGCCCACCTCCACCTGCCCCCACCGCACTTCCCTTCTGGCTGTCTCCACCCTGTTGTCTGTGTCTATGTGTTGTATGGATATGTTTTTTTTTTTTTGCTTAATCCCTTAACCTTCTTTCTTCTGTCTCCCCAATCTGCCTATTCCTTGGTTCCATGCCTCTGTTTCTGTTTTGTCTGTCAATTTATTTAGTTCATTAGATTCCACATATAAGTGTGATCATATGGTATTTGTCTTTCTCTGACTGGCTTATTTCACGTAACATAATGTTCTCTAGGTCCATTCATGCTGTTGCAAAAGGTAAGATTTCTGTCTTTTTTATGACTAAGTAGTATTCCATCATGTACATGCACCACAGTTGTTTTCTTCACTCATCCACTGAGGGACACTTGGGCTGCTTCCAGATCCTGGCGATTGTAAATAATGCTGCTATGACCACAGGGGTGCATATATCTCTTTGAGTTATTGTTTTGGGTTCCTTCAAATATATTCCCAGAAGTGGGAGCACTGGGTCAAAAGGCAGTTTTATTTTTAGTTTTTTGAGCAAACTCCATACTGGTTTTCAGAGAGGCTGCACTTGTCTGCATTCTCACCAAGAATGCACAGAGGTTCCCTTTTCTCTACATTCTCTCCAGCACTTGTTTGATTTATTGATGGATAACCATTCTGACCGGTGTGAAGTGGTATCTCATTGTGGTTTTAATTTGCATCTCTCTGATGGCTAGTGATGCTGAGCATTTTTTTCATGTGTCTATGGGCCATCTGTATGTCCTCTTTGGAGACATGTCTATTCAGGTTCTTTGCCCATTTTTTAATTGGGCAAAGTTGTTGAGCCCAATTCTTGAGTTCTTGGTATTGCACTGTATAAGTTCTTTATATATTTTGGAAATATATCAGACATATCATTGGTGAGTATGTTCTTCCACTCAGTGGTTCCCTTTTTCATTATGTTGATGGTATCTTTTGCTGTGCAGAAGCTTTTTAGTTTGATATAGCCTCACTTGCTTACTTTTTCCCTTTATTTCTCTCATCTGAGGACATATACTGGCAAAAATATTGCTATGAGAACTTTTAAGTTTTTAGAATTTTTAAAAAGCAATTTTAAAAAGGAGAAAAAGCAAGAAGAAAAAAAAATTTACTGCAGAGCTCATTATGTTTCCAGCACTTAGATTATGCCTGCATTTAATTGATAACCAACAATATTTCTTAAAAATGAATTTTTTTATAACCTCAGAGACTGCTGCTGTTATTGTTGGCTCCCTAGCTCAATAAAATGCACTGGGTTCTTTAGCTACAAAATACAAATCTAAGCACAATTCCTTTCATCACACTTAGCCAAAAAGACCTGTGTATTGCAATATAATCTTTAATAAAATTAAAATTTGATAACTTTAGCTATCAAACAGCTATCTGGAAACACCCAATGAGCAAGAATTCTTGAGAATGTCTCCAGTGGTGGGAGTACTTTAAATGCCTTGTGACTCGAAGGGGTGTCTCACACAAGAAGTTCACAACTGTTATGGCTATGCATGTATATATTTCACAGTTCTCTAAACTGGCATAGCACAAAACATATCATAGTTTGGAGAGTAAAAAATCCCTAAGTCTATTTAAAAAATGCCATCTGTGAAATTGTGAATTGTTATTAAAATTAAGAAGGCCACATAATGCCATTTCAAGACATATTTATACAGACAGCACATTAATGAGATTGGCTGTTCCTTTGACAACTATGCACATCCTAACTTGATGAAACCTTGGTCAGATGTTTTGGGGGAGGGGGCTGCCACCTTTGCTATCTAAAAAAGGTTGTGTGTGTGTATGTGTGTGAGTGTATGTGTGTGTGTGTGTGTGTGTGTGTGTGTGTATAGATAAGCCTGGGAAACTCTTGTAGGATTGATTGTAGTAATTGGACAAGGTTAATGGAATTTGTTTAGGAGCAAGTCTTTTCCTCAGGAAGTTAAATCTTCAGTACCTATGGGAATGGGCATCAGGTGACGTAACGTCACACTGAGGTAGTAGTCACTGGGATCGCTCCAAATTCCTCCTCATTTTTTTGTAGTCATAGCTTCCTTAACAAAGTAAATTTACTTTCTGTAATTTTTCACTGTAGAAATGTTTTTTTCCTAAATTAAAAATTATAACAACAATTGGATTTTGAAAGTAATTCATTATCCTTCATGCATTGACATGTAATCTTCACGGTCACTTGACTTTCCCTTTGAGACTTGAGTGGTGCAGAAGGTTGGATTGATTACTTCTCAGGTCTCTTCCAGTTTGTAAGAGTCTATGATTATTTTAAATGTACATTATTTCTTTGGTATTTTATCATTTGTTAATTAGTATGTGTGACTGGGAAAGTCCTTTTGTTATAGCTGCAGGTTTATGGACTTGTTTATATTGATGTCAGTAGGTAGGCAATATTATGGTTAGAAAATCTTATTTTTAACTTGATCTCATTAATTCAATAATAAATGGCAATTCTAGGAAATGCCTCTAGTTCTTTTAAAATTTAAGATATAACTCCTAGTGTTTATTCTTACAACTGAAAAAACCTTAGAATTTTTAGACTGAAGCTGATAATTATTTTTTTCAAAAGATGTTAGGAAAAAGATCTGGTTGATGGGTATTAAAAGTATCATCTTGGATCTGAAGTTTAGATAATAGGAAAAATATATAATTAAAAAACTACTTAAGAAGCATGATAAGATTTATCTATATATGTGTATCTAAGCTATTTTGTGCATTTTACATGATGGAAATCTGTCACTCTGACCATCAGTTATTTTCATTCAATCATTTGTTTTTCTTTTATCAATTACTCTTTCTTAATGTATTATATAAAGTGAAATATGCCAAATGAATTTCTCACAGCAGAATAAATCTTTTGAGAGATTACAAGCCTTTCAACTATATCCATTTAGAATGATTATTAGATCAGTTGAACTGTCTATAAGCTTGCCTTGATGGGCTGCAATTTGGCAGTGCTATACACATGAAACTGGTTTGAACAGAAGTTTCAGGGAAGGAAACTTTCCCTGAAACGATCTGTGATTGAAACCCGGTTCTGGAGTCACAGATGCTCCTGGCCAAACATTTCAGGCTCTCTGCTCTCCAGACTTTGTATGACTGCACTCAGAAGCCTCTGGTGAATCACATGACTGGCTCTGGCCAGTAAGTTGTAAATGGACAAGATTGTCACTTCTACGATGACCATTTATTTCCTGTTGGAGACCCTTCATAACTTTCTTCCTCTCTGCCACTGAGACTGTTGGGGGTAGTGGCTGTTGGGGGTAGGAGCTGGATGACTAACCCAGTCAGTCTGTCTTCAGAGTTCGCTCTCCTAATCTGTAGAAAACTGTTTCCTCAAAGGATTTGCCTTCCCTCTTCTCCATTTTTTATACCATGTTAAGTCTGGTTTAATATACCCATCAGTGTGCGTTTACACAGTTAGCGTTGTGCTGAGGGTAGCAGTATACCCGAGATCTATGAAACCGTGTTCCTTTGAAGGACCTGTACTAGTTGGCAATGGAAAAAATATACAAATATTAAATAATTAGTGGGAAACAGCACCTATAATCAATGCTAAATTGGACAGTATAGGCAAATCGTAAGTTCATAGATTGTTAGAGTCAAAGGAAGTGACTTTTGAGGTCACCGAGGCCACTGTGCTTGTTTCACAGATGAGCAGCTTGACAGCATATAGTGAGGTGCTAATTGTGTGTTACAGGAAAAATAACAACCAAAGGAGCTTAAAGGGATTGGGGGTGGGTGGGTGCATCACAAAGAAGTAGAGGAAAGGAAGATCCGTGTTGATAGTTGTCATCAAAGAAGGATTCACAAGGGAAGTGGGACTTGATTTCAAACTCAAAGGACGTGAAAATTACGTTTGAGCAGGTTGTAGGTGTGTGTGCTTGCATGTGTATATGAGTGCACATATACTCAGGGCATCGTTTGAATAAAGGCATGGAGTGACTGGAGTAGAAGGTGTGTTGTTTGCTTGTTTACTACTGTATATCCAGTGCTGATTTGATTGGTGGTGGACAGTAGGTATTTCAAAAGATATGGGTCTTTTGAAGACCCGGCATCTGAGCCTCACCCAGGTTAACTGAACCAGAATCTTTAGAGGTTGGCTGGGGGCATGAGTATTTGTTTAACAATCTCAGTCTCAGGCAGGATTGAGAACTACAGAAAAGTATGGGCATAGTGTCTTCTCATAATGGTACCATTTAGTAGAGAGATAAAACACACAGGAGTGAAAATAAGTGTGTGGTTAAGAGTCTATGGTCAGTGCTGTATAAGCAGAAAACGACATAATGAAATGGAAGGGTTTAAGATGAGATGAGATAGATGGATAAGAAGGGGGAGTTGGAAAGACAATTTAGAAAGCAATTATAGTAATTATGGATTAGAAGATTGAAGCCTAGCCTAGGGTGCTCTTTCTGGATATAGGAAGGAAATTTGTAATTTGAGAATTTTCACAAAGGCTTGCTCACTGGTAAAATCTAAAGGACGAGGAAAAAAGAAGTCTAAGTAATTAGGTGGCAAATCCATGACAAATGAAAGGCTTCTTATTAAACTTTTTAGGGTGATGTTTGAGTATTAAAACATAGTATTTACTGAAAAACTAACTTTTAACTTTCAACAAGTCAACATCTAAACTAATTATTTTTTGGCGATTTCAAAATCTTATATTGACTTGTGGTAAGAGTTATTTTCCATTGATAGGTTTGCTTGGACATCCAATTATTTTTCCTTCATTTATGCTTCAACAAATTTATGTCTCTTTTTCAACTCTCTTATCATCACAAGTGGAGTAAAATATAGTTGCATAATAGTTCAACTTAGCAGAAATTCATGACATGCGTTTCATAGACTGTATTAATTAGTGTTAGATTTGACTGCAATACCACGGACCACCTGCTTAACTGTGGCTTAAATCATTATATGATAAGGCTGGTGGGAGGAAGTTGCTGGTATTATTAGTTCAGAAACTCCAGGATATCACAGTGAAGTCTCTGAGATTCTCTGTCCTTCCTCTCGTGGTCCAAGGACAACTACTAGTCATCATGTGTATTCCAAGAATCAAGAAGAAGAAAGTGTGGTAGGGCATAGTTTTCTTGGAAGTCCCACAGTTTGTATTTATATATCATTGGCCGTGCCTGCTTTTGCAAAGGAGGCTGGGCAATTCACTGTTTTGACCAGGCACAACGCCCAGGGTTTTGTTAATTAAACAGTCACCCAGGCTAACCGTAAGTCTGTGTCTCTCTGTGTGTGTCTCTCTCTTTCCCTCCCCTCTCTTTCTCTGTTGCTCATTTTCCCTCTCTCCCATTTCTTTATTTTATACTTTATTCTTTTAAAAATATGTATTAAGCACCTACTATGTATCAGGCATCTTTCATAGTGAATGCGACAAACATGATTTGTACTTTCTCGCAGCTTAGAGTCTGGAGTGAGACAGGAGGCAAACAATAGCACACACGTTTGTTTTATTACTCACAGGGCAGGGCAGAAGTAGGTTTATAGTTGTTCAATAGAAAATAATGCAATCACTAATGAATAATAATACAAGGATAAGCTCTATTTCACATACTCACAACTGTGAACCTACTTTTGCCCTACCCTATACTTACTTAATAACTTTATTAACTCATTTAATTCTCCCAGATAAAGGTGGTCATTATTGCTACCCTCATTTTACAGATGGGGTAACAGAGAAGCGCGGTGATGTCCTAGTATAGTTAGGTATAGTAATGTCCTCTAGGAACTTGTAATTTACCTGAAAAGACAAAATCAATATTCTCAAAATGTGTTAAAGTCAAAACGACTAAATCAGAGTTGAGATGCCTAGAATAAGAGGAATAATGAGGCCTCTGCCTACTTCCCCTTCATTACATGTCATTTTCCTCTGCACTCCACGTGTTAGCTACACTGGCCTTGTTTTCTTTACTCAGTCACCCCAGACTCCTCACGGCCACAGCACAGCGCAGTCTCACTGCCTGGAATGCGTTTCCTTCCCCTCTTGGCCTGGCCGACTACCTCGTATCATTCATATGCCAGCCTGAACACCACTTCTCAGAGGTGTTCTTTCAGGCTAGGTGAGGGCGTCTTCTTTTTTATTAAAGTGTATTTTATTGATTATGTTATTACAGTTGTGCCAATTTTTCCCCTTTGCCCTGGTGTGCACAGTACCCACTTCCCTTCAGTAAACCACGCCCCCCTTAGTTCATGTCCATGGGTTGAACATGTGATTTCTTTGACTTCTCCCTTTCCTATGCTATTTTTAATATCCCCTGTCTGTTTTGTGCCTGCCAGTTGTGCTTCTTAATCCCTGCACCTTTTCCCCTTTCTTTCCCCTTCTCCCTTCCAACTGATTACCCTCCAAATGATCCCCACATCTGTGATTCTGTTCCTGTTCTGCTTGTTTGCTTAGTTAGTTTAGGTTCAATTGTTGATAGTTGTGAGTTTGTTGCCTTTTTAATGTTCATACTTTTGATCTTCTCCCACAGTCCTTTCTGTTGTGGCACTGACCAAAACTGGATTTAAATGGCTTCTCTTGTTATTTTAAGTTTATGTCCTTCGATGGACTGTAAGCTCTGTAAGTGTAGAGTATATGTTTGCATTTTCTTTCGCTGTATTCCCAATGCTTCATAAGTCACAGGCTCTTAAATATTTGTTGAATGAATGAATGACAGATCTACTCAATGTAGGGTCTGGCTGATCTGTAACGAGTGTATGGAAGAGGTGTAGTTTTTGTTGTCAGGAAGTAAATCCTGAGTCTGCATTATTGGAGAGGAATTGAGAGGGCACTCTAATTGGCAGGAATGCTTTAAATTTTAGTATTAACAATTATACTGGAAGGGCTGTACAAACATTCACTTTCTTTAAATATATACATGCACATATATGTGTATATATATTTATTTCAAACATATGTATGCATATATTATGGAAGATTGTAGTAAAAGCACACGTCAGATGTTTATGTGTCAAATGTTAACATGCTACGGAAAAACCAGTACTTCAACTTGTGCTTCTGGGTGAACTTTATTTCGTGCAGTCTCAGATTAAACATCTTTGACTTTGAGCATGTTTGCTTGTTGATGTTTTAATCTGAATGGGAAAAATTTGCTTATGGTGAAAACCTAAACAACACCAAAAAGTCACCCTAAAAAAATAGCAATCCCACTACTCTTGTTCCCTAGTTTTGGGCATTATGCCATAACTTAACTAGAATCATTTCCCAACTATACTAAACTCAGTTTTTTTAAAACATTTTTTTGGTTATTCTCATAGGACAGAGTTTAATTCAAATACATAGCCATTCATTTTATGAAGAATATTTCTTAATCTTTTTGAGAACGACTTTTTTAGGGAAAATATAATGCATGCACTCAGTAAGAAACAACAGAATTTTACAAAAGAAGTTCATGTTTTATCCAACTCCCAGAAGCGACCACCATTATTAGTTCTTCAGGTATCTTCCAGGCATGTTCCACTCACAAGCAAGCTTGTCAGTGGATATTATTTTTCTCCTTTTCCTCCTCCTCTTCCTTTTCATTCTCCACTAACTGTAGCATGTCATTTATACTCCGTGGTACCTTTTTGCTGGTAATAATTTTTGAGAAGCATTTAGTGCCTTACATATCTGCCTTATAGTATATAGATGTACCATAATTTATTCATCCTGCCCCCTGCAGATAAATGTTTGGTGTACGTCCAATCTTCAATTGTTACAAACAGTGCTGGAATGAATATTCCTGTATGCACCTGTTGGGGCCTGGCATGAGTCTCTATAGGTAGTATTACTAGAGGTAGAATTACTAACTGAAAAAGAACAAAATTGTTACAGATATTATGGAATTGCCTTCCCCAGACAATAGTGTTTGTGAGTGGCTATTGTTGCTACCCATTGATGATATATCAGTGGTTTTTGTTTTTGTCAATCTAATAGGTAAGCAATCTCACTGAGTTTTATTTTGCATTTCTCATAAATAATTTCAAATATCCTTTTATATGTCAAAAAGGCATTTTAATATTTCACCTCTCATGACCTTTTTCTTTATATCCTTTGCTCATTCTATTAAGTTATTAATGTTTTTTCTGGTTGGTGTGTAAAACTCTACATATTAAGGGAATTAGCTCTGTGTTTTATATGTACTGTGTATAGATTTGAATTTCTTTCAAATATGCTGGATGCTGTAGTGCTAGAGTGACCTTTAAAATAATTCGAGCCCTGCATGAAAAAAGAAAACTTATAGCAAGCTTTCTCTTTTATTATCCATGTACCCTGCTCAGTTTAATACTTGGTGAATTTACATAATAAATTTGCTTATCTTAGTCTAACATTTACTTATTGAGTAAGTAAACTTTACTCAATAAGTCAACAACCTAATTGGAATAGTATGCTTATAGTGTAATAAGTGCAGTTCCTAAGTCTAACCTATTATTCATTTCCCATTGAACTGGAATTAATTTGGGGCCCACTGTACTGTGTGTAGCTATCAGGGTATAAGTCAGATTGTGTTGTTGTTGCTCTTTGCAAGTTCTAGATGTTTTTTGCTGTAACTTTAGTATTCATAATTAGAAACTCGAGCAGTCATTCCATAATTTTAGTGATGTAACTTTGAAATAAATCCTTTATTTTATTCCAAAGTTGTTTGGATTTATTTTGCTGAGAAGTATCCTAAAATTGCAATGAAAACTATTGTAAAACTATTTGCAACTATTTTATGTGTGAATCAGAGTCATTTCAATGCTTAAAAACAAATACAAAAAATTTTGATGCTAAATTTGACAAAATACAAAAACAAATACAAAATTTTGATGCTAAATTTGAAATAACTCATAGATCTTTCTAGTAGGAGTGCACCATCATGTATGCTAATTAAAAAAAGTAGGAGGTCGGGGATTCCAGGATGTAATGCAGACTGTGATGACAACAATAAAAATAAAGTTAAAAGAAAGGAATCACCTGTATTTCAAGTGCGTGAAACAATCTCACTGGAGGGGATGGGAAGATAAGATGCTGATTTA